>NC_139605.1:102318036-102667036 GCF_964270895.1 Podarcis filfolensis | reverse complement strand
CTCAGGCAATCGCACGCTATGCCTGGACTCTGTCCTTGTGCAGAACACAATCTCAGTCTAAATGTTTGTTTCAGGAAAAATACATGGGCACCTACCCATCCAGCGGCTGGGTTTGAAATGTTAACTAATGTCCCTTTAAAGTACTCTTTCCAATAGGCATGAGATACATGGAGACTGTAGTTTGTTAAGGGAATTGTAGGTCTGCAGAGTCATAACCCGTAGCAAACTACAGTCTCCAGGTTTCTTTGAGGGAAGCCATGGTTGTTAAAAGTGGTATAAAGGTAAAGGGACCCCTGACCATTAGGTCCAATCGCGGACCACTCTGGGGTTGCGGCGCTCATCTCGCTTTATTTATTTATTTATTTTTAGTTCCAATGCTTTATTGAAATGATAACCTTATTAAGACAGTCGAGGCTCCTTTTGAGAGAGGCGGATTTCCCCCAGCAGTGATCAGCGAAACAGAGAAAGGAAGAGGGACGTTCTCAGGAGTCCAGAAAACCCTTTTTCTCGCAAACGGTTTACTGCAAGCACACTCTATTTTTATTTTTTTTTAATAATTTTTATTAACTGGCCAATCACATCAAATTAAATCACATCACATAAATTCCGAATTACAAAGCCAATTTTTAAAATTTTGTTGGGGGAACCCATACTTCAAGATCCAAAGGGGGATTCAGATCATCTTCTTATTACTGCGTTAATGTCCAAATCAGTCCCAATCAGTCCAAACAAAATTCATAATTCTATCCAGTCTTATCTTGGTGTTTCCACATCATATCTTGTTCATATAATTTCTATTTTTCCTTTACGATCTCTTCTATTAGTCTCCTTAAGCCGATAAGCAAAATAATAATCCTGTGTGGATTTCCCGTCCTCCATTAAGTCCAGATGGTTTCCATATATCTCCTTCGTAGATAACATCGCTCTTTCCATCATAAATTTGGCATTTGTCGCTCTTAAGTCCCACCGAGAAGTTGATCCACGATATGTAAACAACTCTATTTCTCTCTTTCTCCTCCCAGACCCAAGAGTTCCAACAATGCCTCCCAAAATGGCGACGGCATTTTTAACTGCGTCATTCCAAAACTCTTAGCTTTCCAGCTTCATCTTGAAACATTGCTTTGGTTCGAAAGTTTATCTCCACACAGCCTTAAATCCACAGCTTAAGTCCTTAGTTTCTGACTCATTAGGGGAGGGGATTCTTGTTAAATCACATAATAAAAAGGAAGGCAGGTTTTTTCCCCCCTCCCCCCTCAGTCATACCATATCTTGACGTATCTTCTCATATTTTATTCTTGTCTTGTTATCAGAGATCTCTTCTGTCAGCAGTCTTTACTCCCCTTTTTCCTTGAAGCATGTGCAATTTATCTCGTCCAAATTGTTTCTTTTGAACTAGCGGCGCGAATCAGGGACGGCGTCCAGGAGTGCCGAAATCCCACAGGAGGGCTTTGTGCCTAGTGCCCCCACCCCCACAAATTCGGGGGTGGTATAGGGCACAGCAGGCAAGGGCCGTCCCCCCCACAATCCTGGGGGGGGGTTAAGGAGGCTAATTACCCCCATCATAGCCTCCAAATTACCTCGTGTGGGTTGGAGAGATGTTATTGTCAGCCATCTTCCGATGCGCCACCTAGTGGTCCCCCTACTGCAAGCACACTCTAAAGGCAGAGAGGCCTCTACATAGGTCCTCCATCTAGGCTTCTTCATCCAAAGCACATAGCCAAAAACCACTTCCAGGCCACCCCATCAGTGTAAGCAAAATATCCCCGGGCCCTGTTCAGCTGCGGGTGGAATTATCAGCAGGGTGCTTTTTGTGACGTTAGCAACCGGTTCCACTTGAGATCATGAGATCTAGAAACTTGGGTGGTTTGAAGCAGCAATCGTCTGTCCAAGAAGACTCCCACCGACCTGGGATTTCCCTCTGAGGAGAGACACAAACACGTACGCCCCAAATTCCAATCTTTGCGGTCACTGGGAAGGCAGGTTTGCCGTCCACGCGCCGCGTGGCGGACGGAAAATTGACGGAACCACGAGGCGGTACAGGAGAAGTGTTGGTATCTTGTTAGGTATGCTGTTCAAAATCTGTCAAAGAAGCGTTTCTCAGCAAAGAAGATCTCTCTGAAATGAGGCCGCCCACATTTACTCTGAAGGTAAGGAGACAAGAGTACCTTGCGAAGTAGTTTTTGTCGGCTACTGCACCAGCCGGTAGGTGATATACCGTCCGGCCGTCTCGCTGGGACGGATGATCTTCACCACCTGGCCTCGCTTGATTCCAAAGTAGCGAGCCACCGGGTCCCCGGCCTGTATCCTGGGGAGCTGGTTCTCTCAGAGTATCGGGCCAGTAACTCAGTCACCTCCTCTTTGGTCATGACAACGTGTTCAGGAACCAGCTCGTGTTCAGTGATGTTGATCAGCAGCTCTTGCTGAAGGAACTGCTCAAGGATGTACTTGGGAGCCATGTCTACAAGAGACTGCTTAGCTGATGGAGTCATGCCCTGTTGTACCACGATGAGGGCCCGGGTGATGTTTTCCTCCTGCATCCGTTGGCAGTACATCTTGATGGTCTTAATCCCAACCTTTGGCTCCTCTGGGAAGAAGACAAACATCTGATCGGTGGGGTCGTCGTTGTGTGCCACCAACACGGTGAGGTCCGTCCGCCGGGGTCTCCCTTCGCTGGGCTTGTCGCCAAACTGGGCTTTGAACTCCTCCAGGGTCTGGTCCAACTCATCCTGCGTGACCAGGTAACCTCGATCGTGACACAGCTGCATGATGGTTTTCCGGATCTTCCACAAGCGGTACGCCTCCTCCTCGTCCATGGCGCCCGGCGAAGCGTCGAAGAAACCCTCATCTCGCTTTATTGGCCAAGGGAGCCGGCGTACAGCTTCCGGGTCATGTGGCCAGCATGACTAAGCCACTTCTGGTGAACCAGAGCAGCACACGGAAATGCCGTTTACCTTCCTGCCAGAGCAGTACCTATTTATCTACTTGCACTTTGTGCTTTTTAACTGCTAGGTTGGCAGGAGCAGGGACCGAGTAATGGGAGCTCACCCCGTCATGGGGATTCGAACCGCCAGCCTTCTGATCAGCAAGCCCTAGGTTCTGTGGTTTAACCCACAGCGCCATCCGCGTCCCATGGTTGTTAAAAGTGGTATAAGAGCGTTTTAAATTTACGGTGTCAGCAGTCATCCTGGTATGTTTGCACAAAGTTTGTGAGCAGGCTGGCTTGACAGTGTTTTGTCAAGCCATGGTTATCCCACTCTTTCTGTCGCATTTCCCCTTCATTTTGCTTATCATGGGTTTTCTGCGCAAGAGCACTGATTGACTTAATTGCACAACTTGCATTTGCCAGCGTGTGATTGAATCCCACCCGAAACTGGCAACCGTGCTCGTGGTTTTGTAACGAGAGTATGACTCTCCCTCAGAGAACATGTAGCACTTTCACCTACAGTTCATAGAATTAGCTGAACTTGTTTGTAGAGTAATCAATTACAAAAGATTAATTTGCAGAGCAGACATGCCCTTACTTGTGACTTTTGGGTACTTGTCTTGGCATCTGTTGCTAGCCCTCACTGTATGTCGTGTGGTGTTGGGAAGGGGAACTGAAGACAAAAAGGAACTGTAATTAGACCCACAAGGCTTGCATCAGTAGTGTGATAGGCAGTGTTTGTGGTTAAATCAATGTACTAGTAAACGTACTAGTAATCTCTTTTGAGCGACACTGAAAGAGTCTAGGAGTTTGAAATCATGTGCACAGAATCCCATTCTTGATCTAGGGGTTGTTACCTCTCCTTTCAACAGCAAAATTCAGCCACTGGTTGAAACCAGATATTGAATGGTTCTATGCTGAACAACAGCCAGATCTTTTAGGAGCTTCCAGACAGGATTAATTATTATTATTTATTGAATTTATATACTGTACCACTATATACCTGGAGGTCTCAGGGCGGTTCACAGAAAAGATGGCGATATATAACAGGCATAGGCAAACTCGGCCCTACAGATGCTTTGGAACTACAACTCACATCATCCCTAGCTAACAGGACCAGTGGTCAGGAATGATGGGATTTGTAGTCCCACAACATTTGGAGGGCCGAGTTTGCCTATCCCCGAAATATAAAATCAAAATAAAAGCAAGCCCCCAATGACACACACCCAAAAAAGAGCCACATTTTAAAAGGGTATAGGATGTCAGTCAGGTCAGCCAAAGGCCTGGCACCTAAAGGTGTATAATGGCCTGGCGAACTTCCCTGAGGAGAGCATTCCACAGACGGGGAGCCACTGCAGAGAAGGCCTGTTTTGGTGTTGCCACCCTCCAGACTTCTTGAGGAGGAGTCATATGAAGGAGGGCCTCAGAAGATGATCTCAGGGTCTGGGTAGGTTCATATGGAAAGAGGCAGTCCTTGAGGTATTGCGGTCCTGGGCCATTTAAGGCTTTGTCTTAAACAATTTGGACAAAGCATCTAGGAGTCTGATGAATTGTGTCATCTTGGAAGTTACTTCTGTCATAAAATCCAGTTGTTCTAAAGCACTTCTTTTTTAAAAAAATATTAATCTAGTTTTTCAAGATAGTCTACAAAAGAGAACCATAAAACAAAAATAAAACATCAGAAACAAAAGCAATCACCGTAGCTACAATAAAAATGCAAAAAGCAGTAGATATAAAATCACTTAAAATCCTGAGGAATCTTTTTTTTTTTTATGTCTAAAATGCGGCTCTCCAGGCAACCTAGTCAGGTGTTGGCATATAAATAATAGTAATTATTATTAAGAAAGCATACAGAGTGGCAGGGGTATTTAAAGAAGAACCTCTGGTGCCAGAAAAACCTATACGCAGCCAGCACAATCCACGGCATCTCAGAAATTGGTGAGGCCAGACTGTGATGGAGGCTCTAGTGAAAGGATGGCTTCAGGATGAGGGTAGAAAACATGTTTATCTCCCAGGAGTTATTAGCTATGGATCCTAAACGTCAATCTGCGGCTCTGCCCCTCCCGTTGCTTAACTCTCTGAACTTCTGATTGTATCGGAGAGAACATCTTTACAATCTGAGCTGGAGATAAGCAGGTGAAAGTCCAATCTACAAGAAAGAATTTATGGATCCACTTAGCCACTTAGCTCGCAGGATTTGACTAGCTGCCAAAGAAGCAGGTTTGTGCGTCACCCTTAGCACACTGCCCCTTTAATTGGCCAGACCCGGTGTTGTACAACAAAGAAAAGCCTTGTAAACAACCTGGGGTTGAGTCCCAATTCAAGGTCAACTCCAGCTACAGTAGAGATAATGGAATTAGTTGAGGAAGGGGGTGGGGGACTGTGGAAGCAGAACTTTGAGGGAAACTAAATCAATTGTGAGAGACTGCTTGTCCTGTTTCTCACCCAGAATCTTTATAAAGAATTTGCATTACGAAAGTCCCCTGGGGTTATCCTGCATGAGAAGGAATGTCAACTGTTTTGCAGCCTGGGCAGGTGACACCTGGCTAAGCAGAGTCTAGATTCCTAAATGGACCCCATTCACACTGTTTCATCTACGGATGTGAACTTTTCCTTCATTCCTGGGCTGGATTGCTATTATATAGTCCTTGTGTCACACCCAAGAAGCAGCTGCGTTTGGGGAGAAGGAGGGCAGAAAGGAAAGGACAGTTAGCAATTGGTAAATGTGGGTTTGTTTCTTTGCTCTTTTTCCTTGGTTGGGGTTTGGAAGAGCAGCTCTGAGTGCTTTAATGTTGCTTCGCTATGATTTGCAAGCCAGCCCTCTTAGTTAGGGCTACCGTATGACCTGAATTTCCCAGAAAAAGCTGGGATTCGTCCGCTGGAAAGAGCATCCGGGTGGAATTCAGTCAAAATGAGCATATGGCAACAACTTTGCCCCCCACCCACCCAAAGCTCAACAACGTTTGTGTCCGGGTTTTCACTTTTTGAAATACAGTGGTACCTCGGGTTACATATGCTTCAGGTTACATACACTTCAGGTTACAGACTCCGCTAACCCAGAAATAATACCTCAGGTTAAGAACTTTGCTTCAGGATGAGAACAGAAATTGTGCTCCTGCCACACGGCAGCAGCAGGAGGCTCCATTAGCTAAAGTGGTGCTTCAGGTTAAGAACAGTTTGAGGTTAAGAGCGGACCTCCGGAATGAATTAAGTACTTAACCCGAGGTACCACTGTACGGCAATCTTATCTTAGTGTCTGGCCCAAGGGCAGGCCTGCACAGCAGTTGCCTCCCGGTTTTGTTTAGCTCTAGTGCACAATCGGAATGCCATGGATTGTTCCTGGAAAAGGCATGCAAGGAGCTTGACACCCAGGATGCCTCAGCAATGGCATTGAGAACCCAGCTGTGCTGCATCTGATACAGCCCTTGCTGTTCCATCCGTTCTGTAGACAATCGCATAGGAGACCAGTGAAGTCCCAAGGGATTTGGTGCACTATAAGAGCATTTCTATTGCCCAGAATAAGGCACATGTATCTTATATATCAAGGTTGCTTTTGTGCTCTTCGTTGATAGTTCAGACGTATTTTGTGTGAACACAAGCTCACTTTCAGAGATTGTAAACTATATAAAGGCAAAGGGACCCCTGACCATTAGGTCCAGTCGGGTTAAACCACAGAGCCTAGGACTTGCCGATCAGAAGGTCAGTGGTTCGAATCCCCGCGACGGGGTGCGCTCCCGTTGCTCGGTCCCTGCTCCTGCCAACCCAGCAGTTCGAAAGCACGCCAAAGTGCAAGTAGATAAATAGGTACCGCTCCGGCGGGAAGGTAAACGGCATTTCCGTGCGCTGCTCTGATTCTCCAGAAGCAGCTTAGTCATGCTGGCCACATGACCCGGAAGCTGTACACCGGCTCCCTCGGCTAATAAAGCGAGATGAGCGCCGCAACCCCAGTCGGCCACGACTGGACCTAATGGTCAAGTGTCTCTTTACCTTTTAACATATATCTCCTATATATGTTATTCTGATTAAAGCTGCCTTTGAAATAATAATGATAATTTATGATGATGCAGGGACTTAAATTCAAGTTTCAGTTTCATCTCTCTGTTCACGGGACCACATCCAATGGATGTTGCCTCAGAAATTGGCTATATTTAATCTGAATGCAGATTGATGCATGTGCAAACATAGATTAGAAAAGCATGGAGACCCCAACTTAGATTTTAGTATGGAGCTACTATATCAGCCATGGGGAATCTACGGCACTCCAGATATTATTGTCCTACAACTCCCACCATTCCTGCCCATTGGCCATGTTGCTTGGGGTTGATGAGTGTTAGAGTCCAGCAATATTTGGAGGGCCACAAGTTCCCCACCCCTGACATACGTCCTTCAGTTGAGCACTACTGGTTGGTTGAGTATGAAGTCTTCCGTAACCACTGGAAGTGGCTGTTTGCAAAATCTGAGTTCTTGGCTATCATGTCAGCAGAGCTAAGAGGAAGACAGACAGCTGAGAACAGGCCTCTGCATGTTTTAGGTACCTGCCCCAACCAGTCTGTTGGGTTGATGTTGATGTTGTTGTTGTTCAGCTACTGTGGCACCAAAAAAAGACAACACCTATCTATCAGCTTTCCCATCGCTTGATCTTTCTGTTGGCTGACAGAACAACCCTTGGCGGAGGAGACATGGCTTTTCAGAATTACCTGGGCAACATTCCCTGCTGTATGGAAGTGCCTGCAGCGTTTCGTGGATACTACAAGTATTTCACATCACTAATATTTAGCGCTTAAATACATAATTGCAGAGGTGTACTGCGTTCCTTGTAAGGGAAAAGAAGGTCGATGTCTCAGCCTAAAGTAGATGGTTAAAGGGCTGTGGGAAGAATTGTGGAATTGACAAGGCGTAGGAGGCAAGGGAAGAGCTTTGTGGCAGTGGAGCAATGTGAAAGGCGATATTGCAATGCTGATTTGGGAAACATTTGGTCAGGTATCCCCCCTACAAAAATCCATGTGCATACCCTCCAATATTTCTCTAATGAAAATAGGGAGGTCCGTTGCAGTGGCATAGCATGGGGGTGCAGGGGGGGCCGGCCGCACTGGGCGCAACATCTGGGGTTAGGGGGCGCAAATCCACGGGTTAGGGGGCGCAAATTACTTGCCTTGCCCCGGGTGCTGACAACCCACGCTACGCCACTGGTCCGTTGTTGTTGTTTTATTATTTATACCCCAACCATCTGACTAGGTTGTCCCAGCCACTCTGGGTGGCTTCCAACATACATAAAAACATAATAAAACATTCAACATTACAGGGCTGCCTTCAGATGGCTTGTGGGGGGGGTGTCTCATAACTCCATACCCTCCAACATTCCTCCAATGAAAACATTCAAAGGAAAAAGCAGGACATTCTGGGATCAAATCAGAAACCGGGAGGCTTCTGTAAATCCAGGAATGTCCCTGGAAAACAGGGACCTTTGGAGGTCTGCATGTGTGGTGCATTGATTGGAGTAGGAGATCAGGGTTCGGATCCTCACTGAGCCATGAAACTCACTAGGATCTCAGCCCAATCTATTATACAGCGTTTTTATGAGGATAATATTGGGGGAACCATGTTTACTACCTTGAGCGCCTTTAACACATGACACCTCCAAATGGGTAACCAAGGCCCATAAGCCGTGGTTGTGGAGATGAGAGCTGGAAAAAAGTAAACAAAAGTCAGGGTGAGGTACAGTGGTATTTCTGGTTACGAACGCTTCTGGTTAAAAACGCTTCGGGTTACGAACTCCGCTAACCCGGAAGTAGCTGCTCCTGGTTGCGAACTTTGCCCCAGGATGTGAATGGAAATCGCGCACCGGAAGCCCCATTAGTGACAGGATAAGAATGGTTTCAAATTAAGAATGGACCTCCAGAACGAATTAAGTTCATAACCAGAGGTACCACTGTACTGTGAAAGCACCAATTTCATCAAGCCAGCAAGTGCAAATTTAATAAATAGTATTTATACCCAGCCTGGCTTGGGTATAAATGGCCTGCCAGCCGCGTATAGGGAGGCTCATATACCTATTCGCTTATACAGTCGTACCTTGGATCCCAAGTGCATTGGTACTCGGATGTTTTGACTCCTGAATGCCGCAAACCTGGAAGTGAATTTTGCAAACGTTTTGTGACCGTTCTTTGGAACCCAAGCATCCAATGGGCCTTCCGCGGCTTCTGATTGGCTGCAGGAAGCTCCTGCAGCCAATCAGAAACCACACTTTGGTTTCCAAACCTTTTGGAATTCGAACGGACTTCCGGAACGGATTCCAAGGTATGACTGTATATCCGGAGAATACTTTGGAAGTCTGAAAAACACAGTGATAGCTCCCAGCCCTCTGCTGGTAAGGACTCATTAAGTCTCCAGAACTCAGTTTGTTAAGCAGCTTGCTGTTAAGGGACAAATGTGTTGCTTCAAAACACACACACACACACACACACACACACACACACACTCCTTTTGCTGAAGGATGGCAAGGAAGCAAGGGAGACTGTGGCCACAGTCGTATAGGCATTTGCCTGGAAGCAAGCCCCACTGAACTCCTGAATAGACATGTATAGGATTGTACTGTAAGTGCGGGCAATGAGTCGCTCCACAAAAATGGCTCGAGGGAAAGTAGTAATGACAGCAACTTTGTTTTTAGTGCCAGATCAAGACTCAGCGATTTGCTCAGGCCTTTGTAAGGTAACTTGTTTAATTTAGCGAGCACATATGCTGGAAGGACGAAGTCTGCTTTGCTGTTTTTAAAGACTGCCTTTTTAATTACGCTTTTATCTTGTTCTTGTTCCCTCTGTGAATCGAAATGGATTTGTGTATTGTTTTAATTTGTTCGGTGTTATGGTTGTGCCCTGCCCTGGGTTGGTTGTGATGAAAGGCTAGGCTATAAATATATTTAAATAGAATAATGCATAAATAAGAAGTTGGTGGAGAAGAGGTCTGAAGGGAAAAAGGAGACGGCTCAGCAAAGCCATAGAAATGAGAGTGAGGCAGTGATCATAACAGTGGAGAGAATTATCATAATAGTGGAGAGAATTCAGAGAGTGGGGAAACCTCTTTGGGAGTCCATCCTAGCCCATTTCAGATTTTATATGATTCTGTGGAGCTAAAGGAAGTGGGACAGCACATGCTTGTCTTCCATAGGTTCATAATCTGTTCCGGAAAGAGTTCTGAAAAAGGTTGCTTTCATTTTCAGTACAGTGGTACCTTGGTTCTCAAACTTAATCCATTCCAGAAGTCCGTTCCAAAACCAAAGTGTTCCAAAACCAAGGCATGCTTTCCCATAGAAAGTAATGCAAAATGCATTAATCCATTCCAGACTTTTTTTAAAAAAAACCCCTAAAACAGCCATTTAACATGACTTTTACTATCTAACGAGACCATTGATCCATAAATGAAAGCACAATCAATCAGTAGCTGAACTGGGTTCCACACAGTCACAAAAAAAGAGCCGCAAAAACAAGCAGAATAAATAGCAAAAACAGTCATACCTCAGTGTAACACTCAAAACGGAAGTGTGGCACTCAAATCGGAAGCGCAACACTCAAAACAGAGCATGTTTGGCTTCCGAAAAGAGTTCGCAAACCAGAACACTTCCTGGTTTGCAGTGTTTGAGTTCCAAATTGTTTGAGTACCAAGGTGTTTGAGAACCAAGGTACCACTGTATATGGAAGCTGGATGTGCTCAGTGTGCATGCTGGCTATATCTCACACAGATATTTTGGTGTCTCACATCTCCCAGAAGGAAAGTGGTCACAGCTGCCTCTTACTGTTTTTCAGAAATCCTGTCTGGGGGTGTCTACATTGGGAGGAACCAGCAGTTGTGTCATGCGGATACTATCAATTGGGGAGACATCGTCCGGGATCCAAGCTACCCTACAGTGATCCAAAAGAACGCAGACAAGTGTGAGTACTGGCTAAAAGTAGGGTGAGGTTTGTGCTTGCACTTGTATTCCCCTGTCTGGCCTGCCAATGTTTTCTGTTTGCACAGGAGTAATAGTAATAGTAACAGTAATAGTAATAGTAATTTATTATTTGTACCCTGCCCATCTGGCTGGGTTTCCCCAGCCACTCTGGGCGACTTCCAGCAAAATATTAAAAATACATTAAAATGTCACACATTAAAAACTTCCCTGAACAGGGCTGCCTTCAGATATCTTCTAAATGTCAGGTAGTTGTTTATCTCTTTGACATCTGATGGGAGGGCGTTCCACAGGGCGTGCGCCACTAACCGAGAAAGCCCTCTGCCTGGTTCCCTGTAGCTTAGCTTCTCGCAGTGAGGGAACCGCCAGAATGCCCTCGGCGCTGAACCTCAGTGTCCGGGCAGAACGATGGGGGTGGAGATGCTCCTTCAGGTATACTGGGCTGAGGCTTTAGGACTTTAAAGGTCAACACCAACACTTTGAATTGTGCTCGGAAATGTACTGGGAACCAATGTAGGTCTTTCAGGACAGGTGTTATATGGTCTTGGCGGCCACCCCCAGTCACCAGTCTAGCGGCTGCATTCTGGATTAGTTGTAGTTTCCAGGTCACCTTCAAAGGTAGCCCCATGCAGAGTGCATTGCAGTAGTCCAAGCGGGAGATAACTAGAGCATGCACGACTCTGGCGAGACAGTCCACGGGCAGGTAGGGTCTCAGCCTGCGTACCAGATGGAGCTGGTAGACAGTTGCCCTGGATACAATGCAGCTCCATGCAACCATTTCCTCTCTTCTCTTTTCCCTGCTACATTTGTGCCCCGCTTTCTTTCTGCAATGTGAGAACCCAAGAAATCTCCCATCCAGGCCCTTACCAGACGTAAACCTGCCTAGTTTCAAGAAGGTGACTCCATCACATGCCTCCAGCACTGCATCTTTATTGCACTCGTTCTGTGTTGGGGCTTTTATACCAGTTGTCTTTTAAGTTTATTGTGTCTTTACTGCAATACGATTTTATTGTTATGTTTTTAGCCTTTGTTTTGTGTGTGCCACCTGGGGAAATAATTCTTATGAGGTTCCTGAAAACATATATCAAATAAATCCAAACTGGCTCCGACCATAACCAATCTAAAATGATCTTTAAATAGAGCACCTGTTTGCTTGCAGAAGGTCCCAGGGTCAAACTCTGGCATTTCCAGGTAGGGCTATGTGTATCCTTGGTATGAAAACATGGAGGGAGGAAAATACATATATTTATACTCCTTCGAAATAGCTGCTTTTGACCTCTAAACTGAAACTAGAGAATGTTAAGTGAAGCCTTATCTTTCTAGCTGTCTCACTATTTCATAATATACTGCATAACTGGAAATAATAATAAAAAACTAATATATACAAAAAAGGGATGTGGGTGGCGCTGTGGGTTAAACCACAGAGCCTAGGACTTGCCAGTCAGAAGGTCGGCGGTTCGAATCCCCGCAGACAGGGTGAGCTTCCGTTGCTCGGTCCCTGCTCCTGCCAACCTAGCAGTTTGAAAGCATGTCAAAGTGCAAGTACCGTATTTTTCGCCCTATAGGGCGCACTGGCCCATAGGGTGCACCTCATTTTGGGGGGGGAAATGTATAAAAAAAATTTATTTCCGCCTCCAGCCGGAGGGCGCCCCGTGCTTCGGTCTGCAGGCTGCTGCCCGCAAGCCTTGCGAGCCCGCGGGAACTCCCACTGGGCTTACAAGGCTTGCGGATAGCTTCCTGAAGCCTGGAGAGCGAGAGGGGTCAGTGCGCACCGATCCCTCTTGCTCTCCAGGCTTCAGCGAAAGCCTGCATTCGCCCCATAGAACGCACACACATTTCCCCTTCATTTTTGGAGGGGAAAAAGTGCGTCCTATAGGGCGAAAAATACGGTAGATAAATAGGTACCGCTCCAACGGGAAGGTAAATGGCGTTTCCGTGCGCTGCTCTGGTTCGCCAGAAGTGGCTTAGTCATGCTGGCCACATGACCCGGTAGATGTCCGCTGGCTCCCTCGACCAATAAAGCGAGATGAGTGCCACAACCCCAGAGTCAGCCACGACTGGACCCTTTACCTTTACCTTTTTATATACAAAGAATGAAAGAAACCATGGAGGACCACTGCCAGTCAATGCAGACAATTTGTCTGACTCTGCGTAAGACAGATTCCTTTGTGCCTGTGTCAAGCTGCCCTGGAAGCCCTTTCAGGTAAAGAGTGGGGTTAAAACACTTTGAATCAGGTTCCATGCACATTAAGCAAATCGCATGTGAAGCAGGCCTTTGGACATAATGTGATTCTTATAAGCTTATTGGCCCATCGTACTCAGTACCTCTGGTTTAGATGGCTGATGTTGCATTTTCTCTCCCTGGATAGGTTCTCCATGTCATGAGAGCTGCAATGGTCACTGCTGGGGTCCTGGTCCTAATAACTGTCAAAAGTGTAAGTATTACAGTGCCTGGAACCCAGTCCCCCCCCCAAACCAAGGACCTTCCAGATGTTTTGAACTGCAACTCCCACCATGCCCAGCCAGTATTGGAGGGCAGGTTGGAGGAGACTAACCCCTAACCCCAGGTTTGGTCCCTGGGTGAGCAACCAGGACTCGATTCTTCTCATGGCTGCTTTAAATGTGGGTTCTGTCATCTTAAATTTGGCATGGTGATAGACAGACTCCAGATTTGGAAAGGAAAGCTATGGCAGCACCTGCTTTAAGCAATCTGCCTGCATATAATAGGTGATCCGTAACTTTTAACAACTGAACTACTACTGAAGAGGCCAGATGGCAGAAAATACTCATATGAGGGGAACACAGTAAACAGATTTCATGATGATTTAACTCTGACAATAATGGTATACATTTAAAGCACCTGGATACCACTTTTACAGCCATGGCCTCCCCCAGAGAATCCTGGGAATGGTAGTTTATTAAAAAGTCCCAAATGCTGCAACCTTTCTTCATAGGGCTTGCTCCGTCTCCTCGATTGTTTTGGTTGCCCTTTTCTGAACCTTTTCCCAATTCTACGATGCTCCTCAACTGGGCAAAGTTGGTGCAAAAGCACTCAAAGAGCTCTCTTTAGAAAAAATAAGTTGTGAATGCTAGTAAATCACAGAGTTGTAGTGTTGGAAGAGACGACAAAGATCACCTTGTCCAACCCCCTGCAATGCAGGAATCTTTCACACAACATGCGGCTCAAACCCACAACCCTGAGACTGAGACTCATGCTCTACCAACTGAGCTATCCCTCAGCTCTCAACCCTCCATTAATTGGGAAGGCAATATACTGACTTTTGGATCAGGGATTGCAGATGCATCATGCTATAGGAAATTTCTGTGTTGAGGGGTAGTAACTGTACCTTAAATACCTTATTTTTCGCTCTATAAGACGCACTTCCCCTCCTAAAAAGTAAGGGGAAATGTGTGTGTATCTTATAGAGTGAAAGCAGGCTTCAGGCGGCTATCCCTGAAGCCAGGCAAGCAAGAGGGATTGGTGTGCACCGATCACTCTTGCTCTCCTGGCTTCAGGGATAGCTGCCCAAAGCTTCCTGAGTGCAACAGCAGCGCTTCTGCTGTGCTCTGGAGGCTTCGCGTTGCTTTCGCTGAAGCCAGGAGAGCAAGAGTGATCCATCCCTCTTGCTCTCCTGGCTTCGCTTTGCTGGAGAGGCGCTGCGCAGAGAGGGAGAGAATTCTCCCCCCCCCCCCCCGTTCTCCTCCTCTAAAACTAGGTGCGTCTTATGGTCGGGTGCGTCTTACAGAGTGAAAAATACGGTGATTTTTTTTCTATGTCCACCTCCCAGGGTCTTGGGAAGGTCAGGAGAAGATGGGAGGAGCCGACCATTAGAGTGGAGGGTGGGGTGATGGCATTGACTGCTTCTCACCCAACATTTTTCTCCCCCTGCCATAGTGACCAAGACCATCTGTGCCCCCCAGTGCAATGAGCGCTGCTTTGGCCCCAACCCCAATGAATGCTGCCACGACGAATGTGCAGGAGGCTGCACTGGCCCACTGAAGACAGAGTGTTTTGTACGTAAGCAGTCTCTGTGTCCGGCTCTCCTTGGGTGTGCTTTGTATGACTGGTCTGTGTCGAGGAAGGGAGACGATTGGGAGAATGGGAACAATTTGGTTTTGAGTGTACATATCTGCCCCTTTTTCTTTTTGTCCCCACAACCTGCCTGCCAACACAGCCCTCCAATCTTTTGAGCTCAGCTCCTGATCTTTAGCTTTTGCCAGAGCCTTTGTTTCCTGGGCTGCCTTGGCTTCTTTCCATGTTCAGCTACAATGATAATCTTCTTTGCAATCACAGTTTTTAACGGAATATTGGGGGAAATGTGGGTTATCCTTTCTCACCAAGCTCCCTATGGTGTCTCCATGGAGTTAGTGCCAAGCTTTTTGTGTGCTTTCAGGATCGGGGGAAGAATCTAGCATGAAGTGGGTGGAAATCAGCGTTGCACTAATACAACTGATCCACCAGCGCAAGCGTTTTTGCTTCTCTGATGGAACGGTCTCCCCTCTCCCTGCATGCTGTTTTGGGAGGTCCTCTTTCCCTTCCAGAGCACATTTGAGGGAGAGGCATGGAAGAGGCATGGCGGAGCAGAGTGGGAAGCCCAATGCGCTAGCGAGAGTCAGAGTGCTGGCTTTCACTAGTGCACTGGTTTAGTTGAATCTGGCTCAATGTTTCAGCTTTCGGCCTGGAATGATGGGGGTTGGGTGGGCATGATCTTACTCAGCTTTTTGTCACATGCTTTTTCAACCCCAGGCCTGCCGGCAGGTCAATGACAATGGGGCCTGTGAAACACGCTGCCCTCTTCCGTTGATCTACAACAAGCTCACCTTCCAACTGGAGCCAAACCCGGATGCCAAATACCAGTATGGTGGCGTATGCGTCAAAAACTGCCCCCGTAAGTCCTAGGTTGTGGCTGTAGGGGAGAAGGGGGTGGTTGTCTTCTCTGTGTGTGTGTGTGTGATGGGTGTTCCTTTAGATTGGAATACCATTTCCTTCAGGGCCAGTTCAGGCATTATTCCACACCCCCCCACCTGCAACCCATCTGGGAAAATTGCCACAGATGTGGCAGAACTCCGTTGAGGGGTCATGATGTACAAAGGCCTGTTAAACTTTTATGCTGGCCCATGCATTGTTTTCTTGTGAACCACTTTGAGCACAGATGTACTGGTGGAAAATGCAGCATAGATATAAATTGACAGTGTCAATGACGAAGTCTAAATAAAATATTGTCTAATAAGACGTTTAATATCACTATAACCAAACACTAACAATTTGAGTATTTTATTTTAATTTTAACCTGATTGTTCCCAGATCAAGAATGAGAGAGAAGTCACAGTAGTTGAAATCACTGCTTTTTTTTTCCAAGTTTGAAAGCCTTTGGGGGCCGTCGTCCCCTGTTTGTATTATGTATTATCTGTTTTTTATCTTGTATTTTTATGCTGTGAACTACAAGGGCGGCATACAAATTTAGTAAATATTAGTAATAATAATAATAATAAATAATAATAATAATCCTCTGCTAATCCTTTTCTCATATTAAAATGGAAGGAGACTGGATTCTTCAGTGAAAAGCTAGGAGCCCCAACACCCCATCTCTCTCCTCACAGTTACTTATGAGGTCCTGTTTTAGCCCCAAGCATCCCTAAGGGGTTTCCAGTGACTAGTTGCTCACATTTCTTTAATCTTTCCCCTGTTCTCTCTCGCCTCCTTCCCATTATTTTGCAGATAATTTTGTGGTGGATCAGAGCTTGTGCATCCGGACCTGCCCTAATCACAAAATGGAAGTGGAAAAAGGCGGCCGCAAGATCTGTGAGCCTTGCGTGGGGCTCTGCCCAAAAGGTAACACGAAGCCATAGCTTCTTCTGGCTACTGGAACAGGAAACTAAATAGGAAGGCATAACTGAGGCTCCCAGATCATCTTCTCTGCGGAGCATATCCACCTTTCAAGTGTGAAGGTTGTGCACATGTCATGTGAGCTGCATATTTCTTCAAAGAACTTGGACAACCTGCCTGGGAAAGCCTTGGACTTTCTCTTCTGGACTTCTTTAAGAAACAAAGGTGTCATTCTACACTCGTGCGGCATTTGCCCTTAATGGGTGTGTGCAGTTAGTCCTTGGGGTACCTTGATTAAAAAAGTAAAGTGATAATTGACCTTGATTTGTATTTGTTTTCCATTTCTGACTTTTATTAATTCCACCTCTGAAGATTTAAAGACCTCCGCTCCATATGCTGCCTGTTGAAGAGACACATGACTGGTTCTTGGGATTTTCTTTTACGTATTCTGTCTATGTACAGAAGAGGCTTTATACCCTCTTCCTGTAGCTTATTCCACAGGAAATATAATATGATATTTATATTTGTTCAGTTGTACTTTATTGATTTCTCCCCCCCCCCCCTTTCTTTTTCCTGCTGTACAACCTCATTGAAAAGTTTTTTTAAAAAAATACATATATAAACTTGGGACTGATCCGAATTACCAAGTCATTTTTGCCTATTCCATTAGCTCTGGAGGCATGTTAGGGAGCTGTGTGGAGAGACGTTAAGCTGGTAGCTTTCACCTCTTTGAAACATTCAACCCTGACCCCCTGCCTTGTTTCCAGCATGTGAAGGGACTGGAATTGGAAGCAAGTATCAGACAGTGGATTCCAGCAATATTGACAGCTTTATCAACTGCACAAAAATCTTGGGCAACCTGGACTTCCTTATCACTGGTCTTGTAGGGTAAGTATGCACGGATTGTTCTCTACACTAAGATATAACTTCTTGTGAGTTGGGACACTAGATAACAGCAGTGCAGCAGTAGCACTACTCAATCTACCAAACTGATTGGTGCTTGTTCAGCATACATAATGGATTGGTTACTATCCCATTCTTGGATTTTATTTAATAAATATTGTGAGTATAATTTGGAGGCCATATCTAAGGGGCTAGTAGGTCTATGGTTGTAATAATAATATTACACCCATTCTGGGTGGCTTACAACATATCTAAAAGCATCAGTCCTTAAAAACTTCCCTATAGGGCTGTCTTCAGATGTCTTCTCAAAGTCAGATAGTTGTTTATTTCCTTGACATCTGAAGGGAGGGTGTTCCACAAGAAGAGCACCACTACTGAGAAGGCCCTCTGTCTGGTTCCCTGTAACTTTGCTTCTTGCAGTGAGGGAACCAGCAGAAGACCCCCCCCCCCAGGAGAGGACCTCAGTATCTGGGCCAGGCATAGGCAAACTCTGCCCTCCAGATGTTTTGGGACTACAACTCCCATCATCCCTGACCACTGGTCCTGTTAGCTAGGGATGGTGGGAGTTGTAGTCCCAAAACATCTGGAGGGCAGAGTTTGCCTATGCCTGGTCTGGGCTGAACGATGGGGGTGGAGACGCTCCTTCAGGGATACTGGGCCGAGGCTGTTTAGGGCTTTAAAGATCAGCACCAACACTTTGAATTGTGCTTGGAAACGTACTGGGAGCCATTGAAGATCCTTTAGGACTGGTGCTATATGGTCCCGGTGGCCACTCCCAATCACCAGACTAGTTGTAGACATCACATCTCTTTTATTGCAGAGGTGATAAATATGCCATATCGGCTCCACCTTTGGCAGGTACTGACTGGGGCACCTTTTCCTTTAATGGGCTAACAACCAGGATGAGGAATGAGCGCTTGATTAGCTGTGGGTTCTTTTTGTGGCTTGTAACCTCAGCACAGTCTTGCAATGTTCTCACGGCCATGTAAATAACATGCAGGGAATACCACCCTCTGGTAAGTCATCATGCATAGCAGCTCTCGAAGAAAAAGGCTGGTTCCATTTTGAGGTTGTCCGTTATTTCTGACTGCTTCTGCTCTTGTTCTGCAGAGACCGCTGGCACAACATAGCTCCCCTGGACCCAGAAAAACTCAACATCTTCCAGACTGTTCGAGAGATCACAGGTGAACTGGGGTGCAGGGAACTCTCTGTGTCATGAGCAATGTGGGTTGTAAGAAAGGACTCTGTCCCTTTCGATCACTGTGGGTGAGTGGCTCCCGTGTCTGAGAAGCTGGTCAAATTGCCTGCCCTGGATGGGTTTGCAAGCCCCACAAAAGTGGAGTTTTTGCAGGTGCATCTGAGTCCAGCTTTGCCACTGGAAGCCCAGGTAGGCTCAGTGGTTAGAAGCACCCCTTTACCAGCTGAAACTTCTGCAACAGCTATGACCATTCCTGGACCAGGAAAACTTGCCCACAGTAGTTCACGCACTTGTTATTTCATATTCAGATGGCCACAGTGTGCTTTTCATTCGGCTTTTCTTGTGCTTGATCTGGAAGCACATGACACCTCTGCTTAGAGACCTGCACCAGTTGCCGATTTGCTACCGGGCCAAGTTCAAAGTTTTATTATTAGTATGTACAGTCTCGGAAAATTTGGGACCAGTTTACCTGTGCAATTGTCCAGGCCCACTCAACCACTTTGGTCTGTGGAGCTGGCACTGTTACAAGGTGCCATATAATACTTGTCCCACATTTTAAAGAAATTGATCTTTTAAAGCTCATCCACAGTTGCTTTTTGCCCTGTGCTTTCTAGGCACAGGTTCCACACTTTAAAACACCATGTCCTAGTGTCCCCCCCATCCAGAAAAACCTGTTCTTTATCCCTGAATTGGAACAAATGGCGTGTCAAGGAAGTGGCTAAAACCACCTCTCAGGTTCGTCCCAGGTAGGGAATTAAATAAGAAACGCAACCAATTTTCAAGCAAGACCGTACCATTTTACAGTGGTACCTCTGGTTACGAACTAATTCATTCCGGAGGTCCGTTCTTAACCGGAAACTGTTCTTAACCTGAGGTACCACTTTAGCTAATGGGGCCTCCCGCTGCTGCCCCACTGCGGCCACGCAATTTCTGTTCTCATCCTGAAGCAAAGTTCTTAACCCGAAGTACTATTTCTGGGTTAGCGGAGTCTGTAACCTGAAGCATCTGTAACCTGAAGGATCTGTAACCCGAGGTACCACTGTATTAACTTTACCGCAGTAAAGGACAGTCCCGTAAGTGATGGGTACTGTAATGACCGCAGGTTTCACACAGCTTTCAAACATCATATGTCATACTAATAACTTCCCCGTTGTCCATTCCACATCACCCATGACACAACATCTCCATGTTTTGGTCAGAATAATCCTACACGCTTGCACACACACATGCATTGAATTTTCTGAAATAGCTAATGACCTTCATTGCTATGCATATTCCTTATCCTATTAGCTCACTAGCTACCATTCGCCCTTCACTGTGCCTCTGCAGTACACACGGCATTAAATAAACAACCCTTTGCCCATCACTGCATCAGCATATGGTCAAGAGTAAGCAGGCTTTGTCCTGGGCAATCCATTGCTCCTATTTCACAATTATACTATTTCAGGGATTTTAGAGTGACTTGCGGGGTGCAATAGCAGGGGGTAAAGCATTTTCTCCTTCACACAAATGGATTGCCCATTTGCTCCAATTCAGCGGTAAAGAGCGGGTTTTCTCAGGGAAAGCACAGGACTGAAAGAAAACAAAACATAAAAAGAGCCTTTGAACATGGCACTCTAAATTGTGGACCTGTGTCTGGAAACGCAGCACGGATGGAAGTCTGAATGAGCCTTATATTTTGGAGCTCCCTGCCTATTAACACCAGACAGGTGCCTTCAATGTACCCTTTTCAGTGCCCGCTAAAAACATTATTTATTTAGGCAAACCTATCCAGACACCTAGAATGTTGATGTGCATTTTAATCTGGTTTTTAGCTTACCATTGGTTTCAATTTTTTTTTAATGTATTAAAAAGTTGGGTGGTGTTTTTTTACCTGCTTATGTTCATTCTTTTCTGGAAAGCGCTTTGAGGTTTTTGGGTTTTTTGTTTTTGACAATCAAGACCTATATAAATAATAAAATGTTTGATATGGTACCCAGTGTGATTTTAGTATATAAGCAGGAAGGGTAGATAGAAATTTAGAGAGTGGTAATATGGCTTAGGAATGCATGTGAGTTGAGAAGAGACTGTGGATTGCTGGGAAAAGCCCAAGGTATTGTATGCTTGCTCCTTGTTCACCGGGAGAAGCTGCGGGGTTCAGATTCTTTCCCATGCCTGTCTGGGACTGGGCTGAGATTGACCCAGTGCAGGTTGTGATTGACCCCAGCCTGGGTGGGGCAGGAGCAGCCTAGGAACTCTCAGATCAATGTAGATCCCACAGTGCACCGCAAGAAGAAATAGGCAAGTGTCCTGCTAGAAAGGGGAGCTTGCAAAAAAGCAGTACAGCGCTCCTTGAGAGTGGCATCCGCTCTATGCCTTTGTGGAAGCTGGAAGAAACAGTGGCATTTGTATACACTTGACCCCAGAAGGTGGCGTAGAGACCAGAGAGCTAAGGACTCTGGAGGTGATGGGAGAATGCTTAGGGAAAGTTGCACCAGAGATCACTGACCTTGCATCCTTGATCCTAGGTTACCTGAACATCCAGTCGTGGCCCAAACACATGCACAACTTCAGTGTCTTCTCCAACTTGGAAATCATAGGTGGACGCAGCTTGTATAAGTAAGAATTGCTCTCGTGGACAACCCTCTTTCACCCTGCTTGCGAGTCGCAGAAGGAGTCTTAGGGCTTCATTGTTCTGGTGATGCCTAAGGCTACCTGTGGAACAGCTGCTGTTTTAATGCCATTCTGAAAAGTCACAGCATTAAGAATGGCTGAGTCTGGAAACTAGTCACCTCCCCACCTAAATCCATGCTTCTATATATGTTGTGCAGGGCTTGGTGGACAGCAGGGCCGGATTTGGACCTCGGTCTGCCACTTGCTCATGCTTGTTGTACAGGCAGACCCCTCCGCAGGGTTGCAAACCATAGAAACTAGCTGTTCCTTCCCAGCCATAGAACATAGTCCCCATTCCTCCTCTTCCTGAGGCTGACACTTTGGTTTGTGCTTTTCCTAGCCGTGGCTTTTCGCTGCTGATCATGAAGAACATGAATGTGACCTCTTTGGACTTCCGCTCACTTAGGGAGATCAGTGCTGGCAAGGTCTACATCGCCGAGAACCGGCAGCTTTGCTATTACAACACGGTTAACTGGGAACGTCTCTCCCGCCGGCGTTCGGACCTTGACATCAAGAGCAACAAACCTGCCAGGAAATGCAGTGAGTGGGCAAGCTGTAGATAAGGGAGCCTGGAGTTAGGGGACTTGGTGCTTCGTGCACTAGGCCGCATTGCCATCAACAAAACCAAACAACTCCTTCAAATGAGTTTCAACATTCTCTTATGCTTGTAGAGGGCTCAGTCACTCTCTCACTGTGTAGTAGATGCCACTGAACTCTGGTAGGGTGCAAACAGCACATGATTGGAATGTGGAAAATATGAAAACAACAAGAAGAGGGCAGAATTATAACTATGTGAGAGGAGTTCTTCAGAGGTCCAGAATATGGGAAGTCTGTATGAAATTTAATAATTAATAATTCGGGTTGTAATTTGGTTTATTTTATTTTATTTTTATTTTTTTGAATTGGATTATGATTTGATTTGTTATAAATTGGATGTTCTTAATGGAAAATTTATAAAAATTATTTACAAACAAACAAAAACCGTTCTTATGGAGAGGAATTCAAGGCAGCTGTGTGGCAAGTGTTCCTTCAGCACAAGCATTTCGCCAGGTGAAACAATTCCCCTCTCCTTCCCTGCATAGTGTGCTGGGGGTTCTATCAACCGCCCCCCTCCCTGCCAGCCGATTTCAGGACATGGGGGGGGAACCCCATGCACTACTGGAAGTCCTTGTGTGGGTTTCCGCTAGCGGGATTCAAATTAGTTGAATCCCACCCATATGTTCCAGTGGCAAAACAATTGTGCAGTCTCCATTGTGCTCTGTTTCCTTGGCTTATGCTACCTGCCCATCTGAGCAACTCAGCGCATAGGAGTCAGTGACTTGCCCACTGCAACATCAGAGCAGATGCTTGCTGCTGGATACCACTTGGACTGTGAACATGCTAGTTCATGGGTAGGCAAACTAAGGCCTGGGGGCCGGATCCGGCCCAATCGCCTTCTAAATCCGGCCCACAGACAGTCCGGGAATCAGCGTGTTTTTGCATTAGAATGTGTCCTTTTATTTAAAATGCATCTCTGGGTTATTTGTGGGGCCTGCCTGGTGTTTTTACATGAGTAGAATGTGTCCTTTTATTTAAAATGCATCTCTGGGTTATTTGTGGGGCATAGGAATTCATTCATTTCCCCCAAAAAATATAGTCCAGCCCCCCCACAAGGTCTGAGGGACAGTGGACCGGCCCCCGGCTGAAAAAGTTTGCTGACGCCTGTGCTAGTTAGTATTAACTGGAATAAAGTTGTTTCTGTGGACAGACATCTAGAGAATCGTACCCCTGCTATAGCCAAATGATGTTGGGTTTAAAATAGTAAATCTATGATTTCCCCCCTTTTGTTGGTTTGTCCGCAGATGGGTCAGGGAGGTGGGAAAGGGACTTGAAGCATTTTCCTTCCAGGTAGCACATGCCCCTCCCCACAACTTAAAATGGGGCCCTGGTCCCAGATGTGATCCAGGCACTCTGTTTCTCTCCCAGCCCAAGAGGGGAAGGTCTGTCATCCTCTTTGCTCCACCGATGGCTGTTGGGGTCCTGACCCAGATCAGTGTGTCTCCTGCCTTAATTACAGCCGTGACGGAACCTGTGTTGACTCCTGCAGCTTCTACGAGGGGTAAGAAATAGCCAGCCATGGACACTTGCTTCCCTTTTTGCCTTCTCGTTCCACCCTGGCCCCAAGTGTGTAACTCCTCTCCTCTCCTGCTCTGCTCTGCGTAGGGATGTTCGAGAATTTGCACAAGACGGGGCGTGCTTCCCATGTCACCCGCAGTGCCAGAAGATTGAAGGAGGCCTAACCTGCAATGGATCGGTATGGCAATGTCACACAGCTTCTCTGGAGTGGTGGGGAAGGGTTGGTGGGGTGGCAAAGATCTGTGTGCCTTTTATATCCAACCTTTGCAGATGATGATAATGATGATGATGATGATACTACTACTACTACTACTACTACTACTACTACTACTACTAATTTATTTATTTATACCCCGTCCATCTGGTTGGGTTTCTCCAGCCACTCTGGGTGGCTTCCAACAAAATATTAAAATACAATAGTCTATAAAACATTAAAAGCTTCCCTAAACAGGGCTGCCTTCAGATGTCTTCTAAAAGTCTGGTAGTTGTTTTTCCTCTTTGACATCTGGTGGGAGGGTGTTCCACAGGGCAGGTGCCACTACCGAGAAGGCCCTCTGCCTGGTTCCCTGTAACTTGGCTTCTCGCAGCGAGGGAACCACCAGAAGGCTCTCGGCACTGCACCTCGGTGTCCGGGCGGAACGATGGGGGTGGAGACGCTCCTTCAGGTACAGTGGGTCAAGGGCGTTTAGGGCTTTAAAGGTGAGCTTCAACACTTTGCATTGTTCTCGGAAACGTACTGGGAGCCAGTGTAGATCTTTCAAGTCTGGTGTTATGTGGTCTTGTTATGTTCGATGCAGCTTGGAACACATAAAATAATGTGAAAGAGTTGCAGTTAAGCTATACGCTTTTCCTAAACAGATTCCACCTTTCCTGAAAGCCAGGAAACTAGAGCTCAAATGAACCACTTCTGGGAGGTTATTTCATAGCTCTGGGGACACAGCAACGAAGGCCCTGCTCCTCTCTTAATGATAATACTTGGAGCAGTGCCTGTGTTCCAATATCTTATCAGGTACTAGGTCTTCTATGGAAAGTAATGGCCTTTGAGGTATAGGTTTCAGGCTGTGGGATCAGGTCCTACTCCGGTACATCTTGCCTGCCTCCTTGTTACGTTGCTTTCTTTTTAAGCACTGGGCCAGCTGTACAAGTGTTGCAAGCAATTGCTTGGGGGGTAATGACATACTTTTAGGATCATGCTTACTGCAATGCGCTCTACGTGGGGCTACCTTTGAAGGTGACTCGGAAACTACAACTAATCCAGAATGCGGCAGCTAGACTGGTGACTGGGGGCGGCCGCTGAGACCACATAACACCGGTCTTGAAAGACCTACATTGGCTCCCAGTACGTTTCCGAGCACAATTCAAAGTGCTGGTGGTGACCTTTAAAGCCCTAAACGGCCTCGGTCCAGTATACCTGAAGGAGCGTCTCCACCCCCATCGTTCTGCCCGGATGCTGAGGTCCAGCGCCGAGGGCCTTCTGGCGGTTCCCTCATTGCGAGAAGCAAAGCTACAGGGAACCAGGCAGAGGGCCTTCTCGGTAGTGGCGCCTGCCCTGTGGAACGCCCTCCCATCAGATGTCAAAGCGATAAATAACTACCTGACATTCAGAAGACATCTTAAGGCAGTTCAGGGAAGTTTTTAATCTGTGATATTTTAGTGTATTTTTGGTTTCTATGGAAGCCGCCCAGAGTGGCTGGGGAAACCCAGCCAGATGGGCGGGGTACAAATAATAAATTATTATTATTATTATTATTATTATTACTCTATAGTATAAAGGGCCGAGGAAAGTGGATGCAGAGAGGCATGCCCACACCCATTGTTTCGTTTTATATATATTTATAAACTTATTTCCCAAAGCTCAAAACCAGTGAGCGGATCGTAACAAAAACATACAGCATTGTGAAACAGTAATACACAAAAACACACAAGAAATTACAAAGAAGTATCCGCAGAACAAAACAAATTGAGGCAAATTCCTGCTGGAAAAGAGACGTTTTGCAGCGGCTTCCAAAATCCAACAAAGCTGCAGATTGTTATTCCTCATCAGGAAGAAGATTCCAAAGTCACGAAGTCCCTGCTTTTGGCTGCCACCGCCTTTATTTAATGAATGGAGCAGCTTTCAGGGCCAGATGACCCAGATCTCAACCAGATTAAATGCAGAGAAGGGTACCCAGGTCTCCCTGTCACTTTGCAAGGCAATATTAGGGCTTACATTTCAGGCCACACGCTGCAGATTCTTGGGTGGCCGAACACCTTGGGATATTCCTAGTTTTCCTCCTACTAGTTACGGAAAGTTCAGACCATGCAGACGTCTGTGGAGGGAATGCTAGAGATTACTTTTACTGAAAGCTTTATTTACAGTTTCAGAAAGAATAGGGAATGACGCATGCACTGCTAAGCCCAAGGTCACATTCAGTATGTTTTCCTCAGACGCCAGAGGTTGAACCCGGGTTCTTCTGCATGTAGAGCAGTTGATCTATCACTGAGCTGTCTCCTCAATTAATTTCACCTCCTCTTGCTCCTCAGGGCGCTGATGCCTGTATGCATTGTGCTAACTACCAGGATGGGCCACACTGTGTAGGAAACTGCCCTGCAGGCATCGTAGGGGTGAAAGGGCTCATCTTCAAGTACCCCTATGCCAACAATGAGTGCCGGCCGTGCCATGAGAACTGCACGCAGGGGTAAGTGAGAAATCGGGAGTTTCAGCAATAATACCTAATTTATTTCCATAGTATGTTGCACGCAGATAGCATCATCATAATGTGTAGCCGAGTGACTTGCGTTTTGAAAAGAAGTAAATGATCAGGGAAGGGAAAAGGTAAGTGAAGAAGAACCAACAGCACCTGTTCTGTAATAGCACATGTGGACTATTAAAAACAAAAACATTGCAGTCAAATGAAATCATGGGCAGGATTTGAGATAAAAGCAGAGGAAGAAAAATGACAAAATAATTGTAGAGAAATGTTCTGCAATAGATAAAGATATAATGCAGTGGGAAAGGTTTGAGTAAAAACACTGTGGGAAGCCGCCTTACGAGATAGTGTATTTCATTTGAAGGTAATTGTGAAAACGTTTGAAAAATTTAATTTTATATATATATATATATATATATATATATATATATATATATATATATATATGTATATGTATGTATATGTATGTATGAGAATTGTTAGTGAATGTGTTGCATCAATATGACACTATAAAATCATCGCACACATTTGAACCCTCACCAGCTACAGTTGAAATGCTATTGCAGCTAAGAGAGCAAAACGAACACTTTTAAATTACGCCTGTCAGCCTAAATCATAGTTAGTCGTCAACTGGGGGCGAGTGGTGTGTTATATGGTTTTCTGTCTATTGCAGACGGAAACTGGGGTTTGTGGTTTTCACTTTCCTGCTAGAGGCTGTTTCCCTAGATTCTTGGATTCTCTGTCTCCCAGGATAATTGTTAGATTTCATTCCCTATAGGTGTGATGGACCACAGCTTGAAGATTGCTTCATGGAGGAACTGCCTGTTCACAGGTACCTATCAGCACCCCTTCACCTAGTGAGGGTGCGGGGATAGCTTTATAAATTGCACACACCCACACCCCAGTGTGCTTACTCTTACAGATTACAAATACCAAGAGGAGATCTTATCGCCATGAAGCTCAATGGCAGAGCAGCATATTTGCATTCGTGTTCCTAGGTTCCATCCCTTACCTACCTTAAAAGGTAGCTGTGAGGATGGTTGAAATAATGTGCATGGAGCACTTTGAACACTTAAAAGCTGTTATATAAAAGCTAAACAATATTGCTATCATTGTGTTAACATGGACTAAAGCCACTGGAGACCAGATAAAGTCTTTCTTCTAAGGGTTTGCCCCCGGCACCTGGTAGTTAACCTCAACAGCTTCTGTGTACTGCTTAATAGCCATTAGCCCATAGCATAGCTTCTAATGTCTAGTTAAGATATTCCTGCTTGAAGCTATCAAACTGCAGGATTTTTCAAATGGTTTGGCCTTTTTTTCCAAATTATGTCAAAGGCTTTTAATCAAATTATGTCCCTCCTTGCCCCCACCCCATCCTTTTCTGCCTCCTTCTGATTTCTCAGCCGGGGGGGGGGGGGACCTGTTTTTTAAGTCGCTTTTCGAAACTGAAACATGAATCCTCTCCCAAATTCACCCTGTTTCAGACGCTGGTGCTTTAAGGAGCTGCCGTCTTAGGCCTGCCAAGACCTCAGCAGGCCAAGGCAGGGAAACCGGCCAAGATCGCAGCCTTTCTCTCTCGCTGCCATTTGTTGCCACCTTTTTATGGTCCTTCCACTGAGGAGGCAGGCTGTTGTGTCAACAAAGGGGTCTCAGACACTCAGGCTTGTCAGAAAGAACATAAAAAGAACTCGCAGTCTATTGATTGTAGAGGGAGAACTAAAAAAATATATAATTATCTGCCTCACCCAATGGATGCTTGAAAGGGCTATTCCCCTCAGCCGTACTCCCACCTTTCTTTTCCCTTCACAATCACACCCCTGCTCTCTCCCACCAATGCCAGTTTGCCTGGAGGCCTTTGTGGGCGGCATGAAAGGAGGGCAGGGCCGCAGCAGGCCTCTGCCTGTCGCTGGAGGGAGTGGATCCTTGCGCTTTGATCTCCTTCCTGCACTCTTTCCCTCCCTTACGAGGCGGAGGAAGCTCCCACCACCACGTGAAAGTTCCTTTTGCTGCCCCTCTTCCAATACCCTCTGTGCGAATTGTCCTGTGAATATGGGACATGACGAGGAAAAAGCATTTGAGGGCCGCATCGCAACATGACAGGGGAAAATAAGCCCCTATGATATGGAGCTTTGTTTGGCCAAGGAAAGGACTTGCCTTCCATAGCATTGTAGCTTTAGCGTGCTTGCATGTTCCTTGGGTTTTGTTTGCATTTTGCAACTTGTATTGAGCCTCTGGGACGTGGGGTGGGGTGTGGGGAATAATGAAGATTGGCACGGGGCCAGCTCTGGGATGAAAGGACTGCCAGTTGCAAAAGTCCTGCAGAAGGACAGGCAGAACCACTGCCAATTCCTTCAACGTTGGGGATGCTTAGGACACCAAGAAACACTGAAGAGAATTTACCTCTGGTGGCTGCACCTTTGCTTCATGCGCCAGACACATGGTTCTTGTTGTACTGATGCATCTTGCTGTCACCAGGACTTGCTGTCACCCATCTTTACTATGCACTGCATGAAAAATGATTATGAGTATTATTATTCTGCGCCATTCAACCAGATTTTGTACCAAGGGGGGAGGGAATTTGGATACTTCTGTGACTTAGAACAACAGTGCTTAGTATACATCTCTGTGCGTTTCACATTTATTATTCTCAATGATCCTTGTAAGGTTGATCAGATTTATCCCCCTCCCAATCAAGTTAAGCCCATTTCCCTCTATTTACCCATTTATTCTGCCTCTTCTAGCCATCAGAGGGGCAAGGAACTATGGGAAAATTCTCTTCTCAGATTTTTTCCGTCATTCATGCCTTCAAACAACAGTTTTGCAGCCATGAGGGCCAGAAAATATATACAGTCATACCTCGGGTTGAATGTGCTTCAGGATGAGTGCGTTCAAGTTGCGCTCTGTGGCAACCCGGAAGTAACGGAGCGCGTTACTTCCGGGTTTCGCCGCTTGCGCACGCGCAGACGCTCAAAATGATGTCACGCGCAGAAGCGGTGAAAGGCGACGCGTGCGTGCACAGACATGCCGTCACTTGCTTACGTTTGCTTCTAGATGCGAAAGGGGCTCCGGAACGGATCCCGTTCTCATCTAGAGGTACCACTGTAAATAAATATATTTATAAATATATAAATAAGTGTGTGTGTGTGTGTGTGTGTGTGTGTGTGTGTGTGTGTGTATGTAAAGGTGGGATTCTCAGATGGCTGAACTTAATGCCTGCTACTAATTCTTGTGCTTTCGCCATGCTCGTGCAGAACTGTGACATGTGCCCAGACTTCACTATTAATAACGCCTGGCATCTGCATTCCAGGGTAGCTCCGACAGTGATTGCTTTGACAGTTGTGGGCTGCCTCTTTGCCATGTGTTCCTGCATCTTACTCACCTTTCTGTATTGCCGTGGCAAGAAGATTCAGAAGAAGCGAGCCATGCGCAGATACCTGGAGAGAGGAGAGGTGAGACTGTAAACTTGTGTCACCCCACACACACCTCAGGACACTTGGGTTTGGGGGGCTATTGGTCTGACCCAGCTTTGAACATATGGCAGTAAGTGGGTGAGCTGTTATCCAGGAGTCTGATTGTGGGCTCTTTCCATTGAGGGACACTGGGCATGAAGGAGAAATCGGGGCAATGAAATAACACTTTATTTGTAGCTTAGCATCTTCTGGAATTAAGAGTCCCTGTTCAATGGGTCTTTTATAGAATTAGAAAATCCTCTTCATTTCTTCTGTGAACTCCAGCAGAAAGTAAGGGTTAGCTTAAGTGTTTGAAAGGATTTCACAGATGGGTTTGTTTGGCACCACAGTTGTATCTAGCAGCTGTGCTAGACCTAGCTGCAGACAGACAGCCCCCCACCCTGCCAAAAAAAGAACAGGAACACATGTTTAAAAAACCAGGAATGCTGCAAAGTCAATTAGGAGCAAAGTGACGGTGAATTGTGATGTCCTTTTCAAACAGGGATTCTTGACGACTATGGATTGAATTATTTGTCTGTCTCTGGGTCTCTTTCTTCTCTGTAGAGTTTGGAGCCCCTGGATCCCAGTGAGAAAGCCAATAAAGTCCTGGCTCGAATCTTCAAGGAGACAGAATTAAAGAAGCTGAAAGTTTTAGGATCCGGAGTGTTTGGGACAGTGCACAAAGTAAGCCCGAGACTTGGGAGGAACAGCTTCTGCTTCTGGCTGATTTAAGTAGAGGCAGAGAACAATGTGCTGCCTTTGAAGAGGGGTTCAGAGCTAGAAGATTGCTACAGAGATGGACCTGGGGTGGGACATAGATTGATTAGAGTGCTTGGAGGCAGGCATTATCCCGGGGGGGGGGGCTCCAGTATTTTGTGCAGGTCATCTAGAGTGGGAGAGGAACTACCTTTTCCTGCTTCAAGAAAATGAGAACGGAAATGGGGGGGGGTGAGATTCTAATGGTAAATGAAAAATCAGTGTTTGCTTCCATCTTGGATGAGAGTTGAGGTCTCGGAAGAGTCCTCAGCAGTTACTAGTTTGTTAATAAATAGATCCTCAGATCAACAATATAGTTTATCTTCTCTGCCCCTCTCCCCACCAGGGTGTCTGGATTCCAGAAGGAGACTCCATCAAGATCCCTGTGAGCATCAAAGTCATCCAAGACCCAAGTGGCCGGCAGACATTCCATGCTGTCACAGATGTAAGTGCTACAAGGGCATGCAAGGAGGAGATGGGACTGGCCTCCCCTGGTCCCACGTCACTTTGGAAATTTTACTGAACGTGGCCTTCACTGTTTCATGCTTGTTTTCGTAGTCCCCTTGAGAAACACGCCAGACATAGGGGAAGCGGGCGTTAAATTAGATACGCCATGGAAGATCCAGAACTGTATATCCCAATACCTCTCTCTCTTTGCTTAAAAGCAGCCATAGGGATTAATTTGGATTGAGGGCACAGTGCTGTGGGCAGTGTGTGTTTAACCATTCCCCCAGTTCAAATACCTTTCCACAAGTTGCTATTAGCAGCAAAGGATTAAAAGGCAGGTGCGATACGGTATCCTGGCTCTGTGGCTAGGAATTTTTTTGGGGGGTGTGGCAGGTAGGGAGGATTATTTAAATTGGGGAAAGCGTGGATGGAAAGAGCTGACTCAACTCACCCAGTTTCTGGGTGACCTTTAAGCAGAGTTGGGGTACAATTTGGGTGGCAAATTTGGGCAGCTGATACCTAGATATACGAGCATCAAAAGTCACTTGCTCTCTAGTGGCGGAGGGAAAGCCCCTTGAAGGTGATGTGCGTTGCAAGCCGGAGGGCCGGTCCACTGTCCCTCAGACCTTGTGGGGGGCCAGACTATATTTGGGGGGGGGGAATGATGCAAGAGCACCACAAGCCCTGGTGGAAGCTTACCTGTGTCATGTGAGCGGCAGGGTCTGGTGGCAGGGGGACGATGAGCGGCACGCGAAAGGGCTCCGGAGAGGGGCTGCTTAAAATGGCGGCCGCATGAGTGCTGCTGCTGGCACCAACAAAGCCCACACCCCCTTCCTCTTCTAGGCAGGGCGGGGAGAAGCCAAGAGGAGGGAGGGAGGAGGCACCAGTGGGAGGGAGACAGAGGGAGAAGGACAGAACACGCACACTGGCGATCCATGTGGAGATTCCCAGACCGTCCGCAGGCCGGATCCAGAAGGCAATTGGGCCTGATCTGGCCCACAGGCCTTAGTTTGCCTACTGATGCTCTTGGGTGATGCCATTCATCTGACCTTGGAATGTGCCTGGCATCTTGGAGGCCTTTCTGCACCACTGCTAGAGGAGGAGGGTGACCAGCTGTGCGTGCACAGGCAAGCTAGCTTGCTCATCTTGAGCAGTGAGCTGTCCATGGTGAACCTTGTCTAACTGGTATCATTGTTGGCCCTGCCTGCACTTAGCACTACCCTGTAATTTTTCTTGCAGTTCTGCGAGTTCCTTCTCTTTGGGGTGTAACTTGGCATTTTGGTACTTCTGCTCCGATGCCATGATTTCATTTTTGTGTGTGTTTTGTTTCTGCTTTTACTATGTACAGCACATGATGGCGATAGGTAGCCTGGACCATGCTTACATTGTCCGTCTCCTGGGTATCTGTACTGGCACCCAACTGCAACTGGTCACCCAGTACCTCGACCTCGGCTCACTGCTGGAGTATGTCCGCAAAAACAAAGATGCCATTGGCCCACAGCTGATGCTCAACTGGTGTGTGCAGATTGCCAAGGTATGTATGGGTTTTGCAGAGGAATTTTGGGGTTAATTAAAGGGCCTTTCCCGGGGCAATTAAGGCTGGGGCTAATCTATCCCAGAATATTGGATTTTTTTTAGAACCACTTGCATTCAAAATATTGAGGGAGTATCCCAAGCATTATTGAAGGCAATGGAAAGTGTAATAAGACAGCTTAGCCACTAGGTGGCACCGGGCTAAGGTGTATCTGGGTGGAGCCATGAGTTTCCTGGTGCTGTTCTGGTTTGTTTAATAGAGGCAACCTTCTGTTTTGTCCAATACAAACAACCAAGTTCTGGTTTAGCCTTCTGATTGCTGCATCCTGTAAGCCAGGGGTAGGGAACCTTAATGGCTCCCTGTATCCCAAGCTTTGTCACTTAGAGTCTTGCTGCTTTTTCCCAATGGATTCTGACACTGGACCAGGACAACTCCTAAGAAATAAGAATGGCACAGGAAAGGGCACCAGGGGTTTCAGTGGGATGAAAGAACCGCCAGAATTCAGAGGGAGAGGCTGCCTTCCTTCTGTTTTCCCGAGAGAACTTCCAGCAAATACATACTGAACCTTAAACATGGACAACATATAAATATAAAACAGAAATGGAGACAAATCAGGCAAGTCCCGCTGCTGGTGTCGTCAGTGGTGTGAGAGGTTGGGATGAAGGATGGAGTGAAACAGAACCCAAAAGCCGGTAAAGGTAAAGGGACCCCTGACCATTAGGTCCAGTCATGACCGACTGGGGTTGCGGCACTCATCTCGCTTTATTGGCCGAGGGAGCTGGTGTACAGCTTCTGGGTCATGTGGCCAGCATGACTAAGCCGCTTCTGGCGAACCAGAGCAGCACACGGAAACGCTGTTTACCTTCCCGCTGGAGCGGTACCTATTTATCTATTTGCACTTTGATGTGCTTTCGAACTGCTAGGTTGGCAGGAGCTGGGACTGAGCAACGGGAGCTTACCCCACCATGGGGATTCGAACCACCGACCTTCTGATCGGCAAGTCCTAGGCTCTGTGGTTTAACCCACAGCGCCACCTGCGTCCCTAAAAAAAAAGTCAGTAGGAGTCAGTGAAACAGGGCAGGAGACAGGGGAGCCAAGGCGGTGCTGAGGTCAGCACAGTGCTGCACACTGCTGCATTTGCACTGTGCTGGACTCCATGCCCCCCCACTCCCAGTAAGTCATAGTAGTGGGTCCATGCCCTGCCCTACAGACTGCCACCATGAGAAGACTCTGTGGTCACTGAGGATGGTCAGCAGTTGAGGATTGGGCACTTGATTGCAAGTGGTGGCTGGAGACAGCAGTCAAGCTCCATTATTAGGATAAGGAATTGGCTAGGGCTAGTGTAAATTGTGCAATTAGCACTGTTTCGATCTGCTAATTTAGTTACACAATGCATAATTGTGGCTTGTTGCAGAATGCCAACAAGCACCTACGCGGTCTCAGTAGAAGCATGCGGAGTGTTTGCCACACCATCAAAACTCGCCCAAACTAGTGGCTTTCCGGTGATGTTCCAGGAGCCTCGCAGGCCCTTGAAAGATTATCAGGGAGTTGCTCTGTGAGATTGGTAATACCGGAAAAACTTCCCAGAGAAGTCCATTTGTCTTCAGTTAATCAAACTTCCCCTGCCATATGCAGGTGTGTTGGGTGCGTTCTAGATTGCGTGAATTGAGAGAGCAGTGCACCAACGTGCCTTAGCAGGTCTAGCGTGAACGCAGGGCATGCCCCTTGAACAAGTTCCAGAGTTTTCTATCATGTGCTGGAATTCCATCTCAGATATTCTGGGGGTTGGTTCCTCAGCAGATGAGTCAGTGTGGAAATGCCACTACTCAGCAGAAATCCACAAAATGTATTTTAACTTAACTTCTAGATCCTTACCGGCCTGCCCAGCACATCATCTTGCTCCACCACTGGCAATGGTCTTTAGAAACACAGGAAATGCATCAATTTCAGGGCTTGCTGCCTGCTCCTTTTGTGTGACATATTTGATTTTCATTATGGTGGGAAGGGCCCAAATACAGTCTGTAACCTGAAGCGTATGTAACCCGAGGTACCACTGTATATAGGTTGGGCCTGGGTGGACTATAGCTCCTGTGAATCAGGTGTTCAAACCCAAAACAAATCCAGGCACATTCATCTGTTTCTCCTTCCTTATGTTAAGGGCATGTATTACCTGGAGGAACACCGCATGGTCCATCGCAACCTTGCCGCTCGCAACGTTTTGGTAAAATCCCCTAGCCAGGTACAGGTGGCAGATTTTGGCATTGCCGACTTGCTGTATCCAGATGACAAGAAATACTTCTACAATGAGATCAAGGTTGGTATCTACTAGACTAGAGTGAGATACACTGCAGGCAGCAGAGAGGATGATTCTTGTAACTTTATCATTTCTAAATTGGGGAGTGAGTGAGTGAGCGAGTGAGTGAGTGAGTGAGATTCAATTACTGCATTTGGGTCTCCGTCATGTGCAGAATGACAACAGCCAGACTATGGAGTGGGGAACTGCATACCCCATGTAGCCAACAGAACTAGAAAATTCAAGAAAGAAAATTATTACAGAAGAAACTGCTTGAATACCTGAAAAGGTTTCAGAAGAGGAGGGAAACGAGGTGAAAAATGAGATTTTCAAAATGAGTTTTGATAGGTAATTAGGAGTGAAAATTTAGTTTTAGAAACTCACGGGAAATGAATCCAGTTTAGCATGGTTCTTCTGACTTCGGATTTGCATTCAGATTGGAAAACAATCTTACAAATGTGGTGTGCATGTTTAGCTTAATTATAATTTATGTCATTCTGCCTTACATTTTTCAGACACCGATAAAATGGATGGCTTTGGAGAGCATACATTTTGGAAAATATACACATCAAAGTGACGTGTGGAGTTACGGTAGGTATATCAGACCAGCCGATTCCTACTGTGGTTGCCTTCAGGAAATCTGTCACAATAGCAAGTCTCTGGAAGTCAAGAAAACTGTTCAAGTGCAAGCTATCTGACTCTTAAGTTATGTGCAGTTCCCAACCAAGGTTGAAAAGTGATCCGCAGAGGTGATCACTGGAGCCTTCGAGCTTGTTCACAAGCCTCCCTAAGTGTGTCACCACAGCATGAAGTTCCAAGTGACTTTCTCCTCTAGGTTAGACATTGTTGCCAATGAAAGGCACGCCTAGTTCAATTTGGCTGTTTGACCAAATATTTAGGAAACATTGCCCTCTGGTGCTCCCTATTCTTCGCCTGTGCTTATGCTTCAAGGAGTTTCACTGCCTCCTATTGGGAGAGGCTGGAACCCACATTTGAGTCTTCTAATGCCCACTATGCTGGAACTTGCGCAGCGAGGACATCTCGGTGCAATTCCTGCCTTGTTTGCCATAGCTGGGACACATTGGCCCATTCCCTTGCACTGGGCTTTTGTCCATTATATTCCTGGGTCTGTAACAGCCACCTGTACCACATCTACTGGGAGGAATTCAGCGTAGTGCTGTGCAGATTGCTCTGTCAGTGCAAGCATTTCTGTTTCTCCGATGGAATGATCTACTCTCTCCCAGTCCACACACACCCCTCCCAATGTGCTGTTCTGCAGGTTCTCCCAACACACACACTCCTCAGCCAGTATGGGTGGGGTGTGTGTGTGCGGTGGAGGGAAAGCCCTGTTGTGTTAGCAGAAGCCCTGTTGCACCGACTTATGCTGGCAGGGACAGTTACTGTATTTTTTGCTCTATAGGACGCACTTTTCCCCCTCCAAAAATTAAGGGGAAATGTGTGTGCGTCCTATGGAGCGAATGCAGGCTCCTTGGCTTCAGCAATAGCAACGCGAAGCCTCCGAAGCGCAGAGGGAGTGCTCCCTCCGTGCTCCGGAGGCTTCGCATTGCTTTCGCTGAAGCCTGAGAGCGAGAGGGGTCGGTGTGCACAGACCCCTCTCGCTCTCCAGGCTTCAGGGATAGCCACCTGAAGCCTCCGGAGTGCAGCGGGAGTTCCTGCTGCACTCTGGAGGCTTCGGGTTCCTTTTGCTGAAGTCAGGAGAGCAAGACTCTCCTGGCTTCAGCAGAGAGGGAGAGCTGCGCAGCACCCCTTCAGCGAAGTGGGAGGAGAAATGGAAGGGGCTCCGTTTCTCCTGCCACTTCACTGAAGGGGCACTAAGCAGAGAGGGGGAGAATTTTTTTTTCTTGTTCTCCCCCTCTAAAACAAGGTGCGTCCTATGGTCGGGTGCGTCCTATAGAGCGAAAAATACGGTAGTTGAATCTGGCCCACTGCATTCTGTTCATGAGTGTTTTCTGTCCCTTCACCTGCTCCAGGAGTGACATTGTGGGAGATGATGACCTTTGGAAATGAGCCTTATTCCGGAATCCACCTTTCAGAAGTACCTGACCTTTTGGAGAAAGGGGAGCGCCTCTCGCAGCCCCAGATCTGCACCATTGATGTCTACATGGTGATGGTAAAATGTACGTGACCAGAGTAACACTTTCCCCTCTCCTGGGGAGAAATGTCACACCTTGGATGCACTTTGACCAATAGATTATGGCACTGGCTGGGGGCTTACCCACACTTCCACTTGTTCCGTGCCTTGAAAGTACGGGTCTGAGTGGTTTTCCACTTGTCCTTGGGAAAACCCACTTTTTGGTGCTGAATCAGAGTAAATGTCAATCCATGGAAAACCCAACTGACGTTTTCCCCTGATTCAGTGGTAAAGATTAGGTTTTCCTAGAGGAAAACAGCAGGACAAGTGGAAGCCCTAAACCAGAATCCACAGGCTGATGGCCTTGCCCTGGCCACAGAAGCTGTCATGGCTGGTATCTGCCTGAACAATGCTGACAATCTTCTCTAACCCCACAGGCTGGATGATTGACGAGAACATCCGCCCCACCTTCAAAGAGCTAGCCAATGAGTTCACACGTATGGCTCGTGACCCCCCTCGCTACCTGGTGATTAAGGTTAGTCCTGGCTTGCTCCCAATGTCCTTCCTATTGTCTAGTCTACAAATCAAACCAGGGGAAACTTGTGGCCCTCTGTATATTGTTGGGCTCCAGCTCTCATCAACCCACACACCCAGCATGGCCAGTAGCTAAGAGATGATGAGAGCTGTAATCCAGCAACATCGGGTCACAGGTTTCCCCACACCTCCTGTAGAGACTCTGCAGGTGGTAAGCACTCAGTGAGTCTGGCTGTTTTAAAAAATGTTCCATCAATACCATGAGTCCTAGTTGTGCTGCTCTCCCTCAGTCCTGCACAGTTAGTTACACTTGCTAGGTCCTGCTCATGTTTCATCTTGTTAATTTCCGAACAAAATAAAAATTTTACAAACCCAGTCTGCCTTTTTTAAAAAAGGATTTTCTGCCTTAAATTTGTTGTCAGCTTCAGAGCATTAGTTGTTTTCATTTAGAAAAAATATGAAGTTGTTTGAAAATGTGAAAACCTCCCCATGTTGTTGCTGAGCTGCCTACCCAAGCCACTTTTCAACGCAACAGCTTCTACGCCCAGAGCATGTGATTTTGGATATTATGAGACATATGTCAGCAAGGATTACTTTTCTGGATTTATAGGCAGTTTGGAGGAAGGGGGGGAGGAGGCCTCTGTGCATGTGCAGACGGCTCTTCTCTCGCACTAGCCAGGCTTCGTGCATCTAGGCCTGTAAGGTTGGGCTTCCAGGAAGACCTGAGGCTGGGTGCCTCTCCTTTTATAAACCCAGATGCTGCTCAAAGAATCTTCATAGATCAGGATGTTCTGCTCTCATTTAGACACTCCCAGTGGAGCTTAAGTGCCGGTGCTCAGCAGCCATTGGTAGGGCATGGAAAGATGTCCGTAAGTGTTACGAGGGTAAATACCTTTTCCTTCTTCCCCTCAGAGAGAGAGTGGGCCACTTCCCCAAGTTGAGCCACCCGCACTCACTGAAAAGGAGCTAGACGAGATGGAGACACTGGAAGTGGAGACAGAGTTGGAGGAGGAGGAGCTTAATAACCTTTTTGCGTCCAGGCAGTGGATTGACTCCATGCGGGTAAGAGACCTTCCTTTCCCCTTACCCACTTGATTGTTCATGGGGGAGAGACTCCAACCTCCTCAAACAATTAAGAAATCCTCCTGAACCTTGCCTATGATGCCTTATAAAATAATAGTTGTTGTTGTTGTTTGTTGTTATTAATTGAATTTATATACCGCCCCATACCCGGGAGTTTCAGGGCGGTTCACAGAATAAAATCAAGATATAAAACTACAAAAGACCTAATAAAAATAAAAACAACAACCCAATAAAAAGAGGTAAAGGTATAGGACCCCTGACAGTTAAGTCTAGTCACAGACGACTCCGGGGTTGCGGCGCTCATCTCGTTTTACTGGCCGAGGGAGCCAACATTTGTCCGCAGACAGTTTTTCCGGGTCATGTGGCCAGCATGACTAAGCAGCTTCTGGCACAACAGAACACCGAAACCAGAGCAGCACACGGAAATGCCGTTTACCTTCCCGCCAGAGCGGTACCTATTTATCTATTTGCACTGGTGTGCAAAGGGCATAGTATTATTATTTATTTCCCTCATGGTTTACCAATTGACCCTATCCTTCAAAGCAATAAGGGGAAATGGGAGGAAGGGGGCAGATGGTAAAACCATACTGGAAATTGAAGAACTAACGTGCTTTTTATGTTTTAATATGTTATAATTCTTGCCCTATTTTGCTGTGTCAACTGCTTTGAGAACCTTTTGCTGAACAAATATTCTAAACAGACTGAATTAATAAATCCAATTCTGGCCCTGCCCTGGCTCATTGTTATATACTCTTCTTCTTCTTTTTTTGTTTTTGTTTTTAAAAACAACACCCAGAGCCCAAATCTTCTGAATCCTTCTGCTGGATACATCCCCATGAATCAGAGCAGCCTCAGTGGAAATCGCCAGGTATTTGATTTTTATCCAAATCTGTATAGGAATCAGAGCTGGTGTACAGAAGGAGGGGTTGCATGTCCGGTGAGAAGAGCATCAGATACGGGGGGGGGGGCAGTGTAATTTGTGTGTTTGTTTGGAGGCTGTTAACTTCGGTAGAGTAGAAGGGTTGAGTGCCAGAGCATGTGCTTTGCACAATTTGATCCCTGGCAACTCCTATCAGACAGCATTGCTGGAACAGGCCTCTGCCAGAGACATTGCTGCGCTCATGCCAATCGGCCCTAGAGCAGGCCCGCCGGCACAGCTTGTGACCCACCAAATCAAATGCGGCCTGCCAGCCATGTTATTGCGGCTTGCCGAGCTCTTGACAACTTTTCTGTTTTGCAGCCTTGGCAGGCAACAAAACTGGGAAGGTTATTGAGTCCCTGGTGCGCTGCCAGGCATGGCCATTGGGTCGCAAGTTGTGTTGGCATGAAATAGACAGTGACCAAATGACTATCGCTCCAGCTCCTCTTTGGTCAGACTGCAACTCTGCTTAGCTGAGAGTAGCCCCCACTGCATTCAACAGGACTTACTTCTGAGTAGCCAGACTCTGGAGAGTTTAGTTGAATGTTTTATAGGCTCCCGTGGGGGAGCAATTTGTGTTTCCGGTAAAGGTAAAGGGACCCCTGACCATTAGGTCCAGTCGTAGCCAACTCTGGGGTTGCGGCGCTCATCTCGCTTAGTTGGCCGAGGGAGCCGGCGTACAGCTTCTGGGTCATGTGGCCAGCATGACTAAGCCACTTCTGGCGAACCAGAGCAGCGCATGGAAACGTCGTTTACCTTCCCGCCGGAGTGGTACCTATTTATCTACTTGCACTTTGACGTGCTTTCAAACTGCTAGGTTGGCAGGAGCAGGGACCGAGCAATGGGATTCAAACCGCCGACCTCCTGATCGGCAAGTCCTAGGCTCTGTGGTTTAGACCACAGCGCCACCCGTGTCCTGTGTTTCCAATAGGCAGGGGGAAATAGGAGCCTGTGGGGTCTCATCAGACCGCTAATCATATGCTCATTTCTAATTCTTTGCAACCTAGAGCGCTGGAATGGGCTCCCGGCAGACCTTGCGGATAAGGCAGGAGTCGATGGGACGCACGGTGTCGGAGTCCTCAGAGGGACGGGGCACAACCTCTGAATACGACCTCACTGAGGACCTGTCGTTGTCCGGGAGCCTGTGCCGCAGCTTGCGATCTCGGGGAGACAGCGCCTACCTGTCTCAGCGAGAGAGCTTGATGCTCCCAATGGGGAGTGCCGACGGAGAGGAAGATGCCAATGGCTACGTCATGCCAGATCAAAATGGCAGAGGTAAGTACAGCATCACAGAGGGGGGTCTGTAGGGTACTGAGATGCAGCCCACAGTCTCCTAGGTGGACTGGAGTGGACCACACCAATACCAAGGTGGAAAGGGTAGGGTAGAAACGAATGGGATCTGCAGGGGCAGCTCATTGGTTCTGGCTTTCTCTGGGCCATGGCCTTCTCCAACATTTGGTCTTCTCGGTGAGCAGCTTGCCTGTTCTTTATCATGCGGGTAGTGCAATTCTGCTGCACAGGAGGGGATTAGGGTGCACCAGAAGTTTACCCCTGACTGGCTCCGCTCAGTTCCTCTGAGCTTCACTGGTTAGAGGCTTTAGCTGCCAAGGAGGTTCCCATTGGCAGCAGTTAAGCAAGACATTTCAAGAGGAGGGAGGAGATGGGACTGGTCTAGTCAAGGATCTGGTCCAGCTACTGGCAATGGATCCAAGGATGAACATGGACCTGGTGTAGAAAAAAAAAGCAGCAGTTATGATGTGCCCGGCTCCTGCTTCTGCCCTGGCTGGTACAAGGGGCAGGGCTATGGCCACTTTGCTGCTCCCAGCCAAGAGGTATCTGATGACTTGGAACTGAATCCAGCTCAACTAGGTAGAATGAAGGGGAGCTAGGAAGGCCCAGGGGAAGATGTATTGGCATCTTGGTTGGTGTCAAGGCAGCCCCAAGCAAAGGACTCTTTGTGGGGCTAGCTAGGGAGTAGGAAGGGCCTCAGTGAAAAACTGATCAAGGGGCCAAGCTGCAACAACCTCTGCTTCCTCTCACGGAGGCCATTCCCCTCTGGCTTCCAAGGACAGATTCGATTAGATCGGGCCCGATAACTCTTAGAAGTTGTGGGCCAAGTAGCAAAGTAAAAATGCTACCCGCCCAGACTGTTTTTAACCTGATTATGTCTATTGCTCATGGAATCAAAGGAGCATCAAATCAGAGGTTAAGTGGCCTGCTCTTTCTTTGTCCTCACGTCTAGCCTCTCCTCCCACCATAAGAGTTTGAAACATACCGTATTTTTCGCTCTATACGACGCACTTTTTCCCCTCCAAAAATTAAGGGGAAATGTGTGTGCGTCCTATAGAGCGAATGCAGGCTCCTTGGCTTCAGCGATAGCAACGCGAAGCCTCCAAAGCGCAGAGGGAGCGCTCCCTCCACGCTCTGGAGGCTTCGCGTTGCTTTCACTGAATCCTGGAGAGCGAGAGGGGTCGGTGCGCACCGACCCCTCTCCCTCTCCATGCTTCAGGGATAGCCACCTGAAGCCTTCGGAGCGGAGCGTAAGTTCCCACTGCATTCTGGAGGCTTCGGGTTCCTTTCGCTGAAGCCAGGAGAGCAAGACTCTCCTGGCTTCAGCAGAGAGGGAGAGCTGCGCAGCGCCCCTTCAGCCAAGCGGAGGAGAAATGGAAGGGGCTCCGTTTCTCCTGCCGCTTCGCTGAAGGGGCGCTGAGCAGAGAGGGGGAGAATTTTTTTTTCTTGTTCTCCCCCTCTAAAACAAGGTGCGTCCTATGGTCGGGTGTGTCCTATAGAGCGAAAAATACGGTACTTCAGCAAAGGAAGCTGACATTTGACTCTATTAGAGTCAAGCTGCTTTTGCTATATTTATTAAATATAGCAAAAGCAGCTTGAGGGCCACATTGGATGCAAGGGCCAGAGCTCGCCCCTCCTTGCTTTCTGAAAAAGGGAAGTGGGATCATTGAATCTAGCAGTGAAAAATGGTTCTTGCAAACAATTACTTGGGGGTTGTTTTCCTCCATGCTGCTTGCTGCCACTGCCATTTACCCTCCCTCCTGCTATGGGGTTGTTATCCCCAGTGCCTGGGATTGGGAATGGCAACAGAAAAGAGCCACGGACACAGCTTCCACGCTGTTGTCCCGAGTTAAACAAGGCAGTGCTGTGGAGGCTGCACAGAACTGCCTTTGTCTGCCTTAGAACAAATGGGGTTTTTTATACTAGAATGGAGAATGAGCTAGCTGTGCATGAGCAGCTTTCATAATGTTGCCTCCCCCTGCAGCACTATAAAAGTAGCACACGCTGTTCCATCCCCATTCTGGCCCAAGAGCCACTAGCTCTAAGCAGGAATGAGAGAGCCAACCTCCACATTCTGCTGTGGCAGATGAAGATATGACTCTATCCTAGCCTCAGTGGGGAATGTTACCTGGAAAATAACTGTTAGTCGCCCCAGGCGAGTGCAAAATTACAAGGCTGTAAGAACCTTTGTGTTCTCTCCTGTGCAGAGCGTGCTGCTTGTATTGCTGCCTCCTTGGTCCGTGGCTCAATCCCGGTGTACGAAGTGGATGAAGAGTACGAGTACATGAACCGGAGAGCTCCACAGGCCCCAAAGGCCCGGCCAGCCTCTCTGGAGGAGCTTGGCTATGAGTACATGGATCTGGGCTCTGAGCTGAGCACATCTTTGGGCAGTGTGCCAAGCTCCCAGCTCACCACGCCTTGCCGGGACGAGGATGAGGACGAGGAAGACTACGAGTACATGAACAAACAGCCCAAGCTCAGCAAGTCCCTGAGCAGCATCCGCAGTTCCCGGGGGGACTATACGGATATGGACTCTGGCATCACACAGGGCTCCCCAGACGAACAGGGCTACGAGGAAATGGATGCCGTCTTGCCCCCAGTGCAGTGCCCTGGCTGCCAGAGTCCGCCCTGCCCCAAAAACGGATTTGTGAAGCCCCTGCGTACTTTGGAGGCCTCAGACTGTGCTTTCGACAACCCAGATTACTGGCACAGCCGGTTGTTCAGTCAGGCGGATGTTCAGAGGACTTAGCGAGCGTTGGACTGGTGGTTTCATTCGTCCTTTTGCTGGGGAGTAAAAACCCGAGCCCTTACTCTTTATCGCTGCCAACACCATTGTTGTGATGGTGGGCTGAAAAAAGGGAAAACACCCATTAAGCCTCTGTGACGTTGACCCTATAATGGGCAAGTGTATCGAGACCAACCGGCGACGGGCTTCTCAAGGGTTGGATGGCAGCTCCCCCCGCCTTGCACTGCGTTTTGACCGATTACAAGTCAGGTCTCTTCTGTTCAAATGCTCTGGACTTAAGAGGGCAAACGGAGCCCTCTGATCGGGCACAACCAAAACTCTGGGAGCCATTCCTGTGCAAAGAGAGAGGGCTTATTCTGTGATAAAGAGGACAGATAAGTGTAGGAAGCGACTGCTTCTGTGGACACGAAGGCGTCTGCGCTCAGGTGGATATGACACACTCTTTTCAGGAATCGGCTCTGTTCTAGAAAGCCGGGTAGAGTCTTCTGGGCTGACCCACCAAAGTGCCGAGTGCCCTACTGTACAGGGTCCTCAGCAACAGCTGAAGCCTTTGGGGTGCCTGTCTCGGCCTTCGTCAAGACAACCCTCTGCCCACCAATAGCAGGGGGGCGTTAAGTATGAGGCATGCGTGCTGAGCCTTGTAGGAGACTGCAAAGACTGAAGGGAAGGCCTTCTCAAGGAAGAAGTCTTGCTTATGTGTCTTCCCAACAATATATGCAATAAGGGTGGATATGAAGGAAAATGGTGCTCCCCTCTCCATGAGCCTGACAACTTCATTTAGGAAGACAGTGTACCCAAGTGTGGGTCTGAGATAAAGACTTGTGGGCTGCAATCCTACCTCTCAGTAAGACTTAAGGTGTAGAAAATGTGTGTTAGAACCCAGAGCTCCTGGGTTTTGTTTTCAGCTCTGGCACTGGTTTTTCAGCGTTCCGTTAGCAACCCTTCTTGTGCCTTTTCAGTTCCCTTATCAGGATGGGAGACCCTTGAGGAGGGAGGAGTGGAAAGGGAACAAACATGCTAGAAACCCAGACTTCCACCTCTAGCATTTAGATGCTCATTACTGCAGGCCGACCTAAATTTTTTCCAGCCCGTGGAAGATCTAGTATGGATCTTGAGCATCCCAGAATGAAAAGCAGGAGAGAGCAATGGAACGGAATGCAGCAGAGCGGCCTTTTGAAAGGCAGCCTTCTCCGCAGTCCCTCCCTCGGTTAAAGGGATTATGGGATGCTTCTCGGGATAGGTGCCAGGCAGACTTGCAAGCTACTCCTGCTGAACTTTCCTCTTCTACACAACTGTGGAAGGTACAGGGTCCCTGCCCTCTTCTCCCTCTGGCCACCCTAGGGTTCAGTAAAAAGGACAGCAGCAGCAACTCACGATGCAATCCTACACGTCTACTCAGAGGTAAGCCCCACTGAGTTCAATGGGGCTTATGTCCAAGTAAGTGGGTATAGGATTACAGGCTGAAATCCGTGACAAGACCACGGAGATGAGTTTTAGTGCTGAAGCTCAGGAGTGCTGTGCGAAAGGCTGAAAAGTTGCACTATGAGCCTTAATGATGTTACTCTTTAATTCTTTTGAACCAGGCTCACTTACATTAGAGTATTATTTGGGAACAAACTTCTCTCTTCCATCACCCCACCCTACCCTGAGGGCCAGTCGTATTGTGCACAACCTTGACTTTGTTCCCACAAGTTTTAGATTGCGTCATATAAAGGGATATTTACCAAAAAAAAAGGGAACGTCAAACCTGATGAAGAAAAAAAGAAGTTTGCGAGGGAAGCTCTGCAATTGATCTCAATGCATTGTCTGAGTCCTGTAAGGTTCCTAAACTGTAGTTTCAACAGCAGGTTCCTCTTTTATGTAGTTGGCCTGCATTCTGGATAGGCTCCTAAATTGCATCACAGAGCACTTTTTGGGTGACAAAAATTATCCAGAAGGTTCTGAGGCCTCCTACTTGGCCTCCAGGCTTTTCATATGAATTGCAAATATGTGACTGAACTTTTGTTTTTTTATTGTAATGCATATTTTGTATTGTATATGTAATCAATGCGCTGATGAATTCCATTGCAAAAAGAAAGGTTTGTATGGAATGTAGCAACCTTTCCATCCTCCTTTAATCTTATTTGGTCCGAACAAATGAGAATGTGTGACAGATGAGAGCAAATTCCACACTCTGCCTACATGTTTTCCTCAAACTTAAAAAGCCTAGAAGATTGCTGTGCATTTAAACTGAACGCCGAGATTGACTGACTGGATTCTGAGGGAGCAATCTGATTCTGACTTGCAAGTTCTTAGACTTTGTGCTTACAAGGTACTCTGTCCCCTGAGAGTTGCTTCTCTCCTCATTGTGGGAAACATCAGGAACCGATTGAACAAATTTAAGTCTCTGTCTGTGTTATAATTCTACAGGGTGTGGTGATATCTTTAGAGCTGACTAGCATGGGTCCTGCCAACAGCACTGGTACCTGAGCAAAGTGAAATCCCAACCAGAGATTGTACAGTATTGGTTAATACCAGAGAAGGGCACTAGAGATGCTATTAGACTGCCCTCTGCAGGAAAGAAAAATCTTGCTATTTAACATGCTTACCATAGGGACAAATTCACTGAAATGAAATCTTTCTCAAGAGAAGTTGTTGTTGCCTTTCAACATAAATATATGTTGATAGATAAGTTTAAAGAGCCAGAGCATTTTTAATGCAGTAGTAAATAAACCTTGTGTACTCTGCAATCCTGGCAGTAACATTGAAGGGAACTTACTTCTGAGTAAAGACGCCTAGGATTGTGGTGTAAAGTTCTAAAACCAGAGTCACACCAGAATCCTGTAATACAATGGAAGATCTCTTGGTTTAATTCTAGAACCAAGAAACTTCATCCAGTGCAACTCAAGACTAGAAACCTGCTACTCAGTAGAATCCTTTGTTGTGGTAGGGCTTAGTGTTTAATTTTAACATAACCCATCCCGCCTTGCAGCAGCGACAACAAAATGCTAGCAATTTATTCTGAAACAACACCTTGGAACAAAACTGAAGTTAGTTTGGCAGGAGTTCTGCAGCAGAGCTTGATTGTTAATAGTAGCAGTGAAACCAGTTTTGGATTAAATTTCAGACAGATCTGTATCTGTTTAGATTTGGACACCTGAAAATACAAAGAGCCAAAGTTCAGTGCTGCCTTGATGCTTACGCCACCACAATATTTGTGCAAGGTGTTTATAAAAATGTTGGTGAGAACCATGGGCTTATTCCAGAGAAAGTCAAGTGTGCCGGAACGCAACAGCTGGACTTTGGCAAGCTTAAATAATACTTTGGTTTTACATATTGAGTCTCAGAACATTGCAATCCATAATCTTTTGCTCTCAAATAGTCCTGGTTAGGGCTACCAAGTGGCCAGTGAAAAAATGGGCTGACCTGTACCTGTGCATTTTAATTGAAGTTCATATGCAGGAACTAGCACATGAAGCTTTTTGTGGCATAGAGATAAACATCATCATTTGTTAATTAATCAAACAAACTACTTTTTAACAGGTCCAGTTTAAAGCCTGGTAACTGTTCAGCAGCTTCAGACTTGAGAGGTCTCTTGTGCCTGTAAGAGTCATGTGGAAGGGACTAATTCATCAGCTTCTGCCTTCATGACATGTATGTGCAAGGAACAGTCACGCTTTGTCAAACTTCTCTATTCTGTGCTCCATCCTGTGCATTGTTATTTGAAACAATGGGCCTTATTTAATAATAAAACATGCATAAGACTGCAGACTTAGAAGTACTAGAGCCTCATGGGAGCTGGGCCTCTTGGGTATGCTTGCTAAAAAGCAGGTACACAATGATGTGACGACAACAAAGGGGACACATTTCCCTTTCCATCTCCATGTTTTGAATGTGGAAGAGACATATTTGTCAGAGTTAATGGGCTCAGCCCTGAGAAAGGTTTGAACCATAGTCAAACAGAGGAGGTGGAAAAATCAGAGTTAAAGCACAACAAACTCTGTGGGCAAGGTTATAAGATGGAAGATTTCAGCTCCATTATTTACCTCAATTTTTGTTGCTCTTCTCATCAATGAGACATCTGTGATATGAATTGGTTGAGGATAACAGCCAAACTAAGGAACACTGGGACAATTAAACTAACAAACGCCAATTGTTACACACGATGATGCACAAGAAACAAAAAGCATTGACTCAACCCCACTGGACTGACGTAGCTTGAGTGTTTTTTGTTTGCGTCTTTGTATTTGTAGAGTAAAAGTGTCACATTTTATTTTTTTTGCCCCCAAATCTTGATGTGTATATTGTCTGTCATAAATGTCATGTTGGGTTGTTTTGGTTTTATGCCATGCTTTGAAACTGGTGACATGAAGGTTTTTCCCCCTCTCTAAAAAAAACCAACACCACCAAAAACTGGAAGGAATTCCAATGTTTACACACTTTAAATTGCTTTCTGCAATGCCCCAGCTATCATTTAACAAGCAGTAATAGCAGTGTTTTAAAAAAACAAACAAATCGAGACACTGCTATTGCCATTAGCTAGGCCACCGGAGAACTCCTGTTCCCAAGATGTAAGCAAATTGGAAGGAAGGTGATGGGCCTTGAACACGGTCATAAGGAGAGATGTCTCAGATGGGTTTATTTGATACTGCTTTCTGTGCCCAAATCGAATGTTTACTAAGAAACCTGAATCTAGCAGGCAACAGATGCTCATGGAAACGGCATAAGGTTTCCACATTTTTTCCTGGCCCCATTCCTGTCTCTTTAGCAGCAGCTTCAGACACTGAAAGTGAGTAGAAGCAGCATTTTCTGCCATGGAGAAATAAGCCTTATCTGAGTTAAATAAGACTTCCTAGCAGGAAAGGATAGAATTGCAGCCAAAGTGATATAGAAAAGATGCTTAGTTTGTGTACATCAGGCTGCTGTCAAAGCCACAGGAGCAAGGCCATTAAAAAAAAATCAAATCTAGCAAACCTAAGTGTTAGAAAATTCTATAAGGAGATAGTCTGGCATCAGTTGTAACATAAACCTTCCTCAGGCCAATTTTTTTTCATTAAAAAAAGAACACCTTAGCTTGCTAATATGCAGAGTAAAGTTGGCTCCATAACAAACCTTTTTTAGTTATTTCAAACATAACCTGTTTGGAGGCAGTGCTTTTAGCGCTTTCATTTTTTTGGTAAAGCTCAGTGTGATTGCCTCTCAGGGCAGAAGGCAGTTTTTTTTTTAAATTTACTTTAAAGCCTGACACACTCAGTCCACACTGAAGTTCTCTCTGAAGGCCCACAGTGTCATGGCATTCATCGGTTTTATTTCCTCAGAGAATACTGAGAATTGTCATTTGGTGCTGATTATAATTGTAGTTTTGGTGCTGGTTATAATTTAAAGTGCTTCCCTACCAAACTACAATTCCCAAGGTCTTTCTCAAGTGAAGAGAGGAATAATAGTTAAACTAGTTTGTGGATAGACTCTTCATCATCTTATCTACTGAATGTGGAAGTCGGTGAGCTTTTTTGAAGGAAGTTCCTCATAAGCTTTGTGGCAACAGGTACAGGTATGTTTTTAGGGCTAGAGTTCAGACCTCTTTTCCTTGCAGGGCAAGTGTTGAATATGAATTACCTTCTAAGCTAGAATGACCCAGTTTTTGCTGACAGAGGCTCTATCTGTTACTGAAGACCTCAAAAAAATAAAAGTTTGTGTGTGCTTGAATACTAAATAAAAAAAGTGACATTATAAGTGCATTTTTAATGTCTGACTACAATGATGGATAAAAATCAGTAGTGCAAAAGTCCCTAAAGTTTTGCCCCTGTGGACACATTTGGAATTTTGACAGGAGCCACCACAAAATGGCTGCTGTTGGGAATCCAACCATTCACAAAATGGCAGCCGTGGGGCATGGCCAGCCACAAAATTTTAAACAGAAACACCATACATATAATAAGGGGGAGTGTGTCCCCTCATACCCTGATGCTTTTATGGTTTCTCAAGGTATTGGGCTAGCCACTGCTGCAAACAATGTGCTGAATTCGCTGGGGACAAGTTAGTCGTCTAAGAACAGAAACTTAGGCACAGACTCAACCGTGTGCTATCAAACCACATCAGTGCCAGATCTGCACATTTTTGCCCCAGGTTTGTGTGAGCACCTCCCTCCCTCTTCTGCCAACAAGAGAAGTAAAGCCTGTACAGGCATCCTTCTCTTAACAGAGATGGAGGAGTCCTCCAAATCAGTAGGACCACCAGAAACAAGTCAAGGGCTTGAGCCAGAGCTTAACTCAAAATATATTATTCAGTAAACAGAAGCATGTACAGAGTTCCCACAACCAGCTGGAATTAGGTGGGAAGGGTTTGCACATGACAGGACATTGCAACTGTTATAGGGAAAAAAATGAGGTAGGACTTTTCAGCCCAACTCTCCATCAAAAGGGACTTGGTGTGTCCTTATTGGTCAGAGAAGAATGGAAGCAAGATCTGGTGAAAGCAAACTGCACAGAGTGTTTGGGTGCCCTACGAATAAACAGAGGAAGGTGACCATCCCAGGCAGCAAATATGGGGGGGGGCAGATATGTTGCTCCTCCTGAGCCCCCTAAATTAGCCGGCTGCATCTGGTATGTTGGAGGATGCTGTCAATTTGTCAGTGTTGCATTAAGATTCAGCTGCCAGTCCAGTTGGCTTCTGTTCATGCAATGGGGAGATGGTGTCGTCCTTTTGTCTCTTGACTCACCTAGCAAAATATATTGGGTTAGCCCCGAGAGTGCTGCAGTTGGGTTTGGGAGACCTTGATTCAAATCCCTGTTTACTCATGGCTATGATACTGGTTGGCCTCAAACAAGTTCCCCATCTGTAAAATGTAAAATCTGTAAAATTCTGTATCGTGTTGTAAATCCTTAAGAAATGCTGTTGCTGTATAAAGTCACTTATAAAGGAAATAATGAATTTGGGTCAGCTTGGCCTGGTAACCTTCACTCCTTCCATCAAGGCTTGTGGAGAAATTAATGGATCAAATGTAATTAATTACTGTACTGTCAGAGTCAACCTTGTGGGAAACTGTGATGATTCTGGAACATGAGAAATGAGGGAAAGACCTTTATGGCTATTAAAGCCACATTGAGGATACAATCCTATGCATGTTTTCTTAGCCATAAACCCCTGAATACACTTACAAATTGAGGTTGAATCCTGACAAGACCGAAGTACTGTTTTGGGGGGGCAGGGGTGGGGGACTCCCTGGGTCTTAATGGGGTAACTGTACCCCTGAAGGACCAGGTGTGCAGCCTGGGAGTCATTTTGGATTTGCAGCTGTCCATGGAGGCGCAGGTCAATTCTGTGTCCAGGGCAGCTGTCTACCAGCTCCATCTGGTACGCAGGCTGAGACCCTACTTGCCCGCGGACTGTCTTGCCAGAGCGGTGCATGCTCTGGTTATCTCTCGCTTGGACTACTGCAATGCGCTCTACGTGGGGCTACCTTTGAAGGTGACCCGGAAACTACAACTAATCCAGAATGTGGCAGCTAGACTGGTGACAGGGAGCGGCCGCCGAGACCACATAGCACCAGTCTTGAAAGACCTACATTGGCTCCCAGTACGTTTCCAAGCACAATTCAAAGTGTTGGTGCTGACCTTTAAAGCCCTAAACGGCCTCAGTCCAGTATACCTGAAGGAGCGTCTCCACCCCTATCGTTCAGCCCAGACACTGAGGTCCAGCACCAAGGGCCTTCTGGCGGTTCCCTCACTGTGAAAAGCCAAGTTACAGGGAACCAGGCAGAGGGCCTTCTTGGTAGTGGCACCCGCCCTGTGGAATGCCCTCCCACCAGATGTCAAAGAGAACAACAACTACCAGACTTTTTGAAGACATATGAATGCAGCCCTGTTTAGGGAAGCTTTTAATGTTTGATGGACTACTGTATTTTAATATTTTGTTGGAAGCCACCCAGAGTGGTTGGGGAAACCCATCCAGATGTGTGGGGTATAAATAATAAATTATTATTATTATTGCTTATTTACAAGTATAGAATCAGGCTGCATGCTTGATCTTTGGACATGGGAAGAGATGAGTCTGAGCTAAAAAAAATTAAGTTGCAATCATCAAACATGGAATATTAGCCACCAGTATTATTTTATTAAGAACACATTACGCTAGATCAAGCTAGTGTATTCCTCCCTTGATAAAGAAGTCAGCAAAATAAACAGTAAATGAATTAATGTCAAGCGGAGGAAGGCAGCCTGATCATGTTCTTGTCACTATCACTGAGTAAAATAAGTTAACAGGAAACACAGGTTACATAAAATGCAGGACTGACTGCAAATGCTTTGAAGGATAGGCTGGTGTTCCTAAGAACACCAGAATAAGTTAAACACATATCTGACTACATTACATTACAGTCACTTGTGAATGCACCCAGAGACTTCGAAAGTAATAAGGAGCACTCGGTTCAGCTCTAGCAATGCCTTAGCTAAGTATTGTATTAGATTACAGGCATCTAATTCTGTCAGGTTTAGAACTCACAGAAATCATATTTCGGGAAAAGTTTAAGGGGCAGGGTATTTTAAGACTTTCAGAGAAAACAAAGCATGACAAAGAGTGAATGTTCAAAAAGAATAAAGTATGTAGGAGTGGAGACAACAGTTTACAGTCTGAGGACAGAACCCAAAAAGTTTAATCTCAACGCCCCAAGGACGGTTCGGATATGCAGCAAAACTGGCTACACGTGCACACCCAAACTACAACTTCCAGGCGGCGATAATATATGGACAGGAAGACGACCTAGAACGAACGTCAGTGACCACATGAGCGGCGGGCGAAGGCGCAACAAGCTGCCCGCAATCCCCTCTCTGGCCATTAGGTGACGCCACTTAAAAGAAGGGCGCGCGCGGGGTTCAGCTTTCCCGTCGTACCTCACGCTGCGCCCGAAGCCTGGCTGGGCCTGGACCCTGACGGGAGTTGTAGTCCTCGGAGGCGGACTCGCTTCCCAGCGTGCCGCGCGCAAAGCCCGCGCGCTCGCTCGCTCTCTCCCTCTCCTCTTGCAGCCTGTCTCGCAGTCGGTCTTCTTTACTGAGGCGGCGGCGGCGGCGGCTTGAACGACAACGACCTGGGCACGCGGCAGCAGGGGGGCAGCGGCAGGGAGGGCTCGAGGCCGGGCGGTGTCGTCGTCTGTGAGGAGAAGAAGAAGAAGAAGAAGAAGGCGCGCCGCGGCGGCGGCGGCGGCGACGGCTCAGTCCGACCATGTCGGGCGAGGAGGAGGCGGCCGAGCTGACGATCGCGGAAGACGTGGTCGTGAACAAGTACAAGATGGGGGGAGAAATAGCCAACCGTGAGTATGGCCCGGCGGCGGGAGCCGGGGGCTTGGGGGGGCGGGCCTGGGGCCTGGGCGTCGGGCGCCTGCCTGCGTGTGGAGCCCTCCGGGGCGGGGGGGGGTGACGAGGCGAGCTGTCAGGCAGGGCAGGTTTGCTGGGGCGGCCCTGGTTGGGGGGGGTGTTATCTGTTCTTCGCTCCCTGGTGTGGGGTGTATATATAATATTGGCTAGTAAAATGAGTGTGTGTGTGTGGTGGCTGGTCGGTGGGTCGTCAAGGCTTGGGGTGAAATATGACCTGGGGGTGGGGGGTTTTTTCCCCCCTCCCGGTTCCTACTCTGGGTTGAAGTTGAACTCTTGTTAGTGGAGGGGAGGGGTGAGAAAAAAAACTCTGGACTTGGAGCGACTTGTCTCCCCCCCCCCAAAAAAAAAACTGATTTTGAGGGACGTGGGATACTTCCACTCCCTCCCCCGAGAGCCGTTGCCCTTGATAGGTAAGCTGGGAGAGCCGCCCGGCACATGGTGTACTTTCCTTTCTCCTTTCTTGCCTCGGTCAACTTGGAATCTCTAGAAAGAGTTTTAAGGGCTAATTTTAGTCCACTGCCCGCCATTGGGGTGTTTTGTTTTTTTCCCCGAGCGTGAAAAGCTCGTTAAGAAAAAAAACAATCACGTGCATTAAAAAAACACACAAATAAATTTATGTGTTCTGGTTATTTTGAGAGAGGGGAAGGGTAAGATTTGGTTGATCCACGATCCCCCCGGGGGAATGGAGCCGCCGTCCTCCAGGAACTGTAAGGCACATGGTCTGCGACTTGCCATGTGCTGCTGGCGCTCTCTCCCGTTCACTATCTTCCGACATCCTGGCTTCCTCCCAGGTTTCCCCTTTTGTTTAAGGGAGGTTTTCTGCTTCGGATCGGATCACCTTGTTCGGGGAACTCTAGGAAGTGGATTGTTAGGATTACAGCGAACTAGGGAAAGGGGGAAACGGCTTTTGCAACTCAGCTCTTAACTGCCTACGTTGGAGCGAGTCTTTCCTTGTAGCAAACCACATATCCCTGTACCTCACAGTTGACTTTTGTAGGCCTGAGCATTTGCAAAGTGTGAGCATGCACACTCACACATTCTTATACTGGGTAGAGAAATACCTTTGCCTGCTCCATTAAATTTTAAAATGCTGCGTCAGGCTTCCAGTTTTTTCAATTTATTTTTGTGCTGCAAAGGAAGAAAGCAGTTTGTTCAAAGATAAGCTTGCCCTATTGACTGCTTAATTGGTGGTAGGAGTGCATACTGTAATGTGAGGCTTTTGAACTCAGGAATCCCTGTGTTCTATCCTACATTTGGGATTTACCAAAATCTGGAATGGGATACTTTGTCTTAATGTCATTTACAAACTTCTGCAAATTCTTTCCACTTAAATTCAAAGGTTAAAGATACTGGAGACTTAACAGCAGGTCTCAGCTTTACCACAGAGTTGCAGAATGCACATGGGACAAAACTGTCTCAGCTCTTCTTACAAATGGAGTTAAAATTATTTTCCTTGTTCTCTTCAGCCGATCTGTTAAGATAACATGAAGCAGTTCTTGAAACTTCTGTATTAAAAGGATGAGGATTAAATATTTATGCAAACTTAACTTGAAGAATTCAAACACTATTTTTTGCCAGTTGTTCAGTAATCTCAGTCCATTGGTTTTATAAAGCTAAACACAAAATATGTTGCAGATACAACATGGGTAAATGCAATCATCACAAGAACAAACAGTGATATGGCATTTGAAGACATATAAAATATACATTAAATTAAATTGTTTTAGACCAGTTTAACCATTGCCCACCAAAAGCCAGCTCAGGCAAAAATGTATTGTATTGTTTCTGGAATATTCTCTGGCTTTAGAGAAAATATTGCCATTTTTCTGATGAGGACACCTTAATTAGACAAGACAGAATCCTCAGCCATTGTTTTTCTCTTTGGCTCACATGCTTTCCATAAATGAAACCATGAAAGACTAGGTGTGCTTTAATCTTAGAATATCATTAAATGTGAGTGTTCTATAGTATTTAAAATTCAAAGTTTCTATAGAAGTAAGGTTGATTAGATCAACCTTTGATGGAAAGTTTCTTGGGGACAGAAAGATGCAGGTTTGGAAAAACTACTGCAACCTGTTGTCACCTCATGAGGTGGAGTTGACTTTAGGAATCTGAAGACATTACTAGAGATTCTCAGTTCCCTAAATGGTATAGGTAAGAGTATTCTAATTCAGTAGGCATGCAACAATGGAATTTAATGTACATTTTGTAGGCAGTTGATATGGGAATAGAACCTGGATGCCTTGGAATCTAGCAGTGCAGTGTTAGAAACTGGAATAGAAATACTGGGAGCCAAATGGCTTCTGGGACCTTTATTGTTAAACTCCTTAGCATATTGTTTATCCTTAACATATACTTTGAGGCTTCAAAACAAATACATTTCAGTAATCCTTGAGTGTCAGCCAGGTACAAAAAAATGGCACCCAGACTTTTTGAGGCACTCGCAAATTGAAAATCTTTAGGCGCAAAATGTGCCTGGTGCCCTGCTAATTTCGAACCCTGCCTCAGTGTGAGAAGTTGAGCTACCAATGTTAAATACACTTTCTGAGCTCCATAGTGTGGCATAGCTTTATGCAACTGTAAAGTGTATTAAAATATTCAATATGAAGTTTTATCTTGAATTACAGGAGTCCTGCGGACTGTGGTAGAAGCAGCTAAGTCTGGAGTGTCTGTCCTCAGCTTATGCGAGAGAGGGGATGCCATGATCATGGAAGAGACTGGCAAAATCTTTAAGAAAGAGAAAGATATGAAGAAAGGTAACATACAATTTTCCAGCTTTATTTTTGACATACATATCATGTTGCCTCATTTAAATTGTATTCATCATTGAATAGAATTAATTGTACAGTGATGTGGATTGTGGAGTTTGAGATGCAAGACCTGCAGACCCAGCCTAGATTTCCAGTGTGACTGCTGCAGGTTGTTCCAGTGCTTACATGCTTTTAGGCTTGTATTAGTTTGTATTCCAGATCTGAATTATTTGTTCCATTTTGTGCAGATAAATTATACTTTTGAACATCAGGCATTCCGTTTTTGTCTAGCTGGAAGCAGTTAAAAAATGCTGCTCACATTTTCTGGCAGTTCATGGAATCCAGTTAACTGGAAGGGGAGGATTTGAAATTACTTTTGTTCTGCCCCTAATGGGGTTGATTCAATACTTCGGCACCCAACACATAATTTTCTTTTCCTCTTCTTTGTGTACCTTGAAGTCTGGCAGAAAACCCAAATTTTAAATTGATGTGAAAACCAACCCATGCTAGATTGCTTTGGGATTTCAGAGTGGCATAAAAGTATAAAATACCTATTAGCCTTGGGGATATAGGGTCCATGCTGTTTTGAGGATTGTAGTGTTATATGAACTGTTTACTTTAAAATACATTGACATGAGTTTAAGACATGTTGACTCTGTATGTAGACAAAACCGTGAATGGATTTGCCTTGTCATGCATGATAGTTGGCCAATCTGCATCCATACTGATACCTTGACAAGAAAAAATGTGTCTTAATCATGCATAACATCATAAATCTTGGATAACAACATAAATATTAAGCACTATAGTGTTGCATATTTCACAAAATTAAGGGCTGATACAAATGTAAGTGGTCAGGCAACTTTGCATAGTTGTGGAATTACAGAATTGCAGTGTGTCTGAAATCCCATGAAGCCTTCTGCTGGAGGAAGGTTTTTCATCTCTTTTCTCCCCCCCCCCCTCTCCATTTCCTCCCACACAGTTCTTGAGGGTCCAGAGCAGCTTTTTAGGGTCAGTGGGCTGCAAAGGAAAATGGAACTGGTGAAAATCACCCCATCCTCCCTCCCTAGGGAGAGTCCTATGGGCAAAGTTCCATGCATGGGATCTCTGAATCCAAGCCATGGAATTACTGGCTCTGCAGCAGCATTATGATCTGTTGGAAAAGTAGCACATTACTGTCTGAAAAAGTGGTTCATACTCCCATAAATTATCCCAGGTCACACCTTAAGCCTCTCCCTCTAAGCACTGACCAAGCCCAGCTCATTTTATACTGAGGAAGCTTCCAAAGTTACAAGACAGGTTGGTGCAGCTGTAGCAGCTCTAGTACCACTCACAGTGTCAGCAGAAAAAGGATAGCAATCCAACCTAGTCGTTTTGCAATTGATGTAGTCTTTGAATTACATAGGGCAACTTGTGTCCCAAATCCAAATGTTTGGTTTAGGGGACCCATGTTACGATACTTATTTCTGTCCTGCTTTTTTAAAAAGTTGTCAAAACAATGTCTGATACACAATCTAATCACATTAAAACACTAACACTTATACATACCAGTAACTATTATATTTGTGAGATGGAAAACTGTTACAGGGCTTGTGTAGATTGTATGATCTCATCACTGCTCCCTTTTTTGTGTAGGTATTGCCTTCCCCACAAGTATATCGGTAAATAACTGTGTCTGTCACTTCTCCCCCTTGAAGAGTGACCAGGATTACATTCTCAAAGATGGTGATTTGGTCAAAATGTAAGCATCTCCATTCACTTTCTTGGGTTATCTGTTGGCTTACTTTTACCCTCAGCTGTATATTTTAAGCTGGTCTGCTCAGAGTGCATTACGCTATATATGGTACCTCTGAGCCACATTTTTTAGGACCAAAGTTATTGTTGGTGCAGGTGTGTGTTTGTTTTTTGGTTTAGTGTGGATTTCTCTTGGCACATGAGACACATTTTTGGTTTAGTGTGGATTTCTCTTGGCACATGAGACACATTTTAATGGTTCTGCCCTGCTTCCTAAGTAGAGATAGTCACTTTAACTGCTATGGTGCCAACTATTGCGCGTACCGTAATGGTTTAATAGGGTTAGAATGTGGAAGTGTCATGTAAGCAGAATTTTTTTAAGCCTTTGATGTTGCAGAAGTTTCCTTATTGCTAGCTGCGGTTTAAATCTCTTTTTTCCTTTTCATGTTGCAGTGACCTGGGAGTCCATGTTGATGGCTTCATAGCAAATGTAGCTCACAGTTTTGTCATTGATGCATCAAAGGTAAATCTCCTGCATGTGGCTTTGAGTAGCATGTGCACGTGCTACTTTCAAGACAGGCTTGGCCCCAGTAGGGGGAGTAATGTAAGCGGCATCCTTAAGTAGAACTGGCTTGCTAGTTATTCATGTGCAGCTATAGCTGCTAAGAAGTAGGATGGGTCGAGTGGTTGCATTTCTAGATGTATAGTGGCAATCCATCCCATTGCCAATAATGTGGGACAGCTGTATTGATCAGTCACTCCATCGGGCGCTGTACATTAATGTGTAACTTCTTAAGTGGCATGTCCTATTCAACTTGGCCAAAGTTGCAAGCTAAGCAAAATTCTAAATTATCATAACTGCAGCTCTTCAAAGTATCCAAGGCAAAATAAACTAATAATAATATACTATATTCCTGGAAAGTCTGCATTAAAATAAACTTTTGAATTTCTACACAATTGCTGGAAATGTAGCCAGATTTTTTGGGTCACTTTGGTGACTCAAGCATTCTGGTGTGGATTGAGAACTCTTGCTACTTGTCAGTTCGGTTTATTTAACCATAGCTAATGCTGATTTAGCATCTAAGGCAAAACAAAGAAAAGAGTGACGTGTAGGGCTGGATAATATTTGAATCCCATTTGTGAATTAAGGGAGTGGCAGAATACTTTCAGCAGCCTTCCAAACACATGCGCTCTCCATATCTTTAGTACTTCCAACTCCTATGTTTCCTTGTAAGCATGGCCAGTGTTCAGAGACAGTAGGAGCTGTAGTCCAAGTCATCTGATTGAGAAGGGCACAATTCAATCAGTTAAACACTTTTAAAAGCCCTATTGATTCCAACAGGATGGGATTCAGATAAGGCTTAAACCCTCTCACTGGAATCAATGGGACAAGAGTGCTTAATTTTAGCTCGTTTACTCCATTCATATTTTGTGCGGCTGTACTGTGTCTTTAGGATTTGTCAGTGAGAAAGCGCTTGTCACTTTTCACCCCTTAGGAGTAAAAGCTTATATGAATATTAGTTTTTTCCCTGCCATTTCAGGAAACTCCAGTGTCAGGTCGCAAAGCTGATGTCATCAAAGCTGCTCACCTCTGTGCTGAAGCTGCTCTGCGTTTGGTTAAGCCTGGAAACCAGGTGACAATGGGTGGCTACTTTTTACATGAATTGGTTTCATGTTTCAGGATGGGTGACCAGAGGTTATGACCACAGATCCAATCCTCAACTTATTCTGAACATACAAATAAAAAATCATTGGTTTACTCTGGGAAGAGGTATTAAACTGTTCTGAGGGCAGCTGGCCATAGATAGCAGAAATGCTCTCTGGGGTGAGGAGGTCTTTGCTTGTGAAAAGGTAGTAGTTACTGAAGGGTTTGTATTGTCATTAGTCTTTCTGCAAATGGCTGAAGGTTCTTGGGTATTCCCGCCCCCACCCCCCAACATGATAAGAAGTGTTTGGCAGTTGAGCATTTGTTTAGTCTAATGACAATTTTAGGACAGGATGTAGAAAGTTCTGCTTTTCCCTTCCAGTAATTCCCTCCTAGTCTCAGGCAGTATGTTTATGCTACCGCATTGAAAACAAGAAATTGTAGATTTATTGCATTATTGACAATTAATCTCTGCCTCAATTATATAGCATATATAACGATTTCAGTGGTAATTCTATTCAGCTTCTCACCATTAAAAGTTCTGTATGAAAAGATCATTGTCATACAGTACCTTGTATACTGGAATGTTTTGGCTGCTTCTAACACTGAACAACTTTCTGTTGAAGGCTTATTGAATTTATAGGGGGTTTTTATTGTGCAGGGAAGGGGGAATACATTTATGATCTGCTTCTCCAAAATAATAGCCAGTGTAGGGGCCGTTACTGTGTTGATCACAGGTTTCACTGCAGAATATGGTCAGATTCAACTTTAAATGCCAATATTCACCCTTTTCCAATAGAATTCACAAGTGACAGATGCCTGGAACAAGATAGCTCATTCATTTAACTGCACACCAATTGAAGGTAAGGATTAGCTAACTGAACAATGAAATGAGACAGCAGAAATAGAAGAGCATTTAACATAGCAATGATCCTTCTGTAGAATTTGAAAGTACTGGAAGTGTTAGTAGTTATTGTGAGGACAGCATATCTGCTTTTGATGTTTGGAGTACTTTGGTATAACATGCTTGTAAATAAATATTCCCTTTAGAGCTCCTAGGATGCTTCAATGTACAAATTACTCCTGTGCTTCCTTCTAGCCTGCCCATTTGGCTAAAAGAACTGACTGCTTAAATTTGGGGTCACAGTTCAGGGCACAGGGTAATATGCTTTGAGGAACTTTGTTAGAAACCGAAATAGATGATCAAGCTGAACTTTTCATGTTGCTTTTATTTTGTTGATGGTACCAAAGTCGAATAAGTCACCTTTGGGAGCAGTTCACAAAATAAGCTCACTGTAGGCGATAGCACGGTAAAAGAAATGTGCTGTTTTAGTGGTGTGTTATGGAAATGTTCTCGGCCACCAGTCAGTTAAGGTTTCTGTATTAGGCCACCCTGCAAAAAATGTGGTTCTAAGGTTAGATTTTTTCACATGCAGTGTCTTGTAGATCTGTGGTGTGCCTATGTAGGAAAAAAATGTCAGCACAGTGAGGAGGAGGAGGCTGCTCAAGCTGTCAAGGGAATCTAAGCAGCTACTGTTTTGGAAACATTCAAGTGTTATAATCATCCAGTCACTGGCAGCAGTTTATGAAACTAAACAGAGCTCTTTTCTCTCAAGGTCAAGACTTATTTCTCTCTCTCCACCAGCCCCCTGCCAATAGAAAGGTGCTATTTCCTTGCTCAAAGCTTGTGATGTGGAGGGCAGATGAGACATGGCTTTCCCTAGATTGAATCTTAAATATTGAAGATGTGCATCAAAGCAGGAAGGAATGCTTTGGTGTACTGATCTAGATTGTGTCAGAGGGTGGTATGGGGAAGAGAATAAATAGAATGGACAAATTTCTCTGGGCACATCATTTGTCTCTGGATGAGCAGGAATGCTTTGTTTGGTGACCCTGGATGTTAGAGGTCCCTGTAGTACTACTTGACACAGTGTTTCAGGCTTGAAATGGAAAGGTCGTTTTAAAAGTCCCAAGTTAAATGTGTCGCACATTTAACACTTCTAAGCTTTCTTCTTGCACAGTACAAAATCCATGGGCTGCTAAGTAGTCACTTCCCTGACTAATTATGCCCCCTGAAGCAATTTCAAACCCCTGCTGTTTATGATCTGTTCCCACTCCTGAAGAAATCAGTGGGGCCTGGGGCAAGAGAATGCTTTTATTGTGTTGTGTGCTGCTTCTCTCCCTGGATTCAGAGGCATACAGTAGAGTTGGTAGTTTTTGCAGTGTTGCAACTATCCAGCTGTGCCACAGTCTGCTTGTGAATGAGACCCTCATGGAGATAAACATACAATATTTCAGACCTGCATCTAAAGATTTATTTAGATTTTAAACATGCACTATGAATGAGAGAGTTTAGAAACAGACACTTCATACTTGCGAAATTACCAGTGTCAGAATTGGCTGCAGCTGCCTGTCAAGTGCAAACTCGTCTGCAAATCCATATTGTCATAGTATGGAGAGACTCTTAGGGTGCGAGGTGCTGGGAGAGTGCTGTTAAGTTCAGCAAGGAGCAAGGAAAGATTGAGGAGCACAGAACGGGAGCATAAAAAGATAAATTGGAGAAAAGAGTAAAGAGATTGTGATGCAGAAAATAGAGATGAGGTTCAGTGTGCATGCTATGCGGTAGAAGGCAAAAGAGAGGGTTAAAATAGTATGTTGCAGAAAGAGAAAAGAATATGTTGGTGGGAAAAGGGGAGGAGAAGGTTAGCAGAGTGGCCTGCAGGGTTGACTCTTAGTTATTTTAAAATCTTTAACTCCTTACTGTAAATAGCTTTGAAATATTTTTATATAAAATAAGCCATTTATAAGTTGACTAAATAAAATAATAATAATGTGGCAAAAAGGCTTTTCTTTAGTAGAAATGGTGGTGTAGCTGTCTTATTAATAAAGCAGCCTCCAGCTCTTGGAATTGTGAATACCTATCCCAGTGTCATTTTGAAGCTGTTTTTTAACAAGCACATGCAGACCTTTGGGCATATGACAAGATGTGTCTCTGATCTTTGTTTTTAAAAAAGAAAGTGCAGTGCAGTGCCTTGGATTATCAGCTGTGATTCACTGGCTGCTTTGCAACTCCAGTGCTAATAGATACCCTTTCTTGACAGGGATGCTATCACACCAGCTGAAGCAGCATGTGATAGATGGGGAGAAGACTATCATCCAGAACCCCTCAGACCAGCAAAGGTACGTGTCTCTTGTCTGGAATTGTTGCCAAGCCGTTTTGTGTTTGTGCCTTTTGGGCACTAGGAGCGCAGATGTGTGGTAAGATGAAACACATGACTTAGAATTAGTATCTTGCTTCATATTGACTCCCAAACAATGTTCAAATGGAGGTGGTCTTCTATTTTCATGTGTGTGTGTGTGTTTTTCTTTAAATCTAGAAAGGACCATGAAAAAGCAGAATTTGAAGTCCATGAAGTTTATGCCATTGATGTTCTCATCAGCACTGGAGAAGGAAAGGTAAGTGCCCTTGCTTAACACCTGTTCTATAATCAGGTGCCATACAAGTTTGGCAACTTTATCTAAAGTCACAAGGATGTTAACTTCCTGGTTAGATTGTTTGATGTAGTGTCTTAAAAGCCAGTTAAGTTGGGAAATGCTCTACATAACCACAATCGTAGCCCCAAAAACATCCTTTACCCCCCTTTACTCTTTTGCTACCTTCCCTTTCATCATATAAGTAAATCTATATATTATGCTGCTCAAACTGTCTTTAATGACTTGCATGTCTTTAGGCAAAGGATGCTGGGCAGAGAACTACAATTTACAAAAGGGACCCTTCCAAGCAATATGGTTTGAAAATGAAAACTTCCCGTGCCTTTTTCAGTGAGGTGGAAAGACGCTTTGATGCTATGCCATTCACTCTCAGGTACTCTCTGTTTTGCGGTGCATCTGTGCATAAACTTGGCAACGGGGATTCCACTTGGTAGTTCAATGACTGAATGGTTCCTACCATTGCAGTCATGTCTCTTGCATGTATTGTAAAGTGAAGGGAATGTTCTGAGTTATATTGCTTTTCCTAGTTTAAGCTGTGTGTAGAATGCTAGCCTCGTACTACAGGTAATAAGCAGAATTGTTAAGTGCTAAAGAAGTCAAAATGTTGTACTAAGAGAAAGCGAATTCCACAGCCTATATAAGCTACGCAAGTGTCTTGCTTATTTGGTAACTGTGGTAACTGCTAACTGGGTAGGGGGCACTGAAACCCTGGGCGCAAGAAGTCTTACTCAGCTATCCCTTGTGAGATTGTGCCAGCATCTCTGCACTCTCCAAATTAAGTTTGCTGCCATAATGGGGTGGGATGTTGAGATTAGTAGGAACTTGAATTCTGTGTCCAGTAACATGTTCTATATTTTGTGTGCATCTGCACAATATATAAGCATTCTTTGGTGCTATGACTCTGCAGTTCTTATAGTAACCAAAGGATGCAGAAAAGCCTACACAAACAGTTTTTGTTTTTATGTTTGTTCCATACAGGGCATTTGAGGATGAAAAGAAGGCAAGGATGGGAGTAGTAGAATGTGCTAAACATGAGCTGCTACAGCCTTTTAATGTCCTCTATGATAAAGAAGGTAAGCACTTGTGCCTGAATGTCAGAGCAATTTTTGTCTTGCTTTGGGGCTAGGCAGTTGGCAGCTCTGACTAATTATTATGCACTATTTTACCTTTAGAAAGGTATGCTGAATTGATACACTCTTTTGTTGCCCCAGTATGTTTCTTGTTGAAAGAACTCTTCTGAGAGCACTTAACTTTAGAACAGAATGGTACATGTTGAATACAGATACATGCTTCATAACAGGGATCTTTGCTTTTTGGTTAAATTTGGGGGGGTCACAGTTAGAGACTAGGACACATATTTTGTGTCATTTGCAAGAGTGTGCAAATACGCTTGCGAGTGGTGAGCACATCTGTTCACCTGGTAAATACATTTGTGATGAGGGCAGACTGAAAGATGGGCAGGGACTTGTCTCTGGTTTTGGAAACAGAAGCAGTGAGCCTTTTTTCTGCTTTGGAGTACTTCTGAAGCCCAGTGCAACTGCAGGGGTGAACACTCCCAAGCCTAGAAGAAAGGCTTCGTTCCTGTAGTTGTGTTGCTTTTAGCAGCTGCTCCAAAGCAGCAAAACAACTCAGTGCTCCTGAGCAACTACTTATCAAGTTAGTTACACTTAATTTTAGAGTGTCTTTCAAGGGAGAGGGACAGGATTGTTGGCAACTACACATTTTGGTTGGTTACCAGTTCAGCCACAACTGTGGACCCCTGGACACTTGCAGTAATATCTTAGACCAGTGAGAAATGAGAGTGTGGTTTGCTACTTCTTGAATAAGAACCTCAACAGTACAGTGGTACCTCAGGTTACATATGCTTCAGGTTACAGACTCCGCTAACCCAGAAATAGTGCTTCAGGTTAAGAACGTTGCTTCAGGATGAGAACAGAAATCGTGCTCCGGCGGCGTGGCGGCAGCAGGAGGCCCCATTAGCTAAAGTGGTGCTTCAGGTTAAGAACAGTTTCAGGTTAAGAACGGACCTCCGGAATGAATTATGTACTTAACCCGAGGTAGCACTGTAGTGCCTTTAAAAGTTCGGGTGGGCTGAGTTTAGGTAAAAAGGGAAGGAAACCCCTGCTCTAATTTGGATAATTGAAATGAATATCTCATGGCAAGCTCACATACCTGTTTCTCCGCTATTATAGCAGATTTGTCTGAACCAAACCAATCTTACCTCTTGGTTCTTTTTTTTTTCTTCTTGTATGCTTTTCAGACCCTTGATGTAGGCAGTTGTCTAACATGGTGCATGGCTAATCTTTCTCTTAATTCCCCCACCCAGGAGAGTTTGTTGCCCAGTTTAAGTTCACGGTGCTTTTAATGCCCAATGGTCCCATGAGGATAACTAGCGGTCCCTTTGAGCCTGAACTCTACAAATCAGAATTTGAGGTGCAAGATGCAGATCTGAAGGTCAGTGGAATTACAGTGTTCTTTGTATAAGTGCCCAGAGTTCCAGGAACAAATGTTGTCACAGTAGGGAGAACTGCTTGAGTTACTTATTCCCAGTGTAAATGTGATGAGATAAAAATTGATAGTTCTTGTTATTCCCAGTACCTATTCATTAATAAAGCTGGGGAAGGAGTTCCAAGAGAGCAGGGACAAATTTGGGATCCAAAGTAGGTTTTAACATGTTGAGGACTAGCCCATAGAGAAGAAGAAAAGCATTTTAAAATAAAGTAAGCTCGCAACTTACACACACTTTTAACTTGCGTGCATTCAGCTTTACATGCTTGGCAAAAAGGGGGTGGGCAGGGGGGTGGCAATTCCACATGCCACTACACCCAATCTGTTTTGACCATATGCCATTTTGGCTTTAGGGACAATCCCTGGAACATAATCCCCACATAAGTTGCAGGCTTACTGTAGTGTGTGTTTAGAACAGAAGTGAGGAACATTTTTTGGTCAAAAGACCATGTTCCCTCTTGGCCAACCTTCTAGGGGTTGCATGCCAATGGTGAGTCTGGCCCAAACAAAAGTAGATATGGCAAGCCAAGGTATGCCCCCCGCCAAAAAGAACCCCACAGAGATACTACATGTACAGCCCATGCTTCTGTTTTCCACTTCCCGAAATTGGCTTTGAAAGAAGCAATTCTATTTGAGCCAATGAATAGCTTAATTGTGGTGCCACAATGTTCTTGATGGAATCACAGCACATGGGAAGGTGAGAGTTAACTTCCCTCTCCAGCTATGACACCACTGCCCTACAATTAGACTTTGGGAGGGAGGAAATATTCTGTTTGCTTCTACCAAGCTTTTTCAAGCCCATGGCCGGGGAATGAGGTGAGGACTCTGTGGGCTAGGATGTAGAGGCCCCAGGGACTGTTTTGGGTCCATAGTTCCTCACCCTTCTAGGATTACGGTGTGCCACAAATATCACCCTGTCATGCACTGAATGGGTACCTGTATTAACTTTCCATTGACCAGGCAAGATAAGTGCTAAGAAGAAAAAGCCTTGCCTCCCCTACCTTTTGTGCCTTTTTTTTTTCAAGTACAAAAATGTTTCAGGCATGTTGTCATGTGAGATATCATGTTTAAGCAGTTTGCTGCTTCTTTCTAAAGAGCTAGTAAAGTTTTTTGTTGTGAATTGTAATGAGGTGTAAGAACAAGATGAGTGAGTTCATTGAAAGCATTTTGAATTAAAACCAAAATGATTTTGAAGGCTGTTTTATACAAATGTGACCACTTACTTGCTAAAGTGAAACATGCAACTCCCCCGCCCCTTGCAATTCTTCTTTCCTCTTCTTAGAAAAATTTAAATGACAATTTTATAAGCTTGTAATTTCTAAAGAGGCACTGTGAGGCTCCCAGACTCGCTACTGTTGAGTAATTCTCTGCAAGCAGGTGAAACTAGAAGTTGCTGGCTCCAAAGGATGCATAGCTCAGCTTTATGTGAGGCTAATTGTTAGTCCCAATATGTGCCAAGCATTCTAGGACTGGCTGCATTCCTTTATGGCTGGCAGTGATTTTCCCTTCCTTGTTGTCTTAGAAGTAATCGCACTCTAGGTATCTCCTTTCGCTCCTGACATTTTTCCCTCTTGCAGGCACTCCTACAGAGCTCAGCAAGCCGCAAGGCCCAAAAAAAGAAGAAAAAGAAGGTACTTGGTTGTGTTTGTGTGCTAATCTCATTACATTTTTTAAAATATTGTAACCTGCTCTTAGATCTTATGTGAAGGGCAGATTTAAAATTATTTATTTATTTTTATTAAATTGTGTTGTTGCCATCATTATGGCTCTTGAAGACAATGAGACCTCAAATTACTATGTTGATGCCTCAGCTCAGAGGTGGGGAACTTCTGGCCTGTGGGTCTATTTAGGCTTGGCCATATGGTCTGTGAAGCCATTTTGCCCAAGCCACACCCACCCACCCAACGCCTGGTGTCATGTACGATGTCAAGTGAGGGGCAGGGACTTGGACAAAAGGGCCTTTGCAGGCACCCCTGTTGGTGGGGCCTGCAAACCCCCTTGCTCAGTACTTCCCAAGCACCCGACAATCAGCTGATTGTCAGGCGCTTGGGAAGTGCAGCTTAAGGAGCTTTGCAAGCTTCCTTTGGAAACAAAAACGAAAAACGCTCTGTTTTTAAAAGCTAATCGACAGAAGTATGGCCCACCCACCTGTCAGCGTTGGCCCATGGAGGGTGAGGGAGATAAGGATCTAGCCTTCTGGTTGCATCCAGTTCCCCAATCCCGCCTTAAATCTTCTTAAACAGGATACGATAATAGTACAGCATACTTTAGAACTCCATTTTTTCCAAATGACTGGTAGGATTTCATGAATTTGACAACTGCAGGGTAAATGGGTACTGTCGCTTAATATTGGGCCCAATGAAGAACGTACAATACATATGGATTCTGGGGGCTTATTTTCTTTTAAAGTGTCTATAAGTATTTAAAGTTTCTTAAGGTCTTAGGTGGAGTTCTATGCGGGTGAAGTTTTAAGATATTTTGATCGGAAATTCCATGCAAACCTTACAAAGAAAAATCCAACCTCATATAGGTTTGGGCAGGCATTCCTTTGAAAGCTGAGGTGTCCTCTTTAAAACTGTTAACAACTGTGAAATATTGAATGCTGTGTCTAGAGTTTTTGCAAACTGTTCCTTTCCTTTCCTATTAGCTTCAGTTTCAGTTAATATCACCCCCTCTGTTCCTTCAGGCCTCCAAGAATGCCGAGAACGCCACAACAGGGGAAACAGCAGAAGAGAATGAGACTGGTGACTGAACAGCTCTGACCGCCTCTGCGTAGCACCTGATTCTTTCTCTCAAATGCCCCACTCAAAACAAGAGAAACAAATATCCATTTACGGCTGTTTGTCTCATAGGACCAAATGACAAATAGCCTGGACTTCCCACAGAGTGTAACCAGTTGTGACTGACTTTGCCACTGAGGGAGGAGTCTCTTGGCCACTTCAGAATACTTTTAAAAGTATGAAATAATAAAATCAGGAGTAAAAACTAGCCTACATCCAGTCTTTATAGCCTTTGATACTACTTGTGCTCATTAGAGGTGAACACATACAGTTCTGAGCTTTCGTCTAGTTCTCCCCCCCCCCCCCATTCCCTTTTGCAGGTACTCTGATTCCTCTGAAAAATCCTCAAGTATCTTTTCACAACTGAAGTTAAAAATGCAAAAGCTCTTGGGTTTATAATTTCATTACATGCAGTTAATGTAACTTGCATGCCTTCTTCCTATAATAATCTTCAGTCATTTTTTTTCTGGCTTAAACCATATAGGACATTCTTAGGGTTCTTTTTGTGTGTGTTTCTTTTTAAACTATCAACCTTGTATTTTTAAAGTTGACAGGAAGCTGGTTTAAAGATCATTCTCCAAGTAGATAGCTTGTCTTCGTGAAGATTCTACATTTCTTTTAATTTGTGTGATTATTTTTTTTTAAAAAAATAATAATTACCCCAGTGCAAAAATATGGTAACTCTCACAAAATCCTTTGAGACAAAAGTGATACCTGCAGCTTCCTCCCTCTAGTTTTCATTTGATGGTTTGACATTTTATTCATCTGCACTTGTCTGTTGCTTTTTGTGGACTAAAGATGGCTATCCAGTGGTTATCCATCTGCTAACAGGAAGAACCTGTCAGTGGAATAGAGAAGGCAGGCAATTCCCCCCCCCCCCCATTTTTCCCTCTCCATGCAGCCCTCTTTGCTTCTCAGATCTGCTCTGCAGGGTCCCCCAACCCTCTGGAGCAGATTTAAGGGGTTGCAGGGGCTGTGTGGAAAGAGGGAATAGCCAAAAATTGCCTGTCTTCCCTATTCCACCGACGGATTGCTTCAGTCAGTGCATGGACACTTGGATACTTCCGTTCAACTTGCCACTGCTCAGGTTGATAAGTCGTATAAAGTAGGATTTTTCAGAAGAATTCCCTCCAAACATCTTTTTTACATGAATGAATGCAATGCTACATAAGTGGTTGGACCTGGAATAAGCTCTTTGTGGGAATCGCTTTTCTATAGTATGTCTTTTTAAATTGTCCAATTGAATTGTATATGATTGTGGGATTTTTTTTCTATTGTATTCCTAACCAGGTCCCTGTCTAAGACACTTACTGTAGCTGAATTGAAGACCTGTCTTGTTAGGAGGGGGAGCTCTTGTGTGCTCTCTGGCAGGCAAAGTCCTTCTTGACCAATATATCTGGATTTCAAATACTTAAAAAAAAAATTACAGTTACTACCAAAGTTTTAAGTCCATAAAAGGAAATAAACACATGTTTCTTTCCTGAAAAACCTTTTCCATCACTCTTTGTAAACTTTCTACTTTTGATTTCTACTCTGTTCTCTTGCTCTCTTTTGTAAGGGTTGCTTTCAGTGCTACGTTTGGGAGGTAAAATTGGGAACATGTTGAGCGGAGGCTGAATCGTATGAAAGTGATGAGCCTGGAGGATCATGCACAAAACTTGCAATTGACTGCCATTTTAGTTTTGAACTGTTCCCATTTGTTAACCATGAACAAGGGAAGGGAAGGGAGGGTGGGGGGGAAGAACTTGTTCAAATGAGGAATATTTTAGCATTTATAAGTAAGTATGTTTTCGTACCGCCTTTCCATAAAGGAAAGGCTTGAGTTCAGCCACATACCAGTTTATAAACCACTAAGACTTGCTGGCGGTTAATTTAATTTTCTATCTTTATTTTGAAACTTCAAGGCAATTGTATCTCTTGATTTAAAAAAAAAAAATGCCGTTGGAAATTTTGGAAGAAAATTCCCACAAACTGTTCTGTAACTTGATTTTTTTTCCAAATAAAATTGATTAGTGACACCTCTGGATAGATGAATGGGTCTGCTATGTTGAGGGGGTGGAAAGATCTGGAGTGTTTCGGACCTAAACGTGGTATGCATGAAGAAATGTTCCATCTTTTATACATTTATTAGCCATTATGACAGAGAACGTTAAAATGTTGAATTCTCTTCATGGTTGTAACTGCTGCAGTCACTAGAGTTCTAAATATCCAGAACATGCTGAAAATCTTTAGGAGTGCAGCTTTCCTGGTTAGTGTGTCCCTCACCTCACCTTACGGATGAGCAGCTTTTTGGAGCATGGAGGGTAGTATTATTACATTATCTCTTCATTTTAATGTCCATGAAGGAGGCATGAGCATTAAGTATTTAAGCCTCTCTTGCATGAAGCAGGCGTGGGGAACCTGTACCTCCTGGTGTGTTTGAGCCCAAACTCCCATCAGTACAGTGGCCCCAGATGATGGGATTTGAGGTCCATCCTAATCTGGTGAGCCACAGTTTCCACATTCCCAGCATAGTGAAACTCTGTCGCTCTCTTTGCTACCGTTTTAGAAGGGTAAAATTATGAAATTCTTAACACTTGGCCTACAATATGTTATATTTATTCTTTGCTGTTAAGCCAGAGAAACAGCTCCTTACATTCTGGCATTAATGGGATAATGGTTTGGTATCATGGTTAGTCTAACACAGGCACCCCCAACCTGCATCCCTCCAGATGTTTTGGCCTACAACTCCCATGAACCGCAGCTAACAGGACCAGTGGTCAGGAATGATGGGAACTGTAGTCCAAAATATCTGGTGGGCCACAGGTTGGGGCTGCCTGTTCTAACAAATCTCATTATCCTGATCCCATGGTGCGCCAGGCCATACAGCAGTAGTAGAAGACAAGGCATGCAGTACATTTGCAGCGCAGGTGGAAAACTGCCTCCTGAGTGTTTTACATTGACATTGCAGTAGCTGTTGATATAACTACCTTGCAAGAGAATGCCATGCGATGACTTGTTCAACCGGTCGTCTTGTAACAGTCTCCGAAGTGTTTAGAAAAGAGGGTCCTTAAAACACAGTTGAGTTGCCCTTTACTACACATTGAATGAAGTGCAAGAACTGCTGTGTTATGAAGGATATGTGTAACTGAGAAGGCATAGATCATTGTTAAGGGGGCTTTAACAGGATGCTGTTTAGTGAGACGCTTTGTGCCTTCTTTGGTGATCACTCTTAGCCGAGCAAGATTGTGTTCCATGAACACGTTCTTAACAGTTGTGTCCATAAGTGACTCTGGAGGCCAATTCTGGATCTGCACATCTATAGTGGGGACATACGTTTCCCGGCGTGATCACAGTGAGGATTTGCCAAACATGCCTTCATCTTGGCACGTTTCTCCCTTTCTGCGTTCGTGCTTCTTCAAAGTCCTGGATGCCTTTGGTCAAGGCTGTTCTCCAACTGGAGCGATCGCAGGCCAGTGATTCCCACTTGTCTGTGTTTATACTACATTTTTAAAGATTTGCCTTGAGAGCACCTTTAAACCACTTTTGTTGTCCACTGGCATTATGCTTACCTATCTAACATTGGGAATAGAGTACAGTGGTACCTCTGCTTACGTACTTAATTCGTTCCGGAGGTCCATTCTTAACCTGAAACTGTTCTTAACTGTACCACTTCAGCTAATGGGGCCTCCTGCTGCCGCTGCACGATTTCTATTCTCATCCTGAAGCAAATTTCTTAAACCGAGGTACTATTTCTGGGTTAGTGGAGTCTGTAACCTGAAGCGTATGTAACCCGAGGTAGCACTGTAGTTGCTTAGGAGGATGATAAATCAGGCATCTGAACAACATTACCAGTTCAACTAATTTGATGTTGAATCATTGCTTTGACACTGGTCGTTGCTTTTTCCAGTACACATTCCTTTGCCTGTTTCCCCAAGTGATATGTAAGACTACTGCAACTTGGGAAGGAAGTGCCTTTGAAATATCCCAAAATGAGTTCTGTTCTGAGGTCTCCCATCAACCTTGTCTCCTTTATGTTAGAATTGTGACCATTATAATTGTATAAAGAAAGCTTATACTTAGTTGGTCTTTCAAGGTGCTAGTGGAATTATTTAAAAAAAATTTTTTGAAAGATTATTTTAAAGACTGTCTTGAGACAAAAGACTTGATTCTCTTAAGGGAGTTCTTTTCGGATCATAGAATAATAATTAAAAAGTTATATTTCATCTTGTTATTTATTATAATTGTTCTTAATTCTGTGGCCTAGAAGTGCACATTGTACAGGCTGGATTAAACAAAATAGCTGTGCTAGCTGAAGCCAGTGCATCAAATCCTGCTAGTTCAATGGGGGGCTTCCCCCTGTCCTCACCCCACCCCCTCCATTGGCTTTGGGGGGATGAGAAGAATCCCTAGATCAGCACACAGATGAAGGACAGGGGAGATAGTTCCATCCAACAAGCAGAAAGGCTTGTGCTGATAGAAAAGTCCTTAACACTACCCGCCTTGGATTTCTATAAGACACAATTTTAAATTAAGATAGGCCTGAAGCAGAGATGCTAATGTAGATTTTTAAAAATACAGAAGACTTAGGTGATGTGATTTCCTGGCTTGCTTCCATTTTTACAATCTGTTGAAGAATAGGTGCAGTAATTTCATTGCGGACATTTTCATCAGTTGGCTCCAAATTTGTAAGACTGCCACACTTTAGCTGATTCTTTTATTAGGTGGGATATGCAAAGAGCAGAACTCAGCTTTTTGTTGGTATCGCATACTGCCTGATACACTTCATGTCTTCTTTCTGATGTCTTGAACTAATCTCCATTGCTAATGAATTCCTTGAAGCTGTGTGTTTGCAGAGGCGTCCTGTGACCTTGGGACTCCTTTGGGGAAAAGGGTGGGATATAAATTTAATAAATAACTGAAATAATTAAAGTGGGGGAAGCAAATGCTCAGACAATAAGCTCCTCGGAATAAAGTGGTCACTTAAATATCAGCAGAAGGTTTTCAAATATCCATGGTTTTCATTTGACGAGGGCTGGATTTGACTTGAAAAGTGCATGTAACTTCACAAAGATGTAAACCTGAGGTTTTGAGAAGCCTGCAATCCTGAAATGTAGTATTTTTCTATGTAGGAGATGCATGACGGGAGTGTGGTCTTCCCCGCCCTATTCTATTTCAAGCTCTTAAAAAAAAGAAAGACTTAAATCTTTGTGTGGTGGGGTGGGGGTATATGATATTGACTTTGACTTACCGGTAACAATTTTTATTTTCCTTTGCAAAGCTAGGCAAGGGCCCATTTTCATTAAATATATTTGCATTAGCATAGAAAAAGCAGGTCACATTTTACTTCACATTGCACCCTTAGTATATCAGGTACAGCGAGTCCAGGTGACAATTTTAGGCAATGAATTTATATATGGGAAAGCCTGCATATAGCATTTTCATAACATCTTACATATAGCTAGATCCTCGGAGGGATTGCCAACCTGACCCATGGGCACCAGGTTGTTGACCCTCATGTATTTTTGTGGTGGTTTGGGGTTTTTTTGTTTTACAAGGAAAATTTATATGTAATTCTGGTCTATGTGCAGTGTATTTGGGGGTTAGAGACTGAGTGGTGTGGACACTGGGTCAGTTTTGTCTACTTAGGATTGGATAATGCTCCCTTGTAAGTGTGCACCTTGTGTGTGCTCCTAGGCTAGTGTTGTGAATATGCAATTCCCAAGTATTTTGGGTACAGCCAAGTGTTAACAATGGTTCAGTTGCTCTAGTTCCAAACACCTTAAATTAAAACTGTTAGGTGCATCCCAGTCTTCTTTTTACCTATACTCTAAGGGCACAATCCTATTATGCCCTTACCTGGGATTTGTTACAGCACAAATATGCCTAGGATCAGCCAGCCCATGCCTATAATTCAAACGATCAGACCCTTTATTTAAACATGATTATTTCGTGGGTGTTTGCTAAAATCCTAGGCGTGTTGTTCCATGATTGCTACAGCCCGTAGGGAAGAGCTGCACCTTAAAAATACACTTTTGGAAGTCTCCCAGATGCGCAGGCGGACTCCATTTGCGGACTATTTTGCAAAATGCTCTCTGCACATGGTCAAAGACGGTCTTGACGGCATGTTTCAGCGCCTGAAATTTAATTCCACCGAATAGTTGGGTGTGCTTGTAGCTGTGGGGAAATGTAACTGCTCCTCCGCCGGATTGTCCGGCTAACAGTGCAGTCTATGCCCCGGTATTAAGTCTTCGTGCACTCAGTGGGTCTTATTTCCAGGTGTTAGGAAGCATGGCTGAGGCTCCTACATTCACGTCCAAAATGGCGGCGGAGCACCCGACTACACTCTGAGAGAAATGTGTCCCCTTCTCTCGCGCGCAAACTACAACTCCCACCATGCAATGCGAAGACCGCCGTTTGTGACGCTCCCCTGCCGCCCGCCGCGTGACGTATAAATAGCAACCGACCGCCTCCCTCTGCCTTTCCTTTGCTACCGCCACCGCCATCTTGTGTCGGAGCTGCTCTGTGGTGGCCGGCGAGGTCTATCCGTCGCCATCCGGCCGCAGCCTTGCTGCCTGTTCTCAGGGACTGAGCCCGGGGGACCCACCCCGACATGAGAGCTAAGGTGAGTGGGGTATCGGGCTTGGATAGCGAGCTGATCCGTGAACGTAGCTGGGCTCGAGGCCTGCGTTGCCGTCTTTTGCTATGGGGCGGGCTATTGTTTCGGTTGGCCAGGTACGAAATGGGGAAGGTTATTATGACGAGCGGGGAAATGGAAGAGTTGGCAAGACCGCCTCGTGCTCCTCTGCCAGGCGAGGCCCTCTTGATATTTTGGGCCTACACGGTGATAGGAAACCCTGCTGAGGCCTAGGTGCGCGATGGCGTGTGAATATAGAGAGTTGGGCCTCGCAGTTTGGAGAGGGTGGAGGAATAGCTGGTAAAGCGAGTGTCATGGGGCGATTCTGCATGAGAAGCGAGTCTGTAAACCTGATACTTGATGAAGGCATTTATCAGGGCCGCCCTGAGTTTTGTTAGTGACTATTGTACATGCGCATTTAGGCGTCAGTCCCATTGAACTTGGTGGGGCTTTCTCCTAAGTAAGCAGTGCACAAGATCGCACTATCAAATGTTTTTTTCTGGGCCCCAGGTTTGTAGAGCTGTTGTTTGAATTTTTAAATTGACATCAAGACTCTGCCAAGCTCCAGAGTAGCAATTTTAGGAAATGACACTAATGGATAAAATGCTGTTGGTGCTGGGCCCATTTTTTTTAAAAAAAACTACAAGTTGAGATCTTGCACCTCATATATGTTTAAATACCAGTGTATTTGTGTTACTCTTCTGGGTTTTGGTGCTATAAAAAACGCTGACTTTGTCTTTCCTTTCTCTCCCTTTTCTCTAGTGGCGAAAGAAGCGAATGCGCAGGTATGTGAGCATGTGTTTTTATTTTACTGTGCAACCCACTTGTTTGCTTTGCTTTTGAAGATTGTTGATTAGAGTTCTCGAAAGTGCATTGACTAATTTAGTGATACCGTTGTAACAACATGGGCATCTAAAATTTTAAATAGTGGCTGTTGAAAATTAAAATCTGAGGACCCCACTTGTTTCTAAGTTCAAATTTGGTCTACTTCCTATGCAGACTTAGTGCACTCCCAGTATGCTAGCTTAATAAATTCCATTGAGCTCAATGAGGCTTAATGTTAATGTTGCTAGGTTTCTTACATTGGTGCAACCAGAAGTCCATACCAGTTACTGATGCAAAGAATCTAGGCAAGACAGATGCAGATGAGCTATACTAACCCTAGGTTATCTAAATCGCAGGTGGATGAAGACATGCTAGCAGTGTGATGGAGCAGTGGCTGTTCTGCAAGGCAGTGCTTTAGAAAAATGAGTGATAATTCAAAGTATAAGACTTCCCAGTAATATAATGGAAAACATACAGTCAGGATGAATACAGACTGCCACATGTTACATCCAGAGAAATAGGCCTTCCCTCAAGCCTGTTCATCACAGATTCAACCAGTGTAAAACAGCAAGTGAACCTCACTGGGGATGCACAGAAAATAAGCCGAACACAGGTCAATCACTAATGCATGAGGCCAGTGTACAGAGGCAATTTGCTTGCATAGATGCATGCCTGAATGCAATGATATCCATACTAACCAAAGTAGAATTAGCCTTCTCTTTGACTACAACCCCTTTTTTGTTTTTGAGGCACTTATACCTCAGTGCTTTCCATTCGTTCTTGTTCCCAACATAAGCTTTGCACCCACTGGGGATCATAAATACAGAAACATTAGAATTGGTGCTATGTGAAACAGCCCTGCAGCTGTTGTATATAGTTATCTGAGACACTCAGTTTGTACTTTGGAACACCCGCTAGCAGATAAACGATTTAGCACAGTGGGGCTTGGATGAAACAAGCCTAGGATTGTATTGCATATGTGATAAATGAGAATTTCATTGAGGGCAGGATCTCAACTTTTGGTAAAAAGCTACTGTTTGAGATGGTAGGTAATCTTTCATTTTCCCTTCACCGTTGAATACCTTAAGCAGTTGAGAACTTAAGTGTGAATTATTTTGCTTTTTTTATATGATCCTCTTCTCCCGCCCCCCCAATGCCCTCCTCCCCAAAGTAGGTATCAGTACTTCTCCACTAGTGATCAGTCGCCAATGCTTCTCCTTCCCCTCCTCAGAAAAGTACAGAGGGAGGCTTCTGTGGTGGCTCTTCTACTAATCAGGACAGGTTGCAATAATGCAGGCAGTAGTGGTGCTTTTATTGCAATAAAAGTGGAAAAATACCACTCCCTGCATTATTGCCATCTGTTCTCTGTTGACGGGCCAAGACAGCTACAGGCTTTGCCACAATCATTCTCTCCAATGCCTTTGGGCTCTGCCTGTAACATACATGTTGGGAGTATGAAATTGTGATGCCAAAGAAATTAAGTGTTTCTACTGACAACTGCAAAGTTGTTGGCTGCCTGTTTAGTGCCGGGGTTCACAGTTGGTGGCCCTCTTTAACCTGATTTTTTTTTTTACCTCTAACCTGCTTAACAGGAATGATTAGGAGGCAGGAAGAAGAGCTGCTTGAACTGCATCTTGTTTTGCTTTTCTCAGTTGCCTTTTGATTCTGCAAGTAACTGGTGTGGTAGGAAGGATATTGGAGGAAATGACTTACTTTAGGAAAAGTGAACTAAACATTTATTTAGTTATACAAGTATTTCTGTACTGCCATATCCCAAAGTATTAGGGTGGGGTACAACATCGAAACCTTAAATGCTATTGAGAAGAATACAGATAATCATTAAAGTAGCTGGCTAATCTAAAATTAAGTGGCTTCAAAGACCTGTTGGCATAAAAGTCTTCAAGAGAAACCTGAAAGGAAAAAACGGTACCTACTGAATCTCTGCAGAAACAATTTTTCACTTCATGCGACTGGAAACACTACATTGCCTTATGGTAGAATGTTTCATTAGTATTGACAATTAAAAGAATATTATCCCCTACAGGCTGAAGCGCAAAAGGAGAAAGATGAGACAGAGGTCCAAGTAGATGTCTCACAGTGCTACTGAAGCTGCAGAACCAGAGCATGGAAGGGGCAGAGCTTGAAAAGCTGATTTCCAGATAACACCTTCTATTTGCTGCTGCTAGAAGACTCCTTGCCTATCTTCAGGAGATTCCATCTTAAAGCTTAAGAGCAGTGATCTTTCAAGGGGTGTGTGGGCCCCTGAGGTTTACTCTTCTGGACTGATCTTGTTCTTTGTGGCTTGATGTAGTGACTTGTATACAATAAAATTCCTTTTTTGGGGGAATTCAGCACATTTTTTCCCCGTACCAAATGTTGACATTGTCAGTAAAAGGTTTGAAACAGTTATGCAAAGGTTGTTTATGGGGAACTTTGAGAAATTGGGGAGGGTGCGTGTGTCAGCATCCAGTACATACGTATCTTACTGCACTCAAATCACTTCATGGGTGGGGTAGGATTAAGTCCTCTGGTATTCAGGCTAAAATGGGTGCTGATATTTTGTAAAGGTTTCTTTAAGTGAAAGCAATCTGGGTTATATCCAATTTTAATCCCTACTCTTGAGTAAAACAGTTTGATACAACCCTCTGCTTCTAACCTGGCCAACACCATAAGCTACTTTGCTCCTTTGTTTGGGCCAGAATGAACAGGTGCATAGCTTTGAACCATACAAGTGTCTCTGCTTGTGAGCTCATAGGAGGTATTGTGCCATCTTCAGATGTGGCAGAGATAAGACTTGCTGGTCTACTTTGAGAGCAAGATGATGCCCATGAATGTGAATCCATGACCTACAGTAACTACCAGTGTAAGATGAAGTGAAATGTGTGGTTGGAAAATACATTGGGGTTGTCAGCACCCGTATTTTAGCTAGGTTGGGCTGCTTTGGAAACACGAGACTGGAGTTTTAGTTCATTTACATGAATCTGGCTTGTTTTTTTCATCACGAAAAACACAACTGTCATCTCACTTCCCATAACAGTTCTGTTCTAATGCAGATGTTATATCCATCCAACCATCCATGGTTCCTTAAACAGTAATCTGGTGCTAGCAAACAAGGACTGCATAAAAAAGAAAGGTACAAGGAGCAATACAAATGGATTGTCAAATCATGTTGAATTCAGAACTCTTCATGGTCCACAAGTGCTTACAAGGGAAATGCTTGACAGACTTCTAGATTTGTAGGTTAGGCACCCAGGCAGGATAGTTTCTGCTCTTGTACGAGAGCAGTACAGTACTGTACACTCAAGATCTAGACTAGAGAACCTTTATCAAGTTATGCAGCACAGTGGATAAACATCACAGACCACTTGTAAATTGCTGAGTGGGTCACCTGATTATTTTTCTGTCTCTTGCGGCTGCTGTGCTTTATTAGATGCTTTATGATACTTGAGGTAAAGGGATCCCTGACCATTAAGTCCCAGTCGTGTATGGCTCGGGGGTTGCGGCGCTCATCTCGCTTTACTCGCCAGTGTTTGTCCGCAGACAGCTTCTGGGTCATGTGGCCAGCATGACCACTTCTGGCGAACCAGAGCACCGCATGGAAGTGCCGTTTACCTTCCCGCAGGAGCGGTACCTATTTATCTGCTTGCTCTTTGACATGCTTTCGAACTGCTAGGTTGGCAGGAGCAGGGACCAAGCAATGGGAGCTCACCCCGTTGTGGGGATTTGAACCGCCAACCTGATCGGCAAGTCCTGCGCTCTGGTTTAACCCACATTCTTGAGGTACTATGGTCTTAAATCACAGAGCCTCTTAGGCTTGCTGATTGGAAGGTCAGCAGTTCAAATTTGCAACGGGGTGAGCTTCCATTGTTCCTTCCCAGCTTCTGCCAACCTAGCAGTTCAAAAGCACACCAGTGCAAGTAGGTAAATGGGGAGGAAAGGTAAATGGTGTTTCAGTGTGCTCTGGCTTCTGTCACAGTGTCCCATTGCGATAGAAGCGGTTTATCATGCTGGCCACATGGCCCGGAAATCTGTCTGCGGACAAACACTGCTCCCCTGGCCTGAAAAGAGATAAGCGCTGCACCCCTTTCTCTCCTTTGACTGGACTTTGATGTCCAGGGGTCTTTTGCCTTAATTCTTAATTGTATTTTTACGCACTGCATATTGCCTAAAAGTTTGCAGACCATCTCTACCAACCAGTTCAGTAACCCCTGATTTTAGTATACAAGCCACAGAACAAGTCGATTCCTTGTATGACCTAGCCTAGAAAGTGCTGAGAGTTGGGAAAGGGCAATGGTTGTGTAGAAACCCGTTCTCAGAGGGCTGGGCTGGCGCATGCAAGAGTTAGGTTTTTACCATAGCTAAATTGTGCCAATTGAAAATTTCCCCAAAACGACTTATCTCTTGGTTACACGATTTGGTCTCTTGGAAATCGGAACAGTTGAAAAAACGCTTCATAGGTTAAAAGCTGGCCTGTATGAAAGGCCGGGCTCCGGGGGACCCCCTGACTATAAGCAGCGGGCACAATAACGGGGGCCGTGTAATAGTTGCGGGGTAGCGGCGAGAAATCCTATCGGAAAAGGCTCCACGGTGAGGTTACGGCAGCGTGAATGCATCGCACGCCACGTTTCGTTACAAAGCCCAGCAGCGTAAAACGTGTGTGTGTTGTTGGGGGGGGGGGGAGGGTATAAAGCGCCTCGTCCCCTCCGATACATGCAGGGAGGCGGGAGAGAATGAGAAAAGGGAGTCCCGTTGCCACGGCAACCGCCGCCGCCCGCATCCCTCCCTCGCAGCCCCGCGCGGAGGAAGAACCATAGAGTACTTCCGGTGGCGGCGGCAGGAGGGGCGTCACGGCGGAAGGGGCTGCGCTTTGTTTGGACCAGAGGAGGTCGGTGTGAGGGTGAGTGGCTGGGAGATTGGAGTGGGGTGGGGGGTGACATGCCTGGCGTGGCCTTCGCTCCGGCTCGGGGTTCGAGAGTTCCCCAAGGGACGAAGGCCGCCGAGCCTGAAGAGACCCTGAGGCCCCTTCTCCTGCCTTGGCCTCTCGCCGCGGGGTCTCCTTCCTCTTTCAGCCGAGCGGACCCTCGCCGAGAGGGAGCTGAGGCCCTGCCTCGGCCCTTTACGACTCTCGGGAAGTTTTCACTCCGGCTTAGGGTTGCTCTTTCGGGGGGGGGCGGGGGTCAGGCCGGGAGATGCTGCGAAGTTTCAGGTGAGCTGTGGATTTCAGGTGTGCCCAGGATTTCCAGGGGGGGAGAACTTCGTCACGTTGTTGTCACTGCTCTTGAACCGAAAATATCCTCAATCCACACCGAGGGCAAAGAGATCGGCTCTTAGTTTTCTACTTTTTTTAAAAAAAGAAAGCAAAACCACAAAACCACACACATGATCAACGTTGCCTGTCATCAAAAGTACCGCAGGATGGTACCCAGTTCACAGAAAACAGCCAAACTGCTCCATCGCCAAATAAAAAGAAGCAGCAACTTTTGAAGAAAGATATGGGGTGGGGGCATCATATCTGACTGGTCCAATATGTTCCTAATAAAGTTTGCGTCTCCATCTTTGTAACACAACTGCTAAAAGCAGATCATGGTTGTGTCTTAAGAACACATACTGCGTGGAAACAGCACATAATGATCAGAAGTACAGTAGGGATGTACGGTTCATTTCAAAGACACAAGTGGAATCCCTAGGGTTTCTGAGGAGCTTTTGGGGGGATGCCTCACTAATAAGTTGTGGAAGGGTAGCTATATATAGTCTATTGTAACGAAACAACGAAGTGTCTTGTAGTGCCTTAAAAACTAACAGATTTGTTACAGAATGATAGTAATGGTGACTAAGCCTTCCTCAAAGGCTGTTTTTCCTCTCTGCATTGTGCAGCCATAGGGGGGAGCATTTGGCATGCTCTTAAATGCATTTTTCTTTTATGTGGTATAATTTACAGCAGACCTGGCCAGGACGACATATGAACTAAGTGCATTCTACAATTCTCTTCAGAATTATTGGCATATCAGAAGTGGGTCTATGGTGATACATAGGTGCTCTTTATAAATTAATGTGAAAAGGTAAAAGTCCATAGAATAGACAGTTAAAATCTATGTTAAAAATCCTGAGAATACGATAGGATATTTTTGATCTATCAAGACAAATGCATGTAAATGAAGATTTTAATGCATGGCTTTTTATCTTTCTTTCTATAGCTCTTGTGGGACAAATCAAGTCTGAATCCTTGCCGTAACCTACCCTGGCATGACTTTGAAAATTTTGTGTCATGAAGGTAAAGTTAGGCTTCCTAACAACTAATGATTTATCTATATGATCTGCTGGGGGTCAGAAGTTAAATATTCTTGGCGTTTGGAGCTTTAGCTGGTGATCATTTAGAAATGGCATGGTTGTAAATTAATGTAAAGAGTAATATTGTATACGTCTACCCAGAAGAAAATCTCACTGAATTCAGTGGGGCTCACTCCCAGGTAAGTGTGCATAGAATTGCAGATTCAGATTTTAAAAAGACCCCATAGGCGTTTCATTAAGCTCTTACTTTGGAATTTTAAAGCAAAATCAGAAGTATGAGAATGAAAAAGCATGCTCTTCTTGTGTGGGGTTTTGTTCACCCTTTTCCTGTTTTAGATTTTGCCACTTCTGCAGACTACACACACACACACACACACACACACACACACACACACCCTGCTTGCTTGTAAATTGGGTGCCCTCCCATTTCCACAAATCTTTGAGTCCAACTTTTTAACCATGCCTTTTCTGTGACAGAAGATGGGTAGGATCTTCTTTTATCTGATGTAGGATTTCACATTTGTGAACTGTTTGAAAGTTCAAGCTGCTAGTCTTCATGGTGATCTGAGTCTTCAAAGAATTATTTCTAAGCATTGCTAGGAATGTTGGGTATACATGTAGCAAGTTGAAATCCTTGTTGATTTCAAGATTCAAAGAATTGCAGTCATTCATTTTCTTTGTTTTAGCTTCACTCCTCCCTTGTAAAACAGCAGCCTGCCATAAACCAAGCTACACACACAAATAGTTCTCGGCCATTTGGTAAACCTTGGTCTGGGCTGTGCCACAGCAGACTGTAGATCTGATTGGGGGGAAATTCCTCAGTATAGATATCTGTTCTACTCTATGAGTGCATAGAACTCAATCTGGCACATGAATTCAGTGGGTCTGCTTCGATTATGCCTTAATTGGATATCACCCAGTGGTTATCAGGGACAGAGAGTAGCTCCTATTCATATGGCATCATTGAGTGTATCCCTTTATTTACCGTATAAGTAAATGGCTGACGTTCATTACTATGGATAAGAATAAAGCTTTGTGAAGTGATTAGGCTGTAGCTCAGTGTTTTGCATATTGAAATAATAAGTAGTAGTGCATAACTACAAAATTACGCAGAAGAAAAAATTATCACTAGATTTTACCCTGTGTTTATTACCGTATTTTTCGTCTTATAGGGCGCACCGGCCAATAGGACGCACCTCGTTTTTTGCGGGGGGAATGAATAAAAAAAAAATATTCCCCCCCCCCCAGCCGTGGCTGCCGCCCCAAGCCTCGCGCGCCCGGCGGGACCTCCCGCCGGGCGCGCAAGGCTTGCGGACACTCGCCCGGGCTGCAGGCTGCTGCCCACAAGCCTTGTGAGCCCGCGGGAACTCCCGCCGGGCTTGCAAGGCTTGCGGATAGCTTCCTGAAGCCTGGAGAGCGAGAGGGGTCGGTGCGCACCAATGCCTCTCGCTCTCCAGGCTTCAGCGAAAGCCTGCATTCGCCCCATAGGACGCACACACATTTCCCCTTCATTTTTGGAGGGGAAAAAGTGCGTCCTATGGGGCGAAAAATACGGTAATTACCTTAATTACACCTTCTGTTTTCATACTTGCTAAACCCTTATTTTACTTCTCAGAGTGTGAACCCTTCGGGGGTAAGACTGTTAAGATTTAGAAAAACTATTATGAGCTGCTTTGAGTCCATGGAATAGAGTAGGTGCTCTGTCCCAGCTTCTGCCAACCTAGCAGTTCAAAAGCATGCCAGTGCAAGCAGATAAATAGGTACCGCTGCAGTGGGAAGGTAAACAGCATTTCCATGCGCTCTAGTTTCCATCACAGTGTTCCGTTGCGTCAGAAGCGGTTTAGTCATGCTGGCTACACGACCCGGAAAGCTGTCTGTGGGCAAATGCCGGCTCCCTCGGCCTGAAAGCAAGATGAGTGCCACAACCCCATAGTCGCCTTTGACTGGACTTAACCATCCAGGGGTTCTTTACCTTTTTTACCTTACTTTCAAATGTTAAAGGGGAATGCAATCCATCTGCGATTATGTTATATTTACATCCTAAACTACCTTGAAATTTAATTGGATCCTATGCAGGCAGCCACAGACTTAATGAAATCTATGCTTGATCATCCAACAAAGTAAATAGCAGCATCTTTTTCAGTTGTTGGATCATATTGCCTTTGCGGTCTTGGGTAAGCATTTAGAATTCTCATTCAGTTTTGTTCCCCTTCTCCGCAGCAAAAATGTAATGCCCATATATAGGCCAGTAATATAGTTCCAGGGTGAGTTGAGTGCAGTGTTTAGTTCTGATCATCTGTTCTCAAAAGATAGAACTAGGGGAAAGTATGAGGAGGAACTAAAAGGAGTATTGAAGCCATTCAGTCCAAGCAAATAAGTCATTTCTTTCTGATAGTTGAGAGGATATACATGTACATATAGACTATAAAATATTTGGATCTGATAAAAAGTGTTGTTCGATGTATCGTGTATTCTCTTCCCAGTCAGAAGTAATAAATTATTATTATTATTATTATCATCATCATCATCATCTAACTGGACAGGTTTCCCTCTTGCGTTTCTTACTTGTTCTCTTGTACTTGCACAGTAACCTGATTTTGGGCCCCCAGCCTGCACAAGGCCACGAAAAAATGCCTGACCGTGACAACACCTATAACGGCAGTGGGAGCGGCAGCGATGAGGCAAGTGCCAACTCCGATGACATCTGCCGGGATTTCCTACGCAATGTCTGCAAGCGGGGCAAGCGCTGCCGTTTCCGCCATCCCGACATGAACGAGGTGACCAACCTGGGAGTGAGCAAGAATGAGTTCATCTTCTGCCATGACTTCCAGAACAAGGAGTGCGTCCGCATCAACTGCCGCTTCATCCACGGCACCAAGGAAGACGAAGACTGCTACAAAAAGACAGGGGAGCTACCCCCACGCCTTCGCCAGAAAGTGGCAGCTGGGCTTGGCCTTTCCCCAGCCGACCTCCCCAACAGCAAGGAGGAAGTCCCCATTTGCAGGGATTTTCTCAAGGGGGATTGCCAGCGCGGGGCCAAATGTAAATTCCAGCACCTTCAGCGGGATTATGAGTACGACGGCCGGGGGTTGGCCACCCGGGAACAGGGCATCACCACTCCTGTGCGCCGATACGACCCCTATGACCCCATGTACGACTCTGACCGGTGCTTCGATGACCACGACCCTGTGCTGAAGCGGCGGCGGGTAGACGGGCTCCACTTTGAGACTTACGAGTACAACTTCACCAGTCCTCGCACGGTGGAATACCGGCTCCTGGAAGAGGAGAACATCATGCTCCGCAAACGTGTGGAGGACCTCAAGAAGCAGGTCAACAACCTCCTAGCCACCAACGAGGTCCTGCTGGAACAGAACGCCCAGTTCCGCAACCAGGCCAAGGTGATAACTCTCAGCACCACGGCCCCGGCTACTGAGCAGACTCTGGCACCCACTGTGGGCACCGTCACCAACTATAACCACAGCATTGCCCAGACTCACACCACCCTGAGCAGCCAAGCCCTGCAGCCACGGCCTGTGTCCCAGCAGGATTTGGTGGCTCCAGCTGGAGCTCAGGCAGCTCCCCCTAGCAACGCAGCGCCTCCCATGAACCCAGAAATCACCCCGCTGTCAGCAGCGCTGGCTCAGACCATAGCCCAGGGGATGGCTCCACCAGTCTCCATGGCTCCTGTGGCCGTATCCGTAGCGCCTGTGGCCGTGTCCATGGCTCAGCCACTGGGGGGCATCACCATGAGCCACGCCACCACCCCCATGGTGACATACCCCATAGCCTCCCAGAGCATGAGGATAACAGCCATGCCCCACTAACCCACTTCCAAGGGAAGTGTCTCTGCTCAGTCTGTGCTTTCCGTAGGTCACTACCGGGATCTGTTTCCCCTCTCGTTGGAGGTGGTTAACGTGCGGAAGAGAGAATGAAACTGATTTCAGGTGCGGATCTGAAAAGCCACCGGAAACCTCATCTCGACACAGAGGGGAGGACCGTAGCTTGGGTTCACAATTGTCCTCACACAGGAATACGTGGCGCTTGCTCCCCCTCGGAAGACAGCAGGGCTCAGGGATGCTAACAAAGCAGTTTGGAGAGCATCGTAATCTCATAGCCTTTGTGTGTATGTTGTATCTATTTTGCAGCTTGTCCATCCTCATGTAGCCACCCACCAGTCCCTTGTGAGTTTTGTAGCTGAGCACATTTCACCACCTTGGAAGCGCTGCTTTTGCATAGTCACACAGAATTCATCTGTGGTGGTTGGTGCAGAGAGGGGAAAACAGCTAAGCTCCCAGGGGCTTCCCGGTGAATTGAAGAGTGGCTTTGCTTTGCTCAAAGAAAGGGGCAAAGACTCTAAAACTGTATTAGCTCCACAAAGAGCAGAGACTGTTGTCAGCCTGCATCATGTATCTTTGTACACTGTTTCTTGCTGTAGGAAGCCAGAAATCCAGGCTCCTAGCTATGGCTTTATCTGAGCTCTGTTGCTGTGATAAACAGTAAGCTGGAAATGGTTCCAGAGCACAAAATTAAATATTGCCTTTTCTTCTGAATTGATTAGGAATGGACAGTTGACATTGTAGCCCTGGAAAGAGCAGGTTCAACATACGTGACTTACTAAAGTTTGAGTTTGCAGGCTAGCGGTGATTGCGGGCATATATAAAGATGGCATCTTTTATATGAATTGATGGGTTTCTCAAAGCACCCAGGATGCAATGGCAGAATATCTTGTAGCTACCCATAGACTTGAAGCAGCCTAACTTCCCATTGGCGCTTACGGGGGTACTTGATGCCTTGCAAGCCCAGAATAGCTCCCGCTGTTTTGTTCATTCTTCTGAGATGTTTCACTGCTTTCTGCCCGCATTTCATGCCTGAATTGCTCCCATGTGCAAGGACTTGGTTGTTGTAGGGACTTACCTGCTCTGCATCACTTCATGTTTTGCTATATGGCATACTTAAACTTCCCTCATTCAGTGTTTCTGTTTCCTTTTTGGAATTTTGTTGTTAATGATAGCAACCCTCAGCTCCTCCTTGGCTCCATATTAGCTTTCGTGTTTTTCATGTTCCATTTGGATCGGGTTTTATTTGAATGTTTTTGACAAAAATGAGGAAAATGCTTCATGAACCTGCTGTTTCTACAGTTAACTGTGTAAATGTTTTCAGCTATTAAAACAAATGTACAGTCCTCACAAATATCCAGTGCTGATGTGATTCGTGTGTGTGTGTGTACACACACATATACAGTATTCTCCCCTTCCTCCTTCAAATATTTATGGGTTTGCAGTTAAGAGTCTCTATAGATCTCTGGAACAGAACACAGCAGCTTTCCAAAACACTGGCAACATTCCAAGAAATGGTGGGATGGAGTGGATGAGAGGCAGGAGGGAAATACTCTAGGTGATTTTTTATTGTAGGCAAAATCTGCTGAGCCTGCAAGCTTATTTCTCCCTTGTAAGCAACTGGGCTGCTGTGAGATAAACTACAAGTAGGTGTGATGATCCATTAACTAGCTTGCTATCATGAGAAGGTCTGCTGATTAGCAGTGGATATAGGGAGATTTGGGAAGAATATTCTCCTATAGGTTAACTTGGGCGTTGAAGGTATGCCTTTTCATCATCAGGGTGCCTCTAAACTTTAGTCTTCTCAGAGCCTGATAGTAGGAGATCTTTCTTTGCTGCCACCTGGGGGTCACAGGAGAGAAATCTTAAATCTCTTCGTGGCACATCCGAGCTACACAGATTGTAAATAAAAAAAGGATGAATTGATTATTGTGGCCGAAGCAACATGCTGGGTGGTTTTAGGTATCTGCCAGCCCTTGTTATAGGAATTGGCTATATTAATCGTATGCTACATATCTGTGCAATCTGACTTAAATGGCTTTTCCGTAAGTATGAGCCCTCGAGCATTTTACCTTTCTAGGGACAAAAGTGGCTCGACTTTTTGACAAGCAGCAAGGACCTTATAGGGCAAAGATGGGAGGCAGTTGCAAAAATTGTACAGCACCTCCTTGCTATAACTCAAGTATACCCATCAAATATGATATAAACTATATATTTCACATGAAAGTGCGTACAAAGTGCATCTTCTAGACAAGGGACTTTGTTATCAACTTCAGGCCTCATTCCATTAGAGAATCCACATTTTCTGCAGTGAAGCGAATAGTGGAACCACTGGCCTCTTGGAGGTGACTGCCCAGCTGATGGGGAATGTCAGGCTTAGGGGCAAATGGCTCTTAGACTGTTGTAACCTTTTCCTAGGCTTCACCCTTCACTGGTCCTACTTTGGACTCCAGGTGTTTTTGCCTGACAGGACTGTATATTTCAATTATAAATAATGTCTCTTGCTTCTCTAGATGGAGAGGCCTGTATTGTACAATGGCAAAAGTTACGTTTATTTCTCCGCCCCACTCTGTCATATAGCCCTTGAAAGGTTGCCTAGTACAGTGGTACCTCGGGTTGCATATGCTTCAGGTTACAGACTCCGCTAACCTAGAATTAGTACCTCTGGTTAAGAACTTTGCTTCAGGATGAGAACAGAAATCATGCTCCGGCGGTGTGGCGGCAGTGGGAGGCCCCATTAGCTAAAGTGGTGCTTCAGGTTAAGAACAGTTTCAGGTTAAGAATGGACCTCCGGAACAAATTAAGTACTTAACCCGAGGTACCACTGTACACAATACGGCCCTCAAGCTAGTTCCCACCTGTGTTCCACTCCTTACGTAGAGCAGAACCATTTGCACCAGAGAATATGCGACTTTACTAATAAAAGCACTGGAGGTTTATGGCTTAATTAAAATGGACAGCCTGAAAGTGAGGAGAGAAGTCCATGGATGATCAGAGAGAAATGAAGATCAGGTGGGCAAAGGTTAACTAGCAGAAAAAGGCTGAATAAAATCTAGCCAAATATGGATTGAATTTATACATGTGATACATCAAGCAGGGAGTGGGGCTACTCTTATATCAAAAGTGCACTAGGCGTTGGAACAAAACGCTATTGGGGTCTGCTGCTTTTAGTTGTTTTCTCCCAACTTTACTCCAGTGATTAGAGGGGAATGGCAAAAATATGTTATGTGCAGCGAAGGAAGGTTATGGGGTTTGTTCCCTACCCCCAACATCATTTTACTATCAATATATATGCACACCAAGTCTGGCCCTATAAATATGAAATGCTGTTAACCATGACAAAACTGACTGCTGCAAGCATATGGAGCAGAATGGCAAAAGGCCAAAGCAGAACTACATTTCTAAGAAGACGAGAGACACGTCTCTTTTTTTTTAAAGAAAGCTCAGTTTGGGGCCTCTGTACCTGCCTCTTAGTGGTCCTTAAGTAAGAAGAATGACCGGAAAGATGTGTGGAAAAAGGTAAGGAAGCTAAATCCAGGAGGCCTGGGCAGGTGCCTGATAGAAAAATGTAGAGTTGGGAATTGATCAAGAAATGTGGGTCTGTGGGTGTAGGTCGCAGCTGGGCAGGTGGAGAAGAATGGCAAAGGAGCCAGCAGGTTGAGGAGGGACTATTTGGAGGAGATGGTTGTAGGAAACACACAAGACAGCAAAGGAGTATGCTGCTGATGGGGGAAGGACAACAGAGAAGCTGGGCCCGTCAGGGTGGTTGAAGGAAGAAAGGAACAGTAGGCAAATATACCATGCACCTAAAAGCAGAGGCCTGAGGAAACAAGGCTGCAAAGTCTCAAAATTAGGGAAGGAGAAACTAAAGTTATAACAGGCTTGGGCAAAATCTCGCATAGGAACCAAGGTCACAAGGAGCCCTGAGGTGATGACCAGAAGGAAGTGGGGGAAGCTGAAGGACACTGAACCAGGAGCTCATAGGCTGGCCAGACCCGAGGTATGTCTGTATCTTTAAGCATTGCCTGAAAATGAATTTCTGCCAGGTGTAGCATGTAGAACTTAAATGTGGGAGGAAGCAGGTGACATTTCCCCTTCTAGTCAAGCATTAGGAACACTGAGGCCTCCTCAAGGTCTTAAATCGGGCATGAAGGTATGGATGTGGGGAGATTAATTTTACAGGTTGATTTACACTATGCAGGCAAATCCTGGGTGGGTTTGATCCAGGCAGAACAGCACCCCCCCCCCCCGGGCATATGGCCAGGGTTGGTGGATAAAGGCTTGTCCGTTCTGGTATTTTGTTTTCTGGTATTTTTCCTAGACTTCCTCTTGTGTCTAATAGCAGGCCGACACACCAGGAAATGTACCAGGTGAATCTTCCCTATCCCCTTTACATGTGTCTATGTCAACAGGTGGGGTCTGGTTAAAAGTCACAATTCCTTAAAGATGTGAGGCAGTGGCAACAACAGCCAGCAAAGCAAATCATGGCTGGGAAAGGGTTTAGAGCAGGCACCCCCAACCTTCGGCCCTCCAAATGTTTTGGTCTACAATTCCCATCATCCCTGACCACTGGTCCTGTTAGCTAGGGATCATGGGAGTTGTAGGCCAAACCACCTGGAGGGCTGGAGGTTGGGGGGGGGGCTGGCTTAGAGCTTAAAAAAAGGAAGGCCAATGAACAACTAGAGCTGGGGCAAAACCTCACATAACAGCCTACAGGCAGGAGGGGCTGTGTGAGCTATTAATATATCAGTGGACAGGAAGGGAAGGTGGGAGATCCGGTGGGTCCAAGATCCAGGTTTTCCACAAGCCAGGAAATTCTGCCAGAAGTTGCTTCACCTGCCACTAAAGCCGTGTGCTAGAAAAGGAGCTGAAATGATGAGCATGTAAAATTGAGATGATGAGCAGCTGTTAATGGCTCTGGGCTTCTAGCACAGCAATGGCAGATTGGTCTTTGGAGAGACACAGCTGAAGATAGTGAGTGTTGATGGGTTAGGCAATGCAATAGACCAGGCCGCATCACTTTTCTTCAGAGGCATATAGCCCACAGATGGACTGAAATTAGTAGTCTGTATTTTAATAAGATAAAGAGGTGGATTTGGCTTATGTCAGCCGAATGGAGGCAGCATCTCAGCTTTCTACAAACGAGTTCAAACCCCATTGAAGCAGTTTAGAAAGCAGCTCCCTTTGGTCTAAGGCGCTTTGTAGGCCATCGAATTTGGCTCCAGGTTTATCAGAGTCCGTTTCATCGTCACCCCCATTCATGATTGAGAAACCAAAAACAGGTACGACTTAATTTTTTTCCTTTTGTCAGAAGCTGATGAAACATTCAGGCATTATTAGTCTCTCCAGAGTTGCTAAAGTGTGCCACATCGCAGGCAAATAGGTCCGGGGGCTTTTGTAATAGGTATCTTTTTAAAGTTTGGGGGGTTTTTTGTTTTGTTTTTTTAAAGAAATATAATTATTTTGAGGCAGGTTTGGATGCATTTTGCAAGCAATGCTGCCCCTTGTCATGAACCGTGCCAAATTTCAGAAGGATTTGCTTTCCCAAAACTTCAGCTGTTAAAAGTTTTGGGATGGGTAAACAAATTATTGTTTAAAGTCCCCATGTGTTTCGTGGACAAATGGGTGGAAAACTACAAACATGAGAAAAGTGCTCATGGGTAAGGAAGCTGCCAAACTGCAGACAAATACATCTAGGAGTTTTTGTGATGGACACTTTCAAAGTTGATTGCAAACACCCTACATCTCTGGTGTTTGCTTTCCCCAGTTCCCACATCACCCTATGCTGGCACTATTGTATGGTAAGTTCAGAGATATTTCTCTTGCGTTTAGTAGACCCTTCTCTGCAGCATTGTTTTTGATGTTTGGATCATTGAGGTACCACACAGTACTTCAGGAGTTAGGGTTACCTAACCTACCAACTTTTGTCTTCAAATCTTGTATCTTCTTATGTTAGGAAGCAGAGCTGAAAAGCAAAATTAAAAATGTGTGAGAGATCAAAATTTTCTCGTTATACATTATTATTATTATTATTTATTCACATTTATATACCACCTTTATCTTCCAAGAATCTCAACGTGGTGTACATGGTTCTCCTCCCCATTTCATCACCACAACAGCCCTGTGAGGTAGGTTAGGCTAAGAGATTGTGACTGGCTTGAGGTGACTCAGTGAGCTTCATGGCTGAGTGGGGATTATGAACTCTGCTCTCCCAGGTTTTAGTCCAATATTCATTATGCCACGCTGGTTGGGATAGATTTTAAAATTTAATAATAATAATAATTTTATTTATGCCCTGCCCATCTGGCTGGGTTTCCCCAACCATTCTGGGCAGCTTCCAGCAAAATATTAAAATATAATAATTCATCAAATATTGAAAGCTTCCCTAAACAGGGCTGCCTTCAGACATCTTCTAAAAGTCAAATAGTTGTTTATTTCTTTGACATCTGGTGGGAGGGCATTCCACAGGGCGGGTGCCACCACCGAGAAGGCCCTCTGCCTGGTGCTACTATAGTGCCACTATAATTGCACTATAGTGTTAAAAAAAAAAGTGTAATAGTACCAACACTCAAATCAACTGTGCAGATTTGATTATATATTATAGAAAATAGTAGCGATAGTAAATTTAGCTTGAAACACACTTTTCTGGCCGCTGCTCTTCTCTTAGCACTCTCCAAGGCTCATTCTGATGTGGGGAGGGACATAGCAGAATGCCCACAACCAAGGTCTCCACATGTGTTTTGCTTGGTCTCTGCCACAATGTTGCGCCTCCACTAGAAAGCAAGGTTTGTGGTTCTGTATGGTTGGCTGCCAGAAGTAAAAAGATACCCCACTTTCTAATAAGCTAGCGTGTTGGTCTCTAGAGATGATTTAAGTATTTTGGGCTATACTTTGTGGCCTGCTTCTGATAAATAAATGGGCAAGTGTTCTATTGCTTGCGTACTCGTTTTGTCTTGTGTAATGTGTCAGATATAAGCTTTTCCTGTCAGAAGTCTTGAAGCACTCTTAGCTGAGTTTGGTAGCAATGTGGGATTCAACCACATGCTACAACTCAAGGTTTGCACATTTAATATTCTCTCTCTCTCTCTCTCTCTCTCTCTCTCTCTCTCTCTCTCCCACCCACACCCACACACCCCCACCCCTGGGAGCAATTTATTTTATATATATTTTTTAAATACATTTTTTTATAAATTTTCCATTTTTAACAATATTGTAACATCATATCACCTTTTACAAATGTTTAGCTCTGCCGAGCTTTTGACTTCCTTCCATTCCGTCACCTGGTTTTTCTAGAAAACATCTTAAATTCACACATTTATACCATCAAAATTCTACATTAAACTTGAATTATTTAAAACTTAAAGCACAAGTAGAAAATTTCTTCTATTAAACGTTGCAAAGTTTATCTCAGTCCAACTAGTGTCTTTATATGTTTACAGTGATTGTCTATATATTGAATGAACTTACTCCAGTCTCTCTGGAACGTTTGGTCTCTCTGGTTTCGGATTTTCCCCGTAAACTTTGCCAATTCCGCATAGTCCATCATCTTCGTCTGCCAATCATCTATCGTCGGTAATTCTTGCTGTTTCCACTTTTGCGCTTATAAAGTTCTCACTGCTGTTGTGGCATACATAAACAGTTTCTAGTCAATTTTTAATATTTCCACTCCGGTCATCCCCACTCCGGTTTGCACATTTAAAGGTGAAAGAGCTCTTTTGCCCTAGCGTAACAAATCCACTTAAAAACAATGTGGGTTTTTTGCTGTTTAGAAAGTGATGGGAAAATGCATTGGAAAGCTTGGCTAGGTAAGCAAATTATTAACAGGAAAGCAGACACTCTGCAAGCAAATTGAGATGAATGTTCACTGCCCACAAACAAATTAGAAATCAGAGAAAGAGAGAGAGAAATACAACAAGCCATCTTTTCCCCAATTTCTTTTCAAAAACCTTAAGCTTTTAACTGTATGTGATGAGTAGAGCAGAAGGGGGCAGCAAAGTACAGCATTTGCAACCCGTTGATTTCATTAACTGTTAGCAGGATGCTGCAAGATGAGAACAGAATGACTGGGAGGAAGGAAAAAATGACTTTTGTCCAAACTGTCTAAATAAAACTGTCATAAAGACAGCCACGTATAACATTCTGCATTTTGTTTCCATAGTGAAATCAGATATTGGTCTGCAGCTCTTTCCCCTTTAGCCAGACCCATAGGACTTACAGTGGTACCTTGGGTTACATACGCTTTAGGTTACATATGCTTCAGGTTACACACTCCACTAACCCAGAAACAGTGCTTCAGGTTAAGAACTTTGCTTCAGGATGAGAACAGAAATCGTGCTCCGGTGGCATGGCAGCAGCAGGAGGCCCCATTAGCTAAAGTGGTGCTTCAGGCTAAGAACAGTTTCAGGTTACGAACAGACCTCTGGAACGAATTAAGTACTTAACCCGAGGTACCACTATATCTGCAACAGGCATTTTGCTTTCATGTCACAACCTTCCTGGTTCTATACATGTTTAGTTAGAGGCAAGGCCTGCTGTCTTCTAGAGTAATTGGAGAGCTTGATAATAGCAAGCCACACTCTTTTTTTCTTGCATGGCTGAATTTACTCAGAAGCAGGGCTGGATTCAGGTTTGATGAGGCCCTAAGCTACTGAAGGTAATGGGGCCCTTTGTATGTCCAGCTGTCCTTCACCAACAACAAATTGCCGCTGTTTTTTGTGTTGAATAAATGCTATATGGTAATTTATGGACCTAATAGGTATCTAGAGCCATTTGCACATAACAAAATATGTATTTTATCAAAGTACATCCAGTTTTTTTCCTTTAATTTTTTTGGGGGGGGCTCCCCAAGAGAGTGGGGCCCTAAGCTATAGTTTGTTTAGCTTATATGTAAATCCAGCGCTGCTCAGAAGTATATGTGGGCAACGAAATAACAACAAAGATTGGAGCACATATTGAAAAGCATACCACCTCCTCCTCCTTTGGCAATCGCTTGTAGCCGAGTAAGATTGTCTTCCATAAACACGGTCTTAACAGTGAGTCCATAAGTGACTGTGGAGGCCAATTCTGGATCCATGTGTCCTTGCACAGTGGGGACATAGGTTTCCAGGCGGGAGTTGATCACGGTGAGGGTTTGCTAAGCATGCCTTCCTCTTAGCGCGTTTCTCCTGAGTTTGAGCATCTTAAAAGCCCATGACACCTTTGGTAAAGGCCATGGTACCCTTTTCACTCCCGCATCTGGTTTGCTCCTAGAGTGAAGGCCTGACTTGATTTGCTGCTGGGCGGGGGGGGGGGGGGCAGCTTGAAAGGAGACCAAGTCCCCACTTACCGTATTTTTCGCTCTATAAGACGCACCAGACCATAAGACGCACCTAGTTTTTGGAGGAGGAAAACAAGAAAAAATATTCTGAATCTCAGAAGCCAGAACAGCAAGAGGGATCACTGTGCAGTGAAAGCAGCAATCCCTCTTGCTGTTCTGGCTTCTGGGATAGCTGTGCAGCCTGCATTCGCTCCATAAGACGCACACACATTTCCCCTTACTTTTTAGGAGGGAAAAAGTGAGTCTTATAGAGCAAAAAGTACGGTACCAACTTCAAATGGCAGGAAAAGGAAGAGAAATTGTTACTGTTAACAGATTTTATGGGTTTTGGAATATGCAGAATACAGTGGTACCTCTGGTTGCGAACGGGATCCGTTCCAGAGCCCCATTCTCATCCTGAAGTGAATGCAACCCGTGACGAAGCCCGGAAGTAATGCGCTCCATTACTTCCTGGTCACCGCGGAGCGTAACCTGAAAATGCTCAACCTGAAACATACCTCGGGTTACAGACACTTCGAGTTGTGTGATTTCGGGTTGCGCACCATGCCGAACCCACAAGTACCAGAACGGTTATTTCCGGGTTTCGGCACTTGCGCATGCACAGAAGCACCAAATTGCACTTTGCGCATGCACAGAAGCACCAAATCACGACCTGCGCATGCAGAGATGTGCGGGTCACAGGTTGCGAACGCTGCGGGTTGCGAACGTGCCTCCCGCACGGATCACGTTCGCAACCCGAGCGTCCACTGTATGCCCTTCTCTGCCTGTCTCTCTGTTTTCTAGCAAAAGTTAGAGGAAACGAAATTATTTATAAGGAGTTGGGATGTGGTAGGGAGAATAAAATGGTGCACAAGTTGCAGACAATTCAAACTTGGGTTCACCTGAAAAGGAGGGGTGAAAAGCAGCGGCGGAGGAAGCTGCTCGGGCGCCAGGGGCAGCATGCCAGGGGGCAGGGCGCACCGCCCCGGAGTCTGTCTGCCCTACAGCTGGGGGGGAGGGAGGCAGCCCCAAGCCACTGTGTCTCTCCCAGGAGAGACTTGTGGCTCGGGTGCGCTGCAGGCCCTGCGCTGAGTGCCGCCCGGCATCAGTGATGACACCCAGGGCGAACTGCACCCACTGCACCCCCCTTCCTCTGCCCCTGGTGAAAAGGCATCTATCTGGACTATCAGCAAGTGCAAAATGATATAGTCTCAGAACTAGGGACAGTTTTCTTCCCTACACTTATAAATACAATTCAGTGTAACTAACCTAGCTGTGTCCACACCATACATTTAAAGCACATTCTCCCCCCCTCTCCCCGGAACTGTAGTTTGTTAAGGGGCTGGGAGTTGGAGTTCTGTGTGGCTAAACTGTAGTTCCCAACATTGTGGGTGTGTGCTGTAAATGTATGGTGCGTACACAGGGATCAATAGGTTGTATATCCTAGTTTTCTTTCTTTTCATGAGGTAATTGTTCTCGTTGACTTGTTGATAACAGTTAGGTCTATAATGTAGTCATTTTTTGTTATGATTGATGGCGATTCTGAGAGCGAGCATCATTTTCCTGTGAGCTTTTCACAGGGAAGGGCTGTGGCTCACAGGTAGGGCACATATTTGGCACATGGAAGATATGAACTAAATTGGGGAGGAAAGTTCTGTGTTATCTTAGAGGGCTGTTCTTGTGCTTTGTCAGTGTGCAGTGGCTTAAGCAATCCAGTCAGATGGGGCAAGGTAATAATAATAATAATAATAATAATAATAATAATAATAATAATAATAATAATAATAATGTTGGTGGGTATGCATGCTGGGTTTCTGCAAGCCCCTGGGTAACTGGCTAATTGGTTTATGGTAGGAAATGTGGCTATTATTAAGGGGGATGAGGTCATTGATTCAGTTCGCCTTTGTTATCTAGCTGAGGCTAGCTCCAATTCAATATGGCGGCCTCCTTAATAAACAGCAATACTGTGGGTACTGAAATGCTGGAAGGTTCTAGCCAGCTGAGCTTCTGACTGACTGGGAACCTCTGGTTCGGTTGCTATGCTGCTTCTTCCAAGTTTGTTTGTTTATTTCTTTTGGGGCCGAGGGCCAGCTTTCCAACAAGCTCTTGACTGTTTTATTCTGTTTGACATTTTAAAATTGGAGCTTCTGATAGCATGTGCTGTTGCGTTATTGCTGTTTAGTGCTATTGTCCATATGGTTTTATGGTTGTTATTGATGATAATGTTTTAAACAACCGTTTGCTTATTTTTGTTTATTTGTTGTTGCGGTTGCAGTTTTTGGGAGGAATTCAATGTATGGAATCTCTTTTTTTTTTAAAGAATATTTATTACATTTTTAGAGATACAAAAAGAAAATTAAGAAAAACATCATTTTAAACAAAAAAGATAAAATACAAAGAGAAAACAGAAAAATAAAAAGAGAAAGCAAAAATTTAAAATCCATTAAGTAAAAAGAAAAATCAAAGAAGAATACAGCAAATCTTCCCATTACTTATCTTTCATTAGCTTATTTCCCTGACCTCCTCACACCTCCCTTTTTTGTATTCTAGGTCACTTATCCATTTCAGCAAATCCTTTCCCTCCTTTCAAATTTTTGTTCTGTAAATTTATCTTGGTATTAATATAACTTTACTTTCCTTCCTTTCACCAATTAGCAATCTGTTTTTTCCTAAACCTTTATAACGTTTCTGCTAAAATCACATAAATTCATTCCAACATCATTCTAACATTCATTAATTTTACAGTGTTTCTGTAAATAGTCTTTAAATTTCTTCCAATCTTCCTCCACCGACTCTTCTCCCTGGTCTCGGATTCTGCCAGTCATTACTGCCAGTTCCATATAGTCCATCACCTTCATCTGCCATTCTTCCAGGGTGGGTAGATCTTGTGTCTTCCAATACTTTGCAATAAGTATTCTTGCTGCTGTTGTAGCATACATAAAGAAAGTTCTATCCTTCTTTGGCACCAATTGGCCGACCATGCCCAGGAGAAAGGCCTCTGGTTTCTTCAGAAAGGTATATTTAAATACCTTTTTCATTTCATTATAGATCATCTCCCAGAAAGCCTTAATCCTTGGGCATGTCCACCAAAGGTGAAAGAATGTACCTTCAGTCTCTTTACATTTCCAACATTTATTATTGGGCAAATGATAAATTTTCGCAAGCTTGACTGGTGTCATGTACCACCTGTATATCATTTTCATTATATTCTCTCTTAAGGCATTGCATGCCGTGAACTTCATACCTGTGGTCCATAACTGTTCCCAGTCAGCCATCATGATGTTGTGTACAACATCTTGTGCCCATTTAATCATAGCAGATTTCACCGTTTCATCCTGGGTATTCCATTTCAACAGCAAGTTATACATTCTTGACAAATTTTTAGTTTTGGAATCTAACAGTTCTGTTTCCAATTTTGATTTTTCCACCTGGAAGCCAGTTTTTTTATCCAAATTATATGCCTCCATTATCTGATAATAGTGAAGCCAATCTCACACTCTATTTTTTAATTTTTCAAAACTCTGCAATTTTAATCTGTCTCCCTCTTGTTCCAAAATTTCCCAATATTTCGGCCATTTGGCCTCCATATTGAGCTTTTTCTGAGCCTTCGCTTCCATTGGTGACAGCCACCTTGGGGTTTTATTTTCAAGCAGATCCTTATATCTTATCCAAACATTAAACAGTGCTTTTCTGACAATATGGTTTTTAAACGCTTTATGTTCAATGTATGGAATCTCACTGATTGTTCAGTCGGAGCAGCCATTTTGGTTTGCCAGATGGAACAATCCTCTCTTTCTCTCTCTTCCCCCCAAGTACTGTGCTGGGGGTTCTCTCCAATTGCCCTGAGGATTCACTGTGAACCACCCTGAGACCTGTTGGTATAGGGCTGTATACGAATTTAATACATAATAATGGACCTTGGGCCACTGAGTGCATGTTTTCAACAGGAAATGGAATGTGCAGCATCCATTGCTTAGAACTGGCCATTGGTGGAGACACAGTACTAGACTAGATAGACCATTAATATGTCCCATGACTAGATAGACCATTAATATGTCCCATGTTGTGTAGTCTTATATACACCTCGGGTTACATACGCTTCAGGTTACAGACTCTGTTAACCCAGAAATAGTACCTTGGGTTAAGAACTTTGCTTCAGGAGGAGGAGGAGGAGTTTGGACTTGATATCCCACCTTTCACTCCACTTCAAGAGTCTCAAAGCGGCTAACATTCTCCTTTCCCTTCCTCCCCCACAACAAACACTCTGTGAGGTGAGTTGGGCTGAGAGACTTCAAAGAAGTGTGACTGGCCCAAGGTCACCCAGCAGCTGCATGTGGAGGAGTGGAGACGCGAACCCGGTTCCCCAGATTACGAGACTACCGCTCTTAACCACTACACCACACTGGCTTCAGGATAAGAACAGAAATCATGCTCTGGTGGCGCTGCAGCAGCAGGAGGCCCCATTAGCTAAAGTGGTCCTTCAGGTTAAGAACAGTTTCACGTTAAGAATAGACCTCTAGAACGAATTAAGTACTTAACCCGAGGTACCACTATATACAGTATATTTATTTCTTTGAATAGCAGAGAGGAAAATAAAAGCACAGTCATGGCTGTCATAACAGCGTTTCATAACACCTGACTTGATAAAACAGCTGTGCTTCCACTAGCTCCACCCTGACCCAATATCCTTCTCAGTTATGACTCATTGTAGTTTCATATGCAATTACATAGCAACAGAAACTGCTCCCCAGAGAGCAGAGTAGGGAGTAGCAGAGGATGAAAAAGCCCAGCAAACATTATCTTCTGCAGCTGCCTGTGCAGGCAACCGCTCATCCTTCACTTACTAGTCTCCCCCATGATTTGGTGAGGCCTTAGCTAAAGCTGCCCGCCCACTGCCAATTGTATGTGCATGCGTGCCTTCTAAAAAGCCAACTTTGGTTACTGGGCTCCTCTAGGCAACCTGTTTCATGAGCATCCTGTTTTGCTTTCACAAAGTTTACACAGTGGACTAAGTCTACTCTTTATTGAGCATTCATTCTGACTCATTTGTGGGGATAGATATTGTCGCATGCCACCCAATTCCTGAGCGGTGCAAGATTTCAGGGGTTCCAGACGCTTACCCAGGGTTCTCGTTCCCTTTTGGAAATGAGGCACTGCAGAGACTGTGGTGTCTTCATGATATATGGTTTATTTACACATATATACAACTTGAACCGAAGGCTGTGGTCTAAACCACTGAGCCTAGGGCTTGCCGATCAGAAGGTCGGCGGTTTGAATCCCCGTGATAGGGTGAGTTCCCGTTGCTCGGTCCCTGTTCCTGCCAACCTAGCAGTTCGAAAGCATGTCAAAGTGCAAGTACAGTGGTACCTGGGTTAAGTACTTAATTCGTTCTGGAGGTCTGTTCTTAACCTGAAACTGTCCTTAACCTGAAGCAGCACTTTACCTAATGGGGCCTCCTGCTGCTGCCGCTCCGCTGGAGCACGATTTCTGTTCTCATCCTTAACCAAAGTTAGGAAGGTAAACGGTGTTTCCGTGCACTGCTCTGGTTCGCCAGAAGCGGCTTAGTCATGCTGGCCACATGACCCGGAAGCTGTACGTCGGCTCCCTCAGCCAATAAAGCAAGATGAGCGCCGCAGCCTCAGAGTCGTCCATGACTGGACCTAATGGTTAGGGGTGCCTTTACCTTTACTACCTGAACCTATGATGGAACTGTTCGCAGCATGAACACCCCAAAAGGGTCTTCTCAGTGGCGTAGCGTGGGGGGTGCCAGGGGTGCCGGCCGCACCGGGCGCAACATCTGGGGGGGGCGCGAGTCCAGAGGGCCCAGCCGCGTCGTGCCCTCGGCCCGCCCCTATTGTCAGAGCGGCCGGCCAGCCTCCGCCTGCTCCTACCTTGCCCACCCGAGGACTGCGGCAGCGCCCGCCCCCGTGGCCACCTACCCCCGCCTCGCCCATTGGCTTGCCTCCCTCGGCCCCGCCTCTCTCCGATGGCCGCGGGGGTGTCCTGCTCGGCGCCGGCGCCTTTTTTCAGGAGGTAGGGAGGCTGGACGGGGAGGTGGGGTCGGAAGCGGGCAGAGAAGGAGGGGAGCTCGTAGCCAAAAGGGCTGCGCCGGCCGGCAAAGGGCCGGGGAAAGTTTGGAGAGGAGAAACGCACCGTCATGATTTCCTGGTGGAAGCGGCAGAATTAGGGATGGCGAAGCGTAATTACGCACGAATTTCGCTGGGTGAGAGCTTCGGGGATCGATCGGCGGAAATGGGAATCAATTGGAATATGAGAAAGAGAGAGAGGGACCATCATTCATAGGCATAGATTTGTAGGGTTAGGGGGCGCAAATTACTTGCCTTGCCCCGGGTTAGGGGGCGCAAATTACTTGCCTTGCCCCGGGTGCTGACAACCCACGCTACGCCGCTGGGTCTTCTTTCTCCCATAGCTGCAGCTTTGGATTCAAACAGAAATCAAACATTTTGCTCTCTGTCCCCCCCCCTCCCCAGCATTTCCTGTCTACTCTCTACTCTGGCTAGTATCATTTGCCATGAGCTCCCCTTACCTCATCAGGAAGCTAGCTTGACTTAATAGTTTAACACTTGCTGGATCCAGGGGTTTAGGAAGCTAGCCTGTCCCAATTAGCTTTTAACACTCACTGCATCCAGGATTTAGAGGGGTCTGGCACCCAGGTTAACACTCCAAACTCATAACAATATTCATTTGCATCAACCACTAGCCTTTGCAGTTTGAATACTTTGAGTTGAAGTGGAGTAACATGTTCTGCCAGAAGCACTTCCCTCTTCTTCCTGCCCTATCCAATGCCTTTATTGCTACCGAAACCATTTATAGTTCTAATTTGAAGTAGAAAAGAACTGTACTTCTGTATTTTGTCAGGCTGTCCTTGTGGATGGTAGGGCATTCTGCCTTATGTATAACTCTTGTGCCATAAACATCGAGACAGCAGTTTCCCATACTGGTTGCGTACCTAGGGGACTTTTGAAGCACATAAACCTTCAAGAAACCTGTGGATTGTAGCTTACGAAGAGTGCTAGGACTTGTAGGTCTGTGAACCAAGTTCGCAGACTTATTGAGGGAGCGGATATGCTTTGAAATCAGTCTGGTTGTGTACACATCCAAAGTCGGAAAATACAGTACAGTGAAACTTTTATTTCGGTTCTTCCCTGAACCTGCGCTAACACTCTAAAACTGAGAAATTTTTTTCCTTTCAGTAGCACCTTAAAGACCAACTAAGTTAGTTCTTGGTATGAGCTTTCGTGTGCATGCACACTTCTTCAGATACACTGAAACAGAAGTTGCCAGATCCTTCTATATAGTGAGAAGGTGGGGAGGGGTATTACTCAGAAGGGTGGTGGGAATGGGTGATTGGCAGATAGCTGTGATGAGCCTGTTGACGACTCTTAACGACTGCAATAGGTCTTACAGGAAAAAGCAAGGGGTGAGAAGGTGAAAAATGGCTTTGTCATGTATAATGAGATATACATGAAGGAAATCTACTGGAAGGAAAAAATTTTCTTTGTTTTGACTATGGCAGACCAACACGGCTACCTATCTGTAACTCTAAAACTGCCCTGCACAGACATATTACGGTCTATCAGCTGCTACACAGACCAGGTGGTAGGGCAGCGGTTCTCAACCTGTGGGTCCCCAGATGCTGTTGGACTACAACTTCCATCATCCGTGACCACTGGTCATGCTGGCTAGGAATGATGGGAGTTGCAGTCCAACAACATCTGGGGACCCACAGGTTGAGAAACACTGGGGTAGGGTCTGACGCAGGCTAAGGTTTCTCTGTCAATCTGCACCACGGGGAACAGATCCACTATCATATCTATTCTTCTTGCAGCGTCTTTTTATAACGTCCTGATCTCATGGGTCACAGACGATTCCGGCAGCACTATTGCTTCATCTCAACTCTCAGAAGCCCCAGCAGGTGCATCAGAAAACCATCTGCAGCTATTCTACTTGGACATAAATCAAGCAAAGGTAAGGCCTGCTACATTCCCTGTGTTGGACATCTTCATGCGGCAAGCAGTTGTGTTATGTGACTTGCATGAGGGGGTGTTGTATGTATGCACACGCCAGCGTTTATTTTTCATTTAGTTCTGCTTACTGTTGGGGGGGGGGAATTAAAAGCCGTAATTGCAGAGTTATATAATTGTAACTCTCCACAGAAGGGTAGTCAATTGGCACTTTCGCCTTCCTGGTGTGTTCTTGCCATAGAACTGTTGTGTGGAACAGTAAGCTGGCACACTTCCAGTTTTCTAGTTTTTACTCTTCCAGCCCCAAATCTTGTAGTCAGGGCTCTTGGATTGAAGAGCCACACAATACACACAGATATGAATATGATATAAGGAAAGTCCTATGCAGAATTAGATAAATTAACCGGAAGAATTCGAAATCTGAGGGACCAGAGATTCACAGAAGACTGGCGTAAATTTATGGACTATTTGAAAAGTAATTGTGATGATCAGATTACGTTTGTAGGTTTGCAAGAAGTTTTGTGAGGTGAATTATTTGAATTATTGCAAAAATGGATAAAGGGGAGGATGGTTAGTTATGATAATTAAAGGCAATATGAATTAAAGAAATGCAGAAGAAATGATATAATGATGGATCATCAGAGGTGCTGATGGAAGTCCAAAAATAGATTGTATAAGATGTGAAGTTTTGTGGTATGTATTATAATTTATATGTTAAAATTATTTTTTTTTAAAAAAAATGATATAAGGAAAGTCTGCCGGGTCAGGCCTGTGACTTGTCAAGACCAGTATCCTGGTTCTTGCAGTGGCCAAACAGATGCCTGGGGGGAAACAAGTGAGCCAGAATCCAAGCACTCTGGTATTTAGAAGCCTTACTGCCTGTAGTCATAGTCATTGATACTCTTATTCTCCATGAATTTGCCCGATCATATGCACGCCATTTTAAAATGAAAGGACACCATACAACTGTTTCAAAATCTACTTTTAATTTTTGTGTAAATTTCTTATTTTGAAGAAATATAAAAGTACTGTACAGTAGAGCTACAAAAATAGGCAATATGATTTTTCAATTAAGTTAGGTTAAGACTACCATCATTTTCAAGCGTTCACATCCTGTAACGTCCATATTTGCATATCTTACCTTGATATCTGCTGTTGCATTATAAAACTAGAAAAAAACCCCCATTTCCCTGTAATGTAAGGCCCAAAAATGAGGAGGACAAAAGACAAAGCAAAAAAACCAAATACCCATACCAATGCCCAATCGTATAATTAACCATTAATAACTTATTCATTTTAAGACACAGAGAGATTACAGCCACACAGATTAAAAACTTCCTTATGTGAGAGAACATTTTATCCTGATCTAATGAATATGCTTGGTTGAAAAGATGCAGTATACCTTTTCCTTGTCAACCTAAAATTTTTTTAAAAAGATTACTGCACCAGAGCGGATTTAACTTTTTTATTATTTTAAAAAAGATTTGGCATGCTTTACACTTGTACCATTTCAAAGTGGTACCACTTTGTAAGTAAAAATTAAATAAATATAAATATGTAAAATAAATATTTTTGGTAAAAGAATACTACAAATATGACATTGGAGAGCACATCAGTGGGAATTCTTAATGCTTTCTGCACGTGCCCTGTGCATCACTGTTTTAGGGACACTGAAAAGGGAAACTGCATCCTTCGAGATGGGAAGCAGATGCCTCTCTCTCTTTATAGCTTCCCAAGAGACTGAGTTTCTAAAAATTTTGAAAATACAGGTTTTCCTGTACCTTTTTAAACCGCCAGCTCTGTTTTCTCTAGCTAAACAACTTAAGATTTACAAATAAAATTAAGGAGCGTTTCTAGCTGTGTCAACTGTTGCATGTAAATCACACTATTAAGCTAGTCACATTCTTGGAAAGAAACCAGAAATGACATCTGAACGGATTTCTCTAAAGGAATTAGGGATTTCCAGCACTATAGCCAAAGCCAAACCTTGGTCCAGAAGGTTTCTGGATTTGTAACACCGTAGCATGCCAATCCTTCTGTATTTGTCAGCTATTAGTATTTGGACTGATGCTTCCAGTTAAACTATTTTAAAACTAGTATTTGGAGGGCTAGCCTCTTCGCTGAACCACTGCATTCATTTTGCTGAATCTGCCACTTCCCATTAAAAATCAGGGTCCCTGGTTGCTTCAAGTGCACAACATGGCAGTGGAACAAAAGTGGCTGGAAATGGTGTGCTACACTTAAAAGGCTCCTTCCTGAGATCCATAAGCGGCTTGGCAATGTTACGGTTTCAGTCTGTCTTTTTGCTGTTCTGTGCAGTAAAGTGGCTTGAATGCCGGTATGTAAAGAGCAAACAGTGTAGGCATTGAGAATAATGTTGCTTGTCCGAAGCTGAGCTGTTTTAGATCCTCCCTTTCACTTTTCCTCTTGGGAATTTCCTTTCGACTGCTCCCGACTTCTGTAGGATAAAGCTTTCTGCAAGTTACTGCATCTTCTTTGGATTCCTACCCGGAGCCCCTTTTTCCTGAGTCAGAGCAGGCAGAGAGTTCAAGGCACATTTGATAAGTCCGGGTCTCTCGAAGAGGTTTTTCAACTCTCTGACGATCCCTCGAGTCACCCTGCTAAAGGACAGGCCTGTTTCACAGCCCTGTTTGTGCAAAGAACAGAGAGTCTCCGGCTCTCAAACACCACCTGCAGAAAGAACGTGGCTGCTTGAGTCCTGCATATAATAAGGCTGGAACAGTCTTTCCTGGCGGCAGATTTGCATAGCATGGTAGGTGTGCAGGAGGAGGTGAGGGAACCGCAAGGTGAAGTAACGTACAAAGTCATCTGGGACGGAACCAAGGGTTTCCTGCACCTCGGGCGGAAGTTCTCTATAGTGGTGTTTCTGGAAGGAAAAGAAGGCAGAATCACAAGGTATTCAGTTCTTCAGAGGGGTTGGAGAGGCATGGCCCCAGGCACCCTCGAGGCCGGAGCCACAGGGCCAGGCCTGGGTCAGGTTTTCAACATCGCAATGTATCACCAGCCAAACACTGCAATCTGGCGATACACCCTGATGTTGGGAACAAGCTGCACTGGCCCCAGACCGATGAGGTGGAAGGAATAGGCTGCCTCAAACCAGGCTCCTCGCAGGGACCCAGCTGAGTGAGCCCTGGATGTCCTTCTGGCTTGAGGCATCGGGGCTCACGAGATCAGGTTAATGAAGTCCCTACCCTGGGCTTTTAGAAGAAGAAGAGTTTGGATTTGATATCCCGCTTTATCACTACCCGAAGGAGTCTCAAAGTGGCCAACATTCTCCTTTCCCTTCCTCCCCCACAACAAACACTCTGTGAGGTGAGTGGGGCTGAGAGACTTCAAAGAACCCAGCAGCTGCATGTGGAGGAGACCGGTTCACCAGATTACAAGTCTACCGCTCTTAACCACTACACCACACTGGCTCTCAGCCCCCTGGGCTTCTTTAAACTGCTCCGCTGAGGAATGTGTGGGTGCCTCAGCAGAGCAGTTTGAAGAAGCCTAGGGAGTAACGTATCGCAGGTGAAACCGATGCTGCTCCTAGCAGCCCTGGTAGCAGAAGGACTTGGAAGCGGCATTGGTTTCACCTGCAATACGCTGCCAGGTGAAGCCACCAAGGAGGGAGTGACCTGGGGACAGAAGCAGTGGAGTCACTGTGGCAGCCCCTTTCCTTCACTGAGCTCCAGCCCAACGCCTTCAGCTAGCCACAGCCTCTCCTCCACATGAGTGTGCCCACCATGCTGCTTTGCAAGGCTGCGATCGTTCGGTCCAACCCCGGCCTCGCAGAGCTGCCAGAGCAGTGTGAATGTGCCCTGCAGCAGTGGTGTTGGAGATGAGGGCTGGGCAATGTTAGGCTTTCAAGATCACAGTTTGGCAATAATCCGCGGGGTGAAACTGTGTTGGCTCTCACCGCAGGAGCTGGAGCGCTTTTGCCCCGGCCTGCTGCTCAGCTGGGTGGAGAAAAGGCTCCTGCCCGCTAGCTGAGTGAGCCCCAATGTCCCTGCTGCTTGAGCAGCTGGGATATTAGGGCTCCGTGTGTTTGACTGCCTTCACCTTTGCCCGTGCTGTCTCTTTCCTCCCAGGGGGAATAAATACACCTGGAGGAAAAAGATGCAGCCCACCTTCCCAGGCGAAGACCGCAAGGCGCAGGGTGCAAAGTTACCCTGTCCGTGCCTTGCAGAGCCCACCGCCAATCCCTGTGCCAAGACAAGCATGCGCTGGCCTGTCTCAGGAGGGGAAGTCGAACGGAGCCTGCATTGTTGGGGGTTCCGTAAAACTGTTTAGCTGAGGCCAGGGTATGCTCCTCAGCCAAGCAGTTTAAAGAAGCGTAGGGACTCAAGAGGTGGCAGTTTCACTTGCGATACACAGCTGAGTGAAGCCATCATTGTAGTCGGCCCCTCATACGCATCCTGGGCAATCGCCCAGGCCTACATCTGGGGGGGGGATTCAGCCTCCCCAACATTTTCAAGGAAGGGGCCCTGTGGTGGGCAGAACCTGGCAAGTGTGGTTAACACGCTCTACCCTGCTGGGGGGTAGAGTGCATTCCTCACGACGCTCTGCGAGCCTCTCAGCCCCCCTTCAGCTGGAGGGCACCATGAGAAGGACGCAAGAGCTCACAGCCCCCGGTGAGCCCTGCAGAGCTGGCCTTGCAGGGTGTTGGGTGGGCCGGCGGTCCAGTGGGAGGTGGTCACTCCAATGGCACAGCGTGCCACCAGCCAACAAGGGCTTCACCTCAGGCACCAAACCTCCTTGGTGCATGCGGAGGCCACATGCCCCATGACGCCGTGACCCAGCTCCTCCAACCCTAAAAACATGCTTTCAATGGTATTTATGCAGTTGGCTTCTCAGAATTCACGTACCTTGTTTCTCATTGCCCGCAGGAGATCTCTTACTGAGCCGCCTTTATAGGATCGGAATCTTCGAAGATCTGCAAGAAGTAAAACTGGAATAATTAAAAACTCAAGCCAAGCTGCCCATTTCTTTCCTCTTGGTAGCCGGGTACCACAAAAGAAAAACAAAGAAACAAGTGGTTTTGCTTTTGCTTTTTACTCTATAGTGGAAGAATGATCAGTAAGAGTGACGTACCTACGGGACTGCCTCTCCTGGTATGCCCCGCGGAGGACCTTAAGGTCCACAAATGACCAACACTTTGGAGGTCCCAAGTCGCAAGGTGGTTAGATTGGTCTCAACTAGGGCCAGGGCCTTTTCAGTACTGGCCCCGACTTGGTGGAATGCTCTGTCACAAGAGAGACTAGGGCCCTGCAGGACTTGACATCTTTCCGCAGGGCCTGCAAGACAGAGCTGTTCCGCCTGGCCTTTGGTTTGGACTCAGTCTGACCCTCATGTTTCCCTCCGCTTATGGTTGTGATCTATGGGCTACTTTTAAAATGAGGCTGCATTTTAACCTGTATTTTAAAATTGGGTTTTTTTTCTATTATGATTTTGCTGTAATTTTACTGGTGTTAGCCGCCCTGAGCCCAGCTCTGGCAAGGGTGGGCAGGGTATTATTAATAATAATAAATTTTAAGTCTTAAGTAGCCCCAACAAGTTCTATATGAAGGTCACAAAATGAAGTCTCACCTGTCTGCAGAGGGACTGTGATGTGCTCCCGCCAGTCCATCTTCACCACTGCTCTGCCTCCTTTCTCTAGCTCCTTTACTATCGGACCATCCAGGGATTCTTTTTCTATTCGATCACTCACATCCTAAAATCGACAACACACATTTATGGCCTGTTGAGATTCGGTTCCAGAATTATGTGCCCCCCCCCCCCCGGCAGAGGTTCCCGCTTCAACATTTTCTGGAAGAGACTCCCTCTATCTGAAACCCTAGAGAGCTGCTGCCCGTGTGGCCTAGATGGGCAAGTGGCCTGACTTGGTATAAGGCAGATTCCTATGTTGAGTAAAAGGTTCCAGTAAATGGCAGAAGTCTAGTTCTCCAGCAGCCCCAAGGTTAGTGACTGCAGCTCCCTCAGCACAATTATCACTCCAAAGCAGCCTCAGGCCCAAATGCAGTACAGTATAGGGTTCTGAAATGTAGTATTTCAGTGTATATAATCCAGTGCAGATTTAAGCTTGCAAAATTAAATAGCAGACCAAAGGGTTGCGACTCACCTGGAAAAACTGGAGTTGCTTTTCCAAACTCCAGAAAAATGGATGCTTTAGTACACAGTTAGCCGAAGGACGCTTCTGAGCATCTGTACTTATCATTTGCTCTATCAAGTCACGAGCAACTATGTCCTCTGTTGAAAAAAAGAGAAAGAAATATGTATACAGAAGAGTCTGTGCAACTTTGTGAAGTCCCACGAGCAAAGTTCAGTTTCTATTTGAACTCTGAGTCTCCTTCTCTATCTATCTAACAACTCTTGAATGCCACGGTTGTATTTTCTCTAGGTATAAATATACATTTATTTTGGAAACAACAGAAGTGCACAGCTTCAGAATAATGGAAAACTTCTGTTTGCTTACCATGCTTCTCTAGATTGAGGAAGTCTAGGCTGTAGGCACCCAGCAAAATGTTGGCTTGCCGCTGCAGGGATTTGCCAAATGGATGGTTGCCTTCAGAGATCACGTAGTAGAAGACACATCCAGCTGAAAAAATATCCACTGTGTGTGTCTGGAAAGAGAAGCATTTTAAAAGAGAGATTGAAATGTAACAGCAAATGAAAGTATGCAAGTTATTGGCAGCAACATAAGGAACTTTCTTGCACCTTTGGATGAGACCTACAGGTATACAACTTTTAATTATAATAACTCAGAGCTCAAGGACCTAACACCCATGTCTCACTCATTGTATACTAGTCAGATAACTCTGCCAAATCTGCTGTGGGTTGTGTTTTTTTTTATAAAAAATAATTCATTCCAGTACTGAAGTCTCTAAACCTCAAGCTTAGTTTAAAAGATGCAGGGGAGACATGACAGGCCATGTGGCTTCTCCTGGAGGAAGCAGCAGCTGAGATACATTCCAGACATCGTGATATTGATCAACATATCACAGTATTTAGCTGCTGATATATCACCATGTTGAAAACCAGATATGGCCCAGGCTCAAGTCCTAAGAAGAAGTGCAGCCGACTTACCGGGTTCTCTTTGCAGTCCTCACTCAGTATCTCTGGAGCAATCCAGCCTTCAGTGCCTGGGACCCCGGACCGACGGCTGAAACTGTGCCTGCCGACTGCAAGCTTCTTGCAGAGGCCAAAGTCAGAAATCATGGCTTTGACCTTTCCGTGGGCATTCGGCATGGAGATGAGGATATTGTGCGGCTTCAGGTCTCTGTGCACTAATGTAAAGAAAGTGGAAGCAGAGAGAGATTCTAAATAGTAAAAAGAGCCGTTGTATTGCTAAAATACATTTTTCTCAATTCAACAGGCTTATGTTACATGCTTACTCCATTAGCACAGATCTTTCCCAGTTTTCCTTTAAATTTGGGTGGGCTGGAGGGCATCACTGCTTTACTGTGCACCAGAGGGAAACTCAGGTTCCTTACCTGCACTTTCAGATGCTGACCCCAGACCTTCTCATGTGCTTCTAGCTAAGTATGTGATATCACAATAGGACATAGTAAGGACAGGTAAAAAGGTAAAGGACCTCTGGACGGTTTAGTCCAGTCAAAGGCAACTATGGGGTTGAGGTGCTTATCTCGCTTTCAGGCCGAGGGAGCTGGTGTTTGTCCGCAGACAGCTTTCCGGGTCATGTGGCCAACACGACTAAACTGCTTCTGGCGCAACAGAACACCGTGACGGAAACCAAAGTGCATGGAAACACCATTTACATTCTCGCCACTGCGGTACCTATTTATCTACTCACTTTCGAACTGCTAGGTTGGCAGGAGTTGGGACAGAGAAACGGGAGCTCACCCTGTCGCGGGGATTCGAACTGCTGACCTGATCGGCAAGCCCAAGAGGCTCAGTGGTTTAGACCACAGTGCCACCCGCGCTCCCTATCAAATCTGTTCTTGCCTTCCAAAACTTTTAACGCTTCACTGGGGACCACACACACTCTGCACTGGGGTGAGTTGTCATATTTTCAAACCCTATTATAACTGAGCCCCTAACTAAAGCCTACGCTACAAGGGGGCAATGTGCACCGACAGCCTTATATCTAGCAATAATAATACCATTGCTCCTTCCCAGCTCTAAGTATCCTAATTTTCTCTGAGAGAGAAAAAATTGAGCCACTGCAGTGGTTGGATATTAAATTAAAACGGTCTCTTACCAATATTGAGAGAGTGGAGATACGCAAGACCAGACATCGTCTGTTGCAAGAGGGTGATCGGCTGCAAACCATGCTGACTGAAGTCCTTCTGTTCCACATACTAGAATTGCATATAAACAAAGTCAAAATGAGTTTAAGGCTGCAGTCCTATGCATACTTCCTTGGGAGTAAGCCTCATTCAGCACGGTGGAACTTGCTTCTGAGTGAACATGCAGAAGATTTAGCTGCACAGCTTGGTATTCCCTCTGTGTATGATCTTGTATGCTTAAATTAGTGCTAATGGGAGAGAATTAGAATAGAAGCAGTCTATTCGCCTCTAGAAAATTTCCTGGGTGTGATTCACTGCCATATTATGCACTGAAAATGTAGGATAGAAAAAAATCTACTCAGATGCAAAGCTCTCACCCCACCACACAATCAAGCTTGAAAAAGATACAGTAAGCTTGCAACTTATGCACATTTAACGTGCACTTGGCAATACGCTTGGGCATCCAGGAAGAGACTGAAAATCCCACCACCATTGAACTCAACATGTTTTGACTATATGCAATTTTGGCTTTAGGCTGGATCCCTGGAATGTAACCCCCATGTAAGTTGCGGCCTTACTGTAACTTAAAATGGAAACTTCTCTTCTTTCGAACTGCCAAGCCCTCCCAGTTTTAGCTGCAGATGCATGTATAATCAATAGTTTACCTCTTGTAAAGTCGCGGCACAGAGCTCAAGGGCTATGTATTGGAACTGACGGTCCTTTTCCGTGCAGAAATAGCGGATCACGTTTGGATGTTCATCAGATTCCCGTAACAGCTGCACCTCCCGGTCAGCGAAGCTGAAGCATTCGGGGAGAATTCTCTTCACGGCAACATCTCGATTGTCAAATGTCCCCCTGTAGATATAGCAGAGAAACTCCTTAGCATTTAACTGTGTTACTCAGCTAGGATCTTGCCTTGCTACCATGCTTCCAATTGTATTGAAGGAATTTTATTCTGGGTTGGAAAGAGAAAGGTTTTGGACTGTATGGCTAAACATGTGAGTAAGCTGATGCACGAGATGGCTTCCTCACTTGTGTGGCCATCACAAAGATGGCAGTTATGCTGCAAGGGGTGCCATACTTTTTCCTACACAAGAGACACAAATAAGCAAGAGAAGCAACTACTCAAAGAGTGGCAGAGAAAAGGTGCCATGGGTGGCATCCAAGGCTTGTGCAATAAAATTTCTGGTTTCTTTGCTCCTCCAGCCTTTCTGCTCACTTCCATTATCTGCTTCGGTGGAATCCACCAACCCTCTAGAGCAAGTTTTTGGGATGCCTGCAGAGGGAAGGAGAAGCGCTGTTGTGCAAGTGGACGGGCCTCTCACACTACAGTCAATCCCACTCCGTACTTCGAAGGATAAGCTGGAAAGTGTAAATGTAGCATGGAATAAATATGGCGACAGAGACCATGCAAACCTTTAACTCTGAAGGCCATGAAATTAGTTTTCGGTGCTGGAAACAGATGGAAAGAAACAGAGCCATTCAAAGTAGCACTAAGCAGCTCTGTTTGCAGCTCTGTTTAATCAAATGATCTGAACTGTTCTCCCCACACACACCCTGAGCCAATTGGGGTGCTAGCATGAGCCCATCATGCTAGCAAGAGTCCATGTGTGAGCTTCCACTAGCAGGGCTTGTTAGTTCAATCCTGCCCAATGTGAACATTTGACACAGACATCAGCAAGTGCACAAGTAACAATATAGGCATGCATGTTTAAAGAAAATGCAATAAGAAGAGGAGTTTGGATTTGATATCCCGCTTTATCACTACCCTAATAAGTCTCAAAGCAGCTAACAATCTTTTTTCCCCTTCCTCAACAAACACTCTGTGATGTGAGTGAGGCTGAGAGACTTCAGAGAAGTGTGACTAGCCCAAGGTCACCCAGCAGCTGCATGTGGAGGAGCAGGGACGCAAACCCGGTTCACCAGATTACCAGTCCACTGCTCTTAATCACTATACCACACTGGCTCTCTAGATAATAAGAGCTGTTTCTTCCAACACACACTCAGGAAAAGAACCACAGACACTGGCTTAATAAGCACCCGTTGGGTGCTTCCAGGCAACCTGTTTATTGAGCATCCACATCCCAATTTGTTTGCACAAAGCTGGTGGGAAGGTTATGCAACATCAACAGTTTACCGGGCATTCATTTCAATTGGCTTGTGGGGAGGTAATGCGACTTTGCGTCAAGAAGAAATTGTTATACTACACTTGCCAGTGCATTTGCCTTATTGCAAAGAGTCGTCTTTTTTTCTTTCTTTTTTAAAAAAGCTAGCTTTGCAAGAACACCAAGTCTACTCTAATGGTGCAACAACCTGAATTTGTCGGTATGCAATCAAACCTCTCCCACAATATAGCAATAGTCTGGAAGAAGCCTTTGCCTCTGGTGTACAGCATTCATGTCTGGTGCTTTACCTGTAAACAATGGTTCCCTCAGCTCCATGTCCAAGCACATCCTTCGGGTTGAACGAAATCTTTCCAACTGCTATAGTGGCCATGTTTTCATCTGGAGAAGGGCGGAGAGGAAAGGGGGGGGGAATGAACATACCCATGGCACCTTTTAGGCACATATTCTCATGTGGCACTTAAAGGCTCACCATGAAAGGAAGGGAAGACATTTAGGGTACTTGAAGGACTTAACGGGTCCTTAAGGAGGGACACGGGTGGCGCTGTGAGTTAAACCACTGAGCCTAGGACTTGCCGATCAGAAGGTCGGCGGTTCGAATCCCCGCAATGGGGTGCGCTCCCGTTGCTCGGTCCCTGCTCCTGCCAACCTAGCAGTTCGAAAGCACCTCAAAGTGCAAGTAGATAAATAGGTACCACTCCGGCAGGAAGGTAAACGGCGTTTCCGTGCGCTGCTCTGGTTCACCAGAAGAAGCTTAGTCATGCTGGCCACATGACCCGGAAGCTGTACGCCAGCTCCCTCGGCCAATAAAGTGAGATGAGTGCCGCAACTCCAGAGTCGGCCACGACTGGACCTAATGGTCAGGGGTCCCTTTACCTTTACCTTTAAGGACTTAACTGGTTTCTTTTAAAACGAAGTATTCAGATTTAGCAACACCAGTTGCAATAATAGAATCGTAGAAGTGACCCCAATCTAGTCCAGCCCCCTGTTAATGCAGGAATCTTTCCCCCAATGTGGGGCTCAAACCTACAACCCTGCGATTAAGAATCTCACACTCTACCAACTGAGCAATCTGGCCTCGTTTATGTTGTACACTAAGCTGTGTAATCAGTCTGTAGGAGTAACAGCAAAGACCAACAATTGCATTGCCATAACAATGTTCTTATCCTTCACCCAACCTTCACCTGACAGGAGTTGTTACTGCATATGTTGACGGGAGGATGAGCAATTCTTGCATCTTTCTCCTTGACATTCTGCTGAAATCTCTAATGCCAACTGACGGTACCACCTGTGTACCAGTCTCCGCAATGGAGGCACATGGAGAAAGGTGCTCAGTGTCTGTCCCATAACTGCGGAGCTCTCTTCCAGCTGGTTGCTTGCCAAAAACTAAACCGGGAACGTGCTGTCTGTCCTAGCTTTTGGGCACTGGGATACAATACAAGGATTGTCTAGAAAAGTTCCCAAGACTGACACTGTGATTAGGTAGTCCTCGGTGTCATACAAGGTGAACTGAACCAACTTCATTGAAGGAATAAAAAGGTAAAGGGTCCAGTCGTGGCCAACTCTGGGGTTGCGGCGCTCATCTCGCTTTATTGGCCGAGGGAGCCGGCGTACAGCTTCCGGATCATGTGGCCAGTATGACTAAGCCACTTCTGGCGAACCAGAGCAGCACACAGAAACGCCGTTTACCTTCCTGCTGGAGCGGTACCTATTTATCTACTTGCACTTTGACGTGCTTTTGAACTGCTAGGTTGGCAGGAGCCGGGACCGAGCAATGGGAGCTCACCCCATCACGGGGATTTGAACTGCTGACCTTCTGATTGGCAAGTCCTAGTCTCTGTGGTTTAACCCACAGCGCCACCCGCGTCCCATTGAAGGAATAGATGTATGCTAATTCATGTATGTCCAAACTTTCAAAAGATTCATTAAAAATAATAATCTCTACGCCTGATCCTGAAATAGGCTGGGGACAGAGGGCTGTTGACATCTCTCCATCCAGGCTTGCTTAAACCTTGGTAGAAGTGTGGTCTTACATTCTTAGGCTGTGTATACCCTCCCCATTTAGTCTGGATCCAAACTGCTGGTTCGGGCATTGGTGCACTTGCAACATTAGCCACAATCAATATCTATCCTATGGTTGATTATGAAATACTGTGTCTTGATCCATTTTTCCTATCTGAATGGGGGCGGGGGCGGAGAACAACCTAGCTGCGTTTTAAGCTGGCAATGTGTACACAGCCTGAATCTACAAGAAAAGGTTAAGTTTGGTTTTTATCACCTTCTTCTTGCTCCGTGGAAAGGCAGCTCCCGACATCAGAAGCGGAGACATTGGAATAGGCAGAGTGGTTGGATGCTTTTGGAGACATGTTTGGTGAGCTGGTGGCCGAGCTCTCTGGCCTGACGCAGGAGCCATCCAGGAATTCTGCCTCGGGGGGCAAGTCAATGGGAGGATTGAAAGGCTGCTGCTGAAACAGCTGTATCTTCTCTTCCAGCTGCTTCTGGAATTGCTGATGTTGTCGCTGTTGCTGATTATGCACACTCTTAAGGTGGGGTGGGGGAGGAATATGGAGGGAAATTAAACTTTATTTTGTGAATCTCCAACTGCTGCTTTTCTTGCATTTAATGTTTACTGTATTTTTCGCTCCATAAGACGCACTTTTTTCCTCCTCTGTGTGCCTTATGGAGTGAATGCCTACGGATGGCGGCGGGATCCCGCTGCAGTCGCAAGCAGAGGATCCATGGCTCCCCTTCCTTCCCTCCTCCGTGGCTTGCTTTGAAGCAGCAAAGCAGGAGAGGAGCCGCTTACACTGGTGTAAGCGGCTCCTGTCCAGCTTTGCTGCTTCAAAGCGAGCCGCGGAGGAGGGATGGACGGACGGACTCTCCTTCCCTCCCTCCTTCCCAGCTCAGCTCGCTTTAAAGCAGCAAAGCGGGAGATGAGCTGCTTACACGAGAGGAGGCTGCTGGGGTTCCTGTGTCGGGTCCGTTCGGGGCCGTGCTGCCTCCCCGCTCATCGCTCCTTGAGCGCGCACGCTAAAGAAACATACAGCTCCTGTCCCTCTCCCTCTCCCTCTGATATACCGGTAGTTTATTAAATAATTTAGTACAACATTTGATTCAGAATATTTCCCCCCCTGTTTTCCTCCTCTAAAAACTAGGTGCGTCTTATGATCAGATGCGTCTTGCGGAGTGAAAAATACGGTACTTGTTTTGTGGCTTTAGGTTGTATCCAATTGTATCCCTCCATTCATGGTAGGGTTTTTAATCAAGCAGAGGTTTCCACAAACAGAATTTTTGCTGATTCCTCCATCTCTGTGTAGCCCCCCCCCCACTTCCCCAAATCTCCAGAGAATTGTGCGCACCTTTTGAAACAGGGTGGGAGGCTGCAGGAGAAAGGAGAATTTGCAAAAATTGCCCTGTCCCCTCTTACAGGGCAAGGAGCTTCCCATGAGCAGAGGGGCACTCTGGATACAACTCAGTTATCAGGGTTAGCTTCAACATTAACAGCTTTAATTTTCACAGCTTCCAACCATGGAACGCTGGTTTCATACAGTCTCAACAAACAGGAAATTCATAGTGCAATTAATTTAAAATGCATTTCCCAATAATGATAAAAATGCACATTATGACTGTTTTACTTTGAGATAAAAACATGCACTTTTGTGGGAAGCAGCTGACATGGAGCTTCAAGCAATTTCCCAACCCCACACTTAGATGTAGCTATTTATCTTTGTCCCTCCAAATAGCTTGGGGTATTCCTAAACAATCAACTCGGTTTTCTAACGTTTCGGTTTTTGAATGCCCAAAACCCAAAAGTAAATGCTTCCATTTTCGAACGCGCCTTGGAAGACGAACAGCTTCCGCTGAGGTCCCCCCCCCCAATTTTCTCTATTGAATTTGCAGACCGCCCTTTGTGCCTCCGTTTCCGAACATTTCGGAAGTCGAATGGTCTTCTGGAACGGATTACGTTCAAAAACCGAGGTACCACTGTATTTGATACAGAATAAAGATATCCCTGACTTAACTAAGGACCAGTTCTTGGAGTGCAGACTTTTAAGAAAGCTGTTTATAAAATGAATATATAAATGTGCATTATTCTCTTGTACCCCATGGGTTATTTTAAAGATTATGTTGCTAGCTGACATCAGGACTTGTTGAGGTCATGTTTGGGAGGGCATAAATCTCTGTTTAATAAAAACCACCCCAAAATGTCCACGCTCTTGCTGTTAGTCTGCACCAACAACGCCACCCTTCTTATCGATTCACAAAACTACCGTGCTGCAAACTAGACTATCATGCTGCAAACTGGCCAATTACCATTGGATATGTGATGACAAAGGCTATCCAGCCAACAAGCAGGAAAGTGCTCAGGATGACAGTAGCTGTGTCCTTGAGTATGGAATCGACAGGAGCCTCTGGTCGAGGTGGCGTCTGGCCGGGGGTCTCTCCAGCATTCTCCGAAATGGGAGGAGGCAAGTCCTTGCTGGAACTGCCACCCATATTGATTGCCTGAGAGAACCAAAGACGGCATTAGTTCAAGGGGCTTCCATGGAAGGAAAGACCTCGATTAGGGCTGCCCAGCTGCTTATGAAAAGGGCACTTGTCAAGAAGGATAATGGCTTGCAAAGCTAACAACGTACAATTAGGCAAAGGTCTATTTTTAATGTTTCTATGCCACCTTTCAGGGCAAAACCCTCCCCCAAGGCAGTTTACATACCAAAATGGAACATGAAAATGAATACAAAACAAATTTTCAACCCTTAAAAGATCCGGGGTGGTGGGGAGTGAATAAAAAGTGGCTAGAAATTGCACAGTGCTCAGTGTTTCTAAGCAAATATATCAAGAACTGATTCATGCTTTTTAAAGACATGATTCCGACCCAAGATAGCCATGCAAACACGATTTTCACTATTAAGCAGATAGAAATAAAACAAGGAAACAAGTCTGCCATCCTTTAGAGCTTATTTCCTATGAACTTCTCTGGTCTTGCGAAGCTGCTTTTGAAGCAGTTTGGCCATGTTTCTCAATAAACTCACTGTTGCATTTATTTAAATATAAAACATTTTATATATATATTAATACTCCTTTCTTAAATGGGGCTCCCTGTGTTCTCCCATCTAAGGGGCCAAGATCTTCCACGCCTGCTTAGCTTTAGCTATACTGCTGCATCAGGTGTTCCTGTGCTGTTCACAAAGCCCACGAACTCACACTAATGAGTTTGTACCGAGCGGCTTTGGACATTACCCACCTAGGCAGGAACAGGGTGTACAAGTTCCCCCGCTGCCTCTGAAAGAACATCGCATCTAAAATACAGCCTTCACACTGCTCCCAGCTGGGAGACCCACAAATTTCCTGGTTTGGGGAGAACGTAAAGGTTCTTTGAATGAGATATTATTGCAGAGCAACAGAAACAGAGGCCTATGTGTGCACTTTGTTCCTTTGCAGCATGGCGAACATCTAAGCGAGAAACACATCTGACTGGAAAAACTAATGGACGATTCCCCCCACCCAATCTGTTTAAAAGCATGCTCAACAAAAAAGCGCATCCTGCAATTTGCACGCACATGACTGAGGAATCTCATGCAAATCCTGTCTCCCCCACCTCATTCACGTGCATACGTTTTACACAACGTGGAATGTATTCTGTGATGACACTTTCCTAATGACACTGTTAAACGAGACCTCGTTTATTCACCAACCTCTTCAAAAGCAGTTTTGTCCGAATCCGCCGGGATCACATTTTCATGCCGCTTTGGCAAATTGCTTGGGAATTTCTCCAGGATCTTTGTTGGGGCCGATAACGGTGTTTCGTGGTGCCCTGGAAACAAGAACGTGCTTTCTGTTATTCCCAGGAGGAAAAGATGGCCTCACTGGTCCTGCTACACTCCCCAAGCTTGGCTTGAATGCACCCGTCAAGTCCGATACTGCCTCTTGCGAATCTGGGTGGAGGGCACAGGCAGGCATAAGTATAGAAACTTATCCCTAGTCAAATGCAGAAACTAGTTCTTTGAAATTTTGCCTTTGGCCCTGCCCACTATTGGTATGTGGCCCTTGGGAGGTTTCCCTGAAGGGAAGGTGGCCCTTAGGTTGCAAGAGGCTTCCCAGCTCTGATATAGGGGCCCATTTAGCTATCACTAGCCTGCTAGTTGGATAAACAGATCCTCTATGAATTTAATAGCTTTCTAAAGCTAATGGCCATAGAATCGTAGGGCTGGAAGCGTCACCTGGTCCAAACCTCTGCAAAGAAGGAATCTTTTCCCCAACACATGTATTGAACCCACAACCCTGAGATTAAGATGCTCTGCCGACTGAGCTGCATATTAGTGAGTAATTCGTGATGTAGTTGAGAATTTCCTACAGTTAACTATGTACCAGTACGTATTAAACTTTGGCATGTATTTTACCTTTACCTAATCCACTATCATGTCTTGTAGCGATGGGCCTATAACTAAACACCTGCAAGCTTCATACATCCAAAAACTCTTCCTGTAAAATGGTGTGTTAACTTGTAAATTAATGGATTTGCAAATGCCTGCTCATTAATTTTTTAGTTCTTAAGTTTTTGCTCATGATATCTTATGATATGAGCAAGGCACGACTGAATATTTAAAATCAATAATTTGCATTTTGCATATCCCCTGGTAAATTCTTAAATCAAACCCTTAAATAAATCTGAGGATATAATCTGCATCTTAAAATTTGAATTCTGTCCACCAGAGGGCAGTGCAACACAGAAAAAAATCCTGATGTTTACTTCCTGATACCTATTAAAAGCCAGTGATTCCTCAAATAGCGCAAACTGTTCTTCTGTTTAAATCCGGATGAAAACTTCAGATCTGTACTGGGGGTGATAACACACTCTTCAATTGTTACGCCGTGTGTTTTGGGACCCTCAATCAGCGGTATGGGACTTCCCCGGGGCTAGAGAGAAAGAGAGAGGGAAAGAAATTGTGCAATTACTTACTGTTCTTTGAATGCAGTAATGTCACACTTAAAAAGATAACAAGAAATTTTTAAATTTTATTGGGTGTTCATTTTATACCACGGATGTTCAAGCCGATTTTTAACATATTAACAGATGTTTCAGGCAAACAATGAGCTCAAAGAACACGGGCCATAAAGGCACCTCTGTTGTTGACATACGGTAAGCTGCTCAGAAGGTAATTTCATGTATTTTATTTGGGTCATTAATTCAAGGCTGGGCATTGCAAAGAAGTACTTTAGCCATGCTAATTATGGGATAAGACAAAGACAGTTTCAGAGTTTTGTACAGGAAGGGCTTCACTGATGAAACTGCTAAAATACTTTTAATAGATTAAGGTTTGGAGAGCAATTATCAAAGGAAAATAATGCAAATCCATTTACTTTTTGTCATTAAAGTGAAACCATGGTTGCCACAGATATTGCATCCAGACCAAACTTGTGGAACTCGCTCCCGAATGAGATCTGAACATGACAAAAGACTTCCTTATTCCAGCAGGCATTTTAAGTCAATCTTCGGTTTGAGGATGACTTTGTATTTGTTTTAATTCTCTGTATGGTTCAGTTTCATGTACACTGCTTAGAATTGCTAATGATTAAACAGTTTATAAATGGCTTAAAATAAATAAGCAATTTACCAGTCTTTTTCTGCTTCCCCCCTATTTAAAATGGCCAGAATTACTCTTATCTGCTTTCTGAACTCATGTAGCTTGCTTATTCTTTTTTGCTTTGAACAAAATAAGCCTTTGATTCTTGTCATTTACACGAATAAAATATTTTCCCACAATTGGGACAAATGATTAAATAAATAAATAAATAAAATTCACCCTAAGGCATCTATTCATTCGTTTCATTTTTGTAATCACTTCCAATGATACATCCCAATGGGACTGATCAATTAAAAACCATTTCACACCCAAGACAGATACCGACAGGCACACTGTAGAAACTGGATTATGAGTTCCTATTGCGAAGAAATGCAGGAAAAGAGCTCAGGTTCCTTTCTCTGTTTTTTTGCATCTGGATTCAAGATTCTGGAAATTGTCCTTCCTAAAGATGAGGCCTCTTGCCCAGCTTACCATAATAGCCACTCCTTCGTGAACCATCGATGGCGATGCATACAAGCCCGTAGAGTATTTCCCTACGTAGAGGGTTGGCCTAGAAGGGAGACAGGAAGAAAATATTACAAAGCCTGCCGTTTACTTCTTTATTTAAGATACAGTTGTACCTTGGATCTCGAACACCTTGGCTTCCGAAAAAATCGGCTCACGAACGATCAAAACCCGGAAGTGAGTGTTCTGGTTTTCAAACATTCTCTGGGAAGTCAAACATCTGATGGAGCTTCTGCGGCTTCTGATTGGCCGTTCGACTTCCAAAACAGTTCAGAAACCAAGGTACGGCTTCCGATTGGCTGCAGGAAGCTCCTGTAGCCAACTGGAAGCCGCGACGGACGTTCAGATTCCAAAGAACATTCGCAAACTGAAACAATCACTTCCGGGTTTGCGGCATTCGGGAGCAAAAACATCTGAGCTCCAAGGTGTTCAACTTTCAAGGTATGACTAAACTTTCACAGAAAGATCTTGAAATATCAAATAAAATCTTTGAGCATGACTGCAGGATAGTAAACTGAATTGTGTAAGTGTTGGTTTTTTACGGTGTATTGTAAAAACAAACATACAACTCTTATTTTCGTTACTTAAACGTTCGTATGTCCTGATCTCCTGTCACTCCAGGCCTTCCCAGATGACAAGAAGCCAAACAAACCTATAGAGGTGCTAGTTCCAGTACATGAATAATAGTGAAATATATTCCTTGCTACAGGGGGGGAAAAATAGCTATGCTATCGCTAAGTAAAGTCATTGGCTGATTTTAAAAAATTGACCTGGATTCCTGTGGATCTGCCTATCTCATTTCAGCACCCCCAACACCTCCCAGTCACTATGAGATGTTGCACATGGATCAATGTGGTGGAAATTGGGGTCCCTGAAGCAAGTCTTTGGATCACAGTCATTATTGTAAGAACAGGGAAGAAATACACTATGGCAAAGGAGAAGCAAGAGTCTACCAATATATTTAAAGGGCAGGGGAGGGGAACATTCACAAAAAGCAGGGCAGGGTTATGGAGCAGGGATTTTGCTAGAAGATTTTAACCTCTCAAGAGGCTACTGATACATGAGATATTCCTCAAACAGAAATCAAATGAATGATTTCGGTTTCAGGAATATCCCATTACACCCATCACATCTTGGATTTCTGTTTGGATTGTATTTTTGGGGTGGTTGGGTACTGAGGCAGTCTGGCACTAAAAAAAAAAAGATTGACAGTAAAACAATCATTTGGAAAAGCCCTCTGTGAACATGCAAATTATTTAATATAGGGTGATTTTGTTACATAATCTGCAGAAGCGAAGTGTACAATTATTATTTTTTTAAAAAAATCATAGGTTACTTGCAGGCAATGGGAGACCACAGTGAAAGCACGTTTTAATTCCATGCTAGATAATAACCAAGTTGACCTGACACAATAAACACATTTTTTTAATAATACCATTTAGGAGGGGCAGAAATTGTACTCACATCAATTTGCTTTTGGCCTCTGTTTCTTTGGGAAAGGGATACTTCCACTTAGTGATGCGTCCGACTTCGCCAGACATGAAGGTGAGATAGCGCAGGGTCTCGATGCCCACATTTGTATGCATCACTTTCCACAACCCTTCCCGCTGCCAGATATAAAAGGCTACAACAGGGGAGCCGTAATTCTGGATCCACAAGACATCGCCTGACTCGCTGTCCACAGTGACCACCAGTCCGTCTCCGTTAGATGCAAAGTGGGACATTTCTGCAAGGGAAAGAGATGCAAGCAATCGCACGAAGCCTTTGCGAACTCATGGTTATATGAAATGTACAGTATTAGCATTTCAGCCTGAAATTAAAACCCCAGGTCTTACTATATTGGACGTCTTCATCAGGCAAGGTGGCAGCGTAGTCAAAGTAAGTGGCGTTCCATCGTAGCTCCTTACTCTTGGTATCATACATGGTGATGGTGTACTCTGTTCAAAAATAATAATAATCCCAATATTTCAATTCATACTGTGTCAAACAAAACCAAGCATCCACCTCTCTTGCCAGAGGTTCCTCAAAACAAAGTATGTGGATATCTTAACATCATTGTATTTTTTTGCAAATTTCCTCCCCATGATTAGCAGATTTAAACACCCATCCTGCAGTGTTTTGAAAAGAAAATCTGACTCCTCTTATAATTTGCTGCTCAATTTCTGATTATAGACTTTTTTTCCAGTTCATGAAACTACACGTCTGCCTCTGAATGTGGACTAGCATCTGTCTTAAAAGCTAGAATCTCACAGATCATGGCTGAGTGGCGCCTCCTGTAACCTTCAAAGCGTATTTTCCAGTTTCTGAGACTGCGGATTGAGGAGCCCCTGGCTTCTGCGCTGTGACTAATGATATGGTTACAAGACAGGATCTCGCACTCCTGAAAACCCTATCGAGTTCAAAGACCAAAGGCCACGTTCAGACAGGAACATGCAGGCGTTTTGGCTCCCACACCCAGCAAAATAACATACTTGAGGTGCCCTCTCTGCAAAATGGCCTGCTGAGGGTCCTTGGAACACAGGAAGTTAGCTTTATATCAAGTCAGACTATTAGTCCTTCTATTGTCTCCTCTGACTGGCAACAGCTCCCCTGAGATCTCAGGCAGGGACAGAGAAGTCTTTGCTATCACCTGTTACCTGTTCTTTCTTTTTTAAAAAAACAGGTGATGCCTGTAGGGATTGAACCTGCAACCAGCATTCAAAATACGTGCCGTTAAGACTGAGCTATGAGCCCGTCTTCCTAGCTCACTGCATTCTTAGCAGATTTCCAGGTAAGTACAAGCCACCAACATTCAGGCACTCAAGAAAAGTTATTGCTGCTCCCTCCCATCCCACACCCCTTGTGGTCAGCCAGACTCGCCTCTTTACTTTCTAGAAATGGACTGAAGTAATGACAAGCTACATTGGACCTCCAGGCTAAGAGGCAGCCTATTAATAAGGTAAAAAAGGTAAAGGTAAAGGACCCCTGGACAGTTAAGTCCAGTCAAAGGCAACTATGGGGTTGCGGTGCTCATCTCACTTTTCAGGCTGAGGGAGCCGGCGTTTGTCCGCAGACAGCTTTCCGGGTGATGTGGCCAGCATGACTAAACCACTTCTGGTGCAACAGAACACCATGACGGAAATCAGAGAGTGCAGAAACACCGTTTACCTTCCTGCTGCAGTGGTACCTATTTATCTACTTGCACTGGCGTGCTTTCGAATTGCTAGGTTGGCAGGAGCTGGGACAGAGCAATGGGAGCTCAGTCCGTCACAGAGATTCGAACCGCCAACCTTCCGATTGGCAAGCCCAAGAGGCTCAGTGGTTTAGACCACAGCGCCACCTGCGTCCCTGCCCATGAATAACAGCAGATACAAGTGGGCAGGGGGCTACCACTGCCTTCACAGGTTCCCAGCTGCAGGGGGTGGGCCACTGTGGCCAAGAGGATGCTGGGCCAAATGGATCCTCCCTGGCCTTGTTCAACAGCCATTTTGACAAGACCCAATTAGTTTGTGGATGACGTGGGATAACTCGTTTCTGCCTGAATAAAATAAAACGACGAACAATCCACCAAAGGGCGAGCAGCCATTGTAAACTCCGTCGAATGCATGCAAACGGCACAGTCCCATTGTTAGGTGAAAGTTAATGATTTTTTAGCATGAAGCCTTCATCTAGATATGTTAAATAAACTTCATTACGATGAGCTTATTCCTTTCAGGTCTGGCTGGCTTGGCTTTCAAAAGCTACCTTTGAAGCAGGGGAGAGGGTGTGTGTGTGTGTGTGTGTGTGTGTGTGTGTGTTACCTGTTCGACCAAGATACAGGAGAGATGTAGACGGACACAGGCTTTCGGCAAATGAAGAAGTTAAGGTCTGCTGTTTTTCCCCTGTCATGAGGTCCACCACATACCAGCTGTCTTGCTTCTTTCCTAAATAGGAAATATCAGCATTTTAGTACTGCTAAAATCAATTCTGAAAACACCCCGTTCCTCTGTTTCCTGCCAACCAGCAACTGGCTACTCAGAACATTGCTTTTACAGCACAGTGTGCTTTATGGTAGAGCTGGAGGTCACGTTCCTTTCTAGGCAACCTTCTAGGGGCAACATCGCTGGTCGTGGGTGGGGCCAGAAGCAAAAGTAGGCGGAGCACATACCACTCTGTAATTCCACTTGGGCAAGCAAGGAGCCCTATCAGAGCTCAATGATGCATGCTAGCCATGCAAAACTACTCAAGGAACTGGCAAGGGGTGTTGTCTGTGACTCCAGTCAATGTGCAGAACGTAAAATTAAACCCAGCTATCTGAAACCTACATGGAGATAGCTCTGGGTGGTCTGGCTAAGACAGAGGTCTATTTTGAGCATGAAAGAGATTATATACACACAAACACGTTTAAAAAGACCAGGGACAAAACAGTGTGTCACAGGTGCTTTTGTGTGGTCGTAAGGAATCAAAGGTAAAAGGTAAAGGGGCCCCTGACCATTAGGTCCAGTCGTGGCCGATTCTGGGGTTGTGGCGCTCATCTTCAGCTTCCGGGTTACGTGGCCAGCATGACTAAGCCGCTTCTGGTGAACCAGAGCAGTGCCGTTTACCTTCCCGCCGGAGTGGTATCTATTTATCTACTTGCACTTTGACATGCTTTCGAACTGCTAGGTTGGCAGGAGCAGGGACCGAGCAACGGGAGCTCACCCCGTTGCGGGGATTCGAACCGCCAACCTTCTGATTGGCAAGTCCTAGGCTCTGTGGTTTAACCCACAGCGCCACCCGCATCCCTAAGGAATCAAAAGCTAGGCGTAAATACCAGAAAATACCGATGGGGATAGAAGAGCTGGAAGAGGGGAAGTTTTTCCATGCAACAACTTCTGTGACAGTGTCCTAAAATGCACTCAAGCTAACTTTGAGGAATCAAATGGAGTCTTACCCATGTACAGAATTCCATCTGAACTGCGGCAAGGAGATGCTTGAACTAGCTCGGGAATGGTGAATGGCAGTTTCTGGAATAGAATTATTCACTTTAGCCATCTCAATTTCATATTCAGCATTGACCGAGATTTGCGACATAACAAGAAATCAGCAGCAAACGCCATTTCTAAGCGTGCTGTCGTCCTAGGGTTGAAGGAGTTTAGGGGTTTGCCTGCTCTGGCAGATTAATGTACGTCAGGGCTATTTGGGCTTATCTGCGATCTGCATGTACCCTGCGTCATATGACACGACAAAAGGCTTGCATCGGTGAAGCTGTGACCTGGATACCTTTCCATTGCTACAACAACATATCATCGTTTCAAGTTCAAACATAAATATTCAGAGATGGCAATTGCTTCTGAAGGAAGAGCCCAATCATGTTCCTTAGTCCCCTTTTGCTCTTCCACTCCGTTATTGAAAATGGAAGGTCTGCTATTCTCTCCCCACACCCAACGTTATTACATATTGCAACACTGCTCACATGTCCTAGATAGAATCTGGGTCTCCATTTTGAGAAATACCACAGGAAAGAGAAACAGATGTTATCTCTCCCCCCCCTTCTCTCCCTCCTAAACGTTCAAATGTGCATTTCTCACAAGAAGGGGGGGGGCGAGGTAACGGTGACAATTTAGGCGCCACTTGCTCCCACAAAGCCCCAACGCATATTATACTAATATGGAGCAATGAGCAGAAAACAGGCAGATATAAATGCATTTTAGTACCAAACAGAAACACAGACTGACTTGTAAGTTTTTTTGTTTTTTGTTTAAAGGATCACGTTCTTCCGCCTCACCATTTTATCCTCACAGTGTACGTTAGACTAAGAGGCAGACTGGCCCAAAGAACCTTGATCTCCTCAGTCCATGTCTGATGTTTCCTCTACCACACCGACCAACCAAATCTGACATCTCCCTGGTCCTGAGAGAGAGGTGGGAGCCAGGGCTCACCCCCTTCTGCGTTGATTTTGATATACTTATTTTATTGCAGAAGTTCATGTCCGATGTGCAGCAAGGAGATCTTGAGAGCACTGATGCTGCACTCACAGGATCACAGAACGGCACATCCAGAAGGCATCCTGAAGGTCATTTCGACCAACCCCCTGCCAAGGCTCCAGCAGATACTCTTAGGATAGGGTTCATGTATCTAGGTGCCTAGGACACATGGCCATCATTCAAGTAGTCTCAATTAGGGCCAGGGCCTTTTCAGTACTGGCCCCGACTTGGTGGAACGCTCTGTCACAAGAGACTAGGGCCCTGCGGGACTTGACATCTTTCCGCAGGGCCTGCAAGACAGAGCTGTTCCGCCTGGCCTTTGGTTTGGACTCACAGGTGCATTTTACAGCAGCTTGTAAGCACACTGCAATTTTCCTTTCTTTGTGGGAAGATGTAAAAAAAATGTAGCGTAGCAGCTACCCCCAGGACCTTAATGTACTTTCCAAAGTCTAGAAGGGTGCCCTTCCACTATGTAACTTTTATCAACGTTCAAAAGGGCAGAAGAGATCAAAAGAAAGAATATTCAGGAAAAGTCTGCCACCTACACAAAAAACAACGGGAGCATCGGGAACACAAGCCACTGCCATATGCCAGCTCCATTGCTCATGTAGCCCTTGCAGAGACTTTTGGACAGAGAGAGGTCTTTCTACCTGGTTCTTAACAACAACAAGCCCTGACAATACCAGGGATTGCCTTGTGCATGCAAGACATTTTGCTCCTCTCTCTGTGTCTTTTGGTGCATGCGAGAGAAAGTATTTATTTGCTGCAGCTATATTGAGGAAGTTGTAACAGACTGAGGAAAAGAAACTCACCCGAAGCCATTAATTATCTCTTTTATTTCATCACAAAAAACTGCAGCTCTGAAGCAACTATGCAACGAGTGCCTGTAAGGGTGTCTGATCATGGCTGTTTAACACTCCATCTATTTGGAAAGAACTACAGAGGCAGCATGTACTGAAATTAATACTGGAAGCAATACAAAATAAGGGACCCAGGTATTTCTGGAATAAGTTGTAGTTCTTGACAAGGTTGCTTGAATAGTGTGATTCCTTAAGGCTATAATTAAGTGCCCAAGAACTGGTTAATCTCTTGCAAATTGCTGCATGTGTAATACATTATCCAAAAATTATCCAAAGTGTCTGATAAGACTCCCGTAAATTAGACATATTATAAAGTCAGAAACATGTTCATGAAGCTCACAATGAACTCCGTAAAGGGTTCGGTTCCTTCCTGTTCTTGCAGCAAGTGTCTGGGAATCCAGAAAAGCTGGCACTATGATGTGGGTGTATCAATTCTTGGAAACAGGTTCCCAAAGTTGGCGCCAAAACTTGACAATCTCATTAGCTAATTGCCAAAGTAGGACATGATTCTGGTAAGTGCAAGAACTGCCTAAATCTCTGCACAACGTGACTATCGATGGATATGTCTGCTGCCTAGAGGAATAGTAAGTAGATTTGTCTGTGGGTCTGTTCTTTATTTGAACAAAGAACGCCACACTCCCTGGTCATGTTTGCATACGATGCATCTTTTCCCTTTTGCTACACAAGGCTGATTCTCACGTAACACCAAAGGACAACTAGGCTCACAATTCTTCCTGCCCTTTCTTACCCCCATCCCTGCCTGTTCCAATTTTCCCGTCCAACTTCCGAGCTCAGGCAAATCTCAAGTTTGCAGTTATGTATGAATTGGTGAACTATGACATCCTTGGCCCCTGAACCAGAATGGGAAAACTTTCAACCACAATACTAGATTTGTTCGCATGCACTGGAATAAAGATAGGTATAGGTAAAGCATGTTCTTTGAAGGATAGACATGCTTCTTTCTGCAGAGTTACTTTTTTAAAAAATCAAGGCTGGCAGAAAAGACATGCTCTGAGCAGCAGGGATAACCTTTATATGTGCTAAAAGAAAGCATGGCTTGTGTTGCCGTGTGTCTTATTCTATTGAAACAATGCAGCTATTGTCCGATTATGTTATACGTACGGTCAAGCCTTCATTATTCTTGCCACCAAGCGTGTACAGACTTCCATCATTCGGATCGGGAAGAAAGGCTGGTCTAGGACTTAAGAAGTTATTAAAACAGCAATTAATATTGTGCATCGGGGGCGAGCACAACAATATTCAGTTTTTGCTTCCTGGTGAAGGCAGCTACTTCTCTCTCTCTCTTTAGGGGGGGAAAGTAAAATGTGGTGTCACCAGAGATCCAGTCCCATGTGGGACAGGATAAACACAGTCATTTTGCAAGTAACGTGCCACCTTTCCATTGATGTTAGTTTAATGACTCTGTTCCAGTCTTCAGTGCTCCTTCCTGAAAACATTCCTTTATTTCAAGTACACTGCTGTTTCCATAAATCTTCAGATCTAGTACCACAAACGGCTGTAATTTGTTAGCTGATAGAAAAGTACAAATCTAAATGCACTTTATGGCTAAGGGTCTTTATTCTCACCCGAATAATTAGAATAAAGTAGAATTCTAACTACTGATTTAAAAAAAAGGGGGGGAGAAAAGCCCTAATCTCCACATGCAACTAGAGAAAATGATAAGAGTTCTGGGGTGCAGAGCAAGGCTGCACAACTTCAGATTGAAGGATGCCATTTTGAATGCTCTCCTGTATGAAAAACATCACCCAAGTAGAACAAAAAGCAAAAATGCTAGAACTTCAGAAGGAAAGGGTTTAGCCCAGCTGGGGGCAGCCCAAGGTGTTTCAGCACCTGCCACACTGCCAGGGTGTGGTGGGGGGAGCTCCACAACCACCCTGGCAGGAAAGCTGAGAAGCGGAGTGCCCCCCATGTAGCTGACCTGGCAGAATGGCTGGTATTCCCACAAAGCTTTGCCACCAGTCCCTCTCTACCATTAGAGGCCAGGGGAAACCAGCGACAACGCTGGGGGGCAGAACAGGGGTGCTGCCCCTTGCGGGTGCCGCCCGATCCCACCTAATGGGCGGGCCGGCTCCGAGTGCAGCCCACATGCTATTGCAGTGGCGTAGCGTGGGGGGTGCAGGGGGGGGCGGGCCGCACCGGGCGCAACATCTGGGGTTAGGGCAAATCCATGGGTTAGGGGGCGCAAATCCACGGGTTAGGGGGCGCAAATTACTTGCCTTGCCCCGGGTGCTGACAACCCACGCTACGCCACTGTGCTATTGTGCTCATTTTGTTAATGCAGGCAGACATGAAAAATGGCACCTCTCGCCTTGTGCCTGACGAAGCACAGTCCATTCTACCAGCTACCTATGCCAGACAGGACTCAACTTTGTGCTTCAAAGATAAATTTCTTGGACATTCTGTAAAAGACTGCAGTCGTACCTTGGATCTTGCGAGTCAAACGTTTTGGCTCCCAAACGGTGCAAACCCGGAAGTGAGTGTTCCAGATTGCGAGCGTTCTTTGGAACCAGAACATCCGACGCGGCTTCCGATTGGCTGCAGGAAGTTCCTGCAGCCAATCAAAAGCCGCGCCTTGGTTTCCAAACGTTTTGGAAGTTGAACGTATTACCGGAACGGATTCCGTTTGACTTCCGAGGTACCACCATATAGGAAAGGGTAACCAAAAGGGAGGGGGGAATTGTATCTGCCTTGCCCACTGTGAAAATGCTAAAGGTGCAATTGTTCATCCTGGCTTTGGGGAGAAGGTAATCTGGTGTTTAACCGAATTTGTTTTGTCTGCTGTGCTATGTAAATGGTTCTAGCTATTGCTGCGATGATTAATACAATCAATATGACGATGCTGTAAGCCACCCCTTCTTAAATCGTGGTTTGGGCAGCCCCTACAAGCCAGGATATCAACCCAGAATTTGATCCTGGTTTGATATCCAAGTTTATGGGGAAATCTTGAATGGAGAGATTATGGTTTAAGATTTCTCCATAAACTTGTATATCAAACCAGGATCAAATTTTGGTTTGATATCCTGGCTTGTAGGGATTGCCCAAATCAAATTCTGGTTTGATATCCTGGCTTGTAGGGATTGCCCAAATGTCACAGGAAAGTATGGAAATATCAGATTTCAGATCAAAAGAGAAGGGAGGAGAGAGCAAGTGGCCGCTATTTCCCTGTTTGGACATCATAGGAAACTGGTTTAAGTCTGGAAATAAGGTGCACAGCAGAAGGGAGAAGGAAGCATGTGAACACTGGTTTCCAACTGGGTAAAGCCATGGTTTATCATTCTGAAATTTGTTGTATCTGAATGGTACCATCGACTTCAATTACCAAGTCATGTTACGTGAAATAACTTGATGACGACAGCTTAGTTACAGTCACAATTTGGAATTGGTACACACAGGTTTCTGTTTGCAAAAACCAGATTTTTAAAATGTTAAGTATGTTTGGAAACTAGTTGGCAGCAGGTTGTGCCATTTTGAAAATTAAATCTTAGAATACTTTCCATGGCAATACAGAGCCCTAGTCTTGAGAGACCATATTGTTCTCCACCACAATATTCTTATAAGGGTGACTACATTTTGGACAAGCCAGGTTATATTTTAGTTCTAGGGAATGTTTGCAATAATGCTTCTGCTAAATGACATCAAAACAACCCACACTTACTGTAAGTTAACATGTTTTACTTGTCTTGCACTGCTGGCTTTAACAGCAGCCTGACGTGCAGAAATTTAACTGGTGAATTTTCTTCTAGCATAGAGTTAAGTCACTAAAGAAACTCCCAGTGTGTTAATTTCTGATTTAGTTAAAAGTATGGCCACAGGCCAAGTAAAAAGCTGGCGAGATCAGCTAGCTATAGGGCATTCGCTTAAATAAAATAATATTCTGGAAAGCACAATGTCAGCATAAGGCTTCCCGGCATCTTTGTAATGAAATGCAGTCAAAAATCACTTTTACAGCACAATAACTAAGTGTGCTCACTTAGAAGACAATGAAACTTGCTTCCAAATTAATTTGCTCGGAACAAGCTGCTAAACAGGCCCAGGCAACCTACTTAAAATGGAAATATGGCCAAGGATTTTTAGAAGCCTAGGGCTAAGAACTATGAAAGTGCTTGCAGAATATGAGGCTTTCCCACATCTCCTACTTTGCCCCTTTTGCCCCTTTTCCCACAAGCCTGTCCTGGGGGGTCAGTGGATCCTCAGAAACAGTGTGGGAAGTATTAGGGCTGCATCGGCAAAGAGGAGATAAATGGAAATCAGAGACAACTGTGACCCCCTTGCACAACTGAAAATCACTTTGCAAGAAGAAACCTTTCCTACCTAACTCACAGTCTATTGGGAAGACAAAGTAAGTTTGTTTGTTTGTGGGCTAAGTGAGCTGCAGAATGGAATAAGGACTGAATTTGTCTCTGTTTCCTAGGGTAAATATTCGGCTGGTAATCCAAAAATACCAGATTATGGCAAAAGCAGCCTTCTGATCCCTTCTAGAGTTCTGGAGTCTCCCCACTTCCTCTGCGGAGTTCGGCATAGAGAGATTCTAAGGATGGAATGGACTGGAAACATCTTCCCCTCATGAATTCATATACTATCGTTTGCAAGCACATTATTCTTCTTACTGAACTGGGATCTTTGCATCGGCTACCTGGGCTAATTCACTGACCACCCCTGTAACTTTAAAGCGCTTGCCTGGACGACTTTTTCCAGGTTTGTATCTGCAGGAATCAGGGGAGGGGGGAGAAAGAAAGAGAGCAGACTTACTCTTCCACATGTAGAGGCACCTGAAGTACAGGATCTGCAGAAACAAAAACAGAAAAAAGTCGAGGTGAAAGCAATTCAACATCCTGACCTCACATCAAGCCTGTAGTCTATGATAAAGCTGCCGTCACCTGCTTCACCTGTCGAGGAGATTACAGGTTTGCAGGAACCAAGTCCCAATAATAACAAGACCCAGGAAAGAAAGGCTGGGCAGCGGCCTGGGTATAATGTGGGCCTTGATATACCACTTGAACGTTTCTGAGTTTGGAAAGTTTTCCCCCCATCCAGCTCACTGTTCACACGTATCATTTGTTAGCTTGTCTCATTTTGTCCCACCTACTCAACTATTTTATCACTTTTGCCCCTTCCCCTATTACGTACCATTAAAAAACAGTTGAAAGTTCTTTGCAGCAGGAACCTGTCTTTGCTTATCTTATTATTGCAAATTACACTGGTACCTCGGGTTACAGACGCTTCAGGTTACAGACTCCACTAACCCAGAAATAGTACCTCGGGTTAAGAACTTTGCTTCAGGATGAGAACAGAAATCGTTCTCCGGCGGCGTGGCAACAGCAGCAGCAGGAGGCCCCATTAGCTAAAGTGGTGCCTCAGGTTAAGAACAGTTTCAGGTTAAGAACGGACCTCCGGAACGAATTAAGTTCTTAACCCGAGGTACCACTGTATAATTTATGCCAGTTGCACTGTACAGTGGTACCTCTGGTTACATACTTAATTCGTTCCGGAGGTCCGTTCTTAACTTGAAACTGTTCTTAACCTGAAGCACCACTTTATCTAATGGGGTCTCTCGCTGCCGCCACACCACTGCTGCGCAATTTCTGTTCTCATCCTGAAGCAAAGTTCTTAACCCGAGGTACTATTTCTGGGTTAGCGGAGTCTGTAACCTGAAGCATATGTAACCTGAAGCGTATGTAACCCGAGGTATCACTGTATGGCCCTTGACTCCACTAAAGTTCCCAGAAACTTAAGGATCTGTTCCCTTGTCACGGAGTAATAGATGCATTGTAATGTTCAAGAAGACAGAGAGCTGATGGAAACATGATAAGTGTGAGGGCAAAATATCACCTGCATTGAAGATCATTTCAAGAGATAAGACTTGGAGAGAGGGATGCTTTGTGAATAGCGCTCAGTTCCTCTTTCTGACTGTAGCAGTTTCTTTCAGAATGGGCAACTGTTTACCTCATCATTGCCAGTCTACTTTTTTCTTTTTAGTGTTTTCCCATGTTTCTCCTCAGCTAAGGGACATATGCCACTTTAAAAGAAAGTTGCAGGAAGGAAACCACTAATTAAAGAGCCAAGAGCAGAGAGAAGCTGGATCTTTGCTGAAAATGAACTTGCTACACATATACAGTGGTACCTCGGGTTAAGTACTTAATTCGTTCCGGAGGTCCGTACTTAACCTGAAACTGTTCTTAACCTGAAGCATCACTTTAGCTAATGGGGCCTCCTGCTGCTGCTGCTGCCGCGCCGCCGGAGCACAATTTCTGTTCTCATCCTGAAGCAAAGTTCTTAACCCGAGGTACTATTTCTGGGTTAGCGGAGTCTGTAACCTGAAGCGTATGTAACCCGAGGTACCACTGTATTAGGATCTTGTGCCTGGGGAATATAATGGGGAATATGGTGTTATTTTAATTCCACTATCAGCTGCTCACAGAAAGAGCAACGCCACAGGATCACAAAAAGACCCCAGTGCGTTGAAGCGAATTTAAGAACGCAAGAAGAACAGTGCAGGATCGGGCCAGAGGCCCATCTAAACCACCATCTGGATCTCACAATGACCAACCAGATGCCTATAGGAAGCCCCACAAAGCAGGATCTGAGCACTGTCCCCTCCTGTGGTTTCCAGCAACTATTCCTCAGAAACATTATCGCCTCTGACCTGTGCTTCTGAACAAGCTTTGGGCACTAGAAATGTATTTGTCACATAGGTTTGAGGAGTATGGGAAATAAAAGTGTGTGTGTGTGTGTGTGTGTGCGCGCGCGCACGCAAATTGTTTAAGGATTACATCCAATGCACACTTACTTGGAGTAAGTCCCACTGAAAGGATAGGACTTACTTCCAAGTAAACAGGCATACATTTCCACTAGTGCTTTCATTCAATAGGTGTACAAGCCTGAAGTGTTTCCTCTCTCCTTCTATTGCTTGTTAAGTGGAAAACACACAGAAGACAGGCACACTGCTGCATCCTCACCTGCCTGGAATAATTGTAAGTGTTTGGAAAAATTTAGAAAGAAGAGATTTTTAACAGAAAACCCTGGCCTCAGCAGATTAAAGCAGTAAGTACAGTGAATTAAAAAAACAAAACAGGTCTACAAGCAAACAATATCTGCTGCTACTAACGTTTTTAGATCAGCTTCCTCCTCAAGCAAACAAAATGATGCAAGAGCAAAGAAATAAGAACAGGCGGGCCTCTTACAGACAGGCTCCGGACTGCTTTGTGCCAGGCAATTTCTTCTGCATAATCAGGGCTGCCACCTTTTGCTGGCAAAGCTTAGCTGTTCATGTTTCCTCCCATTACTGGATCTCCACACCAGTAGCTAATGCCACCCCTGTTCAATTCCTGCTTGCCAAACAACTTTTATAAAGGCGCATTTAATCTCGGTAGGATACCACAAACGTCTGTTTTGCCATGTGCCCAAACAGCAGCAACCTATCGCCTACTGTGTTTGTTTGTTTTTCCACCATGCGTACACAAGGCAGAACAGGCAGCCAGGTCTTTGACATGCATTACTGTACAGGCACCGTTTTCACATACATGGAAGTGTAGGATATAGCCCTATGCATTAGTGGTTGTTGTTTTTTTACCACTTCCAGACCCAGCACCCATCTGGACCCCCAATCTGAAGAGCCATTTAATTTTTAGCTAGTCATATGCCCGCCTCTATCTGCAGGTCTTTTTCTTTGTCCCCACCTTTCCTCTTTTTTTCTTTTCTTTTCTTAAATACACATCTCAAATGGTGCCTCGACCCATCCTAAACCAGAGGGCAACCCACCCCAGGGCCCACACATTCAAGCTGACGGTCGTTCCAAAATAGTGTGACAGAGGAACAGTACTTTGTCTGTTTTTTGTTGCTGCCTTTTAGGCTCTTCAAATCTCAAGCACGTCCATGGCAGTACAAATTTCACTGATGCATGACAATGGTGAAGGATTACCAAATATTTTTTGCTTGTATTATGTTACGTCTCCACAGTTCCTTAATAGTGGAACTGAAGATGCAAGTATTGGGACTTGTTTTCAACTGGTAGCATCCAAAAGGCTCAGTCTAGACAACAATCTTTCTGAACAGACCCTGAACACCCTCAATAGATCTGACCTTGGCCAACGTCCAAAGTACAGTGGTACCTCAGGTTAAGAACATAACTCGTTCTGGAGGTCCGTTCTTAACCTGAAACTGTTCTTAACCTGAGGTACCACTTTAGCTAATGGGGCCTCCCCCTGTCGCCGCATGATTTCTGTTCTAATCCTGAAGTAAAGTTCTTAACCCGAGGTACTATTTCTGGGTTAGCGGAGTCTGTAAACTGAAGCGTAAGTAAGCTGAAGCATCTGTAACCCGAGGTACCACTTTACTCGTAAAGTAACCCGAGGTACCATTTTACTCATAAAACCATGAACTTTAAAATTCTGAAGATATCTCCCCTCCTACAAATTGAGGGGTTCTTTTTATTTATTTCATAAGTTATATAACGCTTAATTGTAACAAACAAACAAACAAGCCCCACAGCAGTTTACAATCAGCCTTTTTAATTCTGAATCTTTAGGATACATAAGTATCCCATGTTTTTGAGTTGCTGTCAGAAACAATAAGGGTGAGAGAGATGTTTTAGGAAAGGAACAAAGGGGATCTGCAACAACATGTTGCTGTTTTGAATTCAGGTCCGAACCAGCCAGCCATGCCCTTTCCAGGGTACTCCATTCCACACCCCACCTCCCGAGGAAACTTACCAGGAGGTTTCTCATCTCCCAAGCTTTAAAAAAAACCCAAAAAACTTCTGAAACTGTGGGTATTCCCAAGCCTGTTGATACCTTCCCTCTAGTAGCATTTTGGTTACATAAGGAACAAAATCCAAAGAATTGAGATTATTGACCTTACTAGTAGCTAGAAGAGCCAAGCAAAACTCAGCTGGATGTTCTGCACACAGGCCATACATTGCCCATCCTGGCATATGGTATAATTAAGATTAATCTGGATGTTCAAACACAGCAACTGTTGGAACAAGAGAAAGAAGAACCATGGCCTAAAGTATTTGTTTGAAACCAACTGGTTTAAATAAAAAAATAAGGAAGGAAAGAGAACATGGTGGCTATTTCTCAAGTGTTTAAAAGAAGAAAATAGGTAGTGGCTCTGTGGAATTCAAGAGTTCAAATAATACTCTAGGCATTGCTCAAGGCAAGTAACCAACTGACTTTGCAAATTGCCTTGGTGAACAGATTAGGGACAGAAACATCTCATCTGGGAAGAAATAAGCTGTTCAGGTTAGAAAGACAGCTCAAAACTGAACTTGAGCAATGACCAAGGCAGTTTTTTCCAGTTTCTTTTCCTGAAAAGGTCACAAAAACTGCTTTGTCTTGATTAAAAAAAAAAACAAAAAACCCAAGGTTGACTTTATACAGCTCCTTTTGAAGCCTTTTGGCTAAAGCCTGCTTGAATGTGGCAGGTTAGTTTTTATGACTGCAACATTTTTAAAAAGTTTTTCCTTCAATGGCAGCATTCACATGTCACCATAACTAACCATGTACCAACCAATTGCACCTAATTTGCTCCTCCCTGCTAGTATGCAAAGAAAACAAACTCCAAACCCTGGCATAGCTGATACGTCCAAACCAGGGATCACTGTTTCACTCAAACAAACCACAACTGCTAAACCAAGAACAAACCTTGCCTTATCATCAAGGTTTGTCTGAAGCAAAGCAAATAGTGTTATCTGGTTCAAATATAATGCTAAGCTTGCTATAGTAGTTTGTATTCTCCATATGCTGGGGGCGGGGCAGCGAAACAGCCCAGGTCAGTACACACAGAGGAACCATAAACTATGGTTTGCTGTGACATGCGAACTGGGCCAACTGATTGAAGCAAAGTTGATTTCCTTTCCAGAGCACATCCAAACCTTTAGCCAGTAAATATTTTAACTGTTTTGTTTGTTAAGTTATTGTTGATAAGTATGGTTCATATATTCATGCATGATGGACGGCTTCAAATGCAGAAACTCTTGTTTGCAAGTGCTGGATTTTGTTTGTCAAATGCAAGTTGGAGATGAGGCAGAAGTCAGGCAGGAGGGACTGAGCACATAGTATGTTGATGAGGAAGCAAGTCCCGCAATGCCCATTGGGATTTATTTCTAGCTAAGTGTGCACAGAGTTGAAGCCTTTAATACTCTCTGTGACAACGTCTTATAACCTTGTTTGTCTGCCAGCACAATACTGTCTGCCTAAGGTTGTGGCCAAAGACTTTACACAAGCCTGTTACCAAAGATGCTTTTCAGCAGAGATATCAGGTACTGAACCAGGAACCTTATTATACAGGCCCCTATTACATGTCTGCTCCCCATTATAGATAAACTGGCAAATAAATTTTCTTTTGCCTTGTTCATAGTCTATGTAACCCATTTTTAACAGGAAAAGGCTGTTGTTTTAGCAGCACAGATGCTTGGGCTCCCTAGCAGTCTGTATTTAAAATAGGACTCTGCTTGCAAGGTTATGAACATATTCCTGTACTAGGCCCTCTACCAACCTGTTTATTACATGCCTTCTCTACAAATCCCAACATCTTGTTGGCCTTGTCTAGACTAACATATAGATAGATAGATAGATAGATAGATTCTTTATTGTCATTACACACGTGCAACATTGCACAAGTGCAACGAAATTGGATGCCATCCCTTAAAAACAACAAAAGCAAAACAACAACAACAACCCACAAACCACATTCCAGCCACACCCTCCAGCCTCTCAGAAACTTTTAATTAAGCGTTTTCAGGAAACTATAGCCTCTAAGAGGATATACAAAAACTGCTAATTTTCAGTTAATAGGACACATAGCCTAAAAGCATAATAGCATAATACTGCTCTGAGCAAAGCTGATCTCTTTCTCTATTTATTAGCATGATTTAGGGTAGACTTATATAGCACAATGTTTGCATGAAGCAATTGCTTTTTAAGTTGCTAGGTAGATGGATCCCTGTTGAACTACATCATTTAAAAAGGGGATCAATCAACACATAGCGAAGACTGCATATCCCATGTTCTTGTCAAACTACTGGTGTTTGTGACCGGCCTAAAGCAGAGGTGAGGAATCTGTGGTCTTCAAGTGTTGCTAGACTACAGCTCCAATCAGCCCTGGCCAGCATGACCAATGGTCAGGGAATGTGAGGGATATGCAGCCTAGCCACAATTGGAGGGCCACAGGATTCGCATCATTGGCCTAAAAAAGCATACACAAGTATCTCATTGAGTAGGGGGGAAACCGAGTTGTCCAATTCACATATATACACTGCAAAACTTGTTCAACAGTTACTTTTATAGGCAAATAACTATCATGTTGTGCCCCAAAAGCTTTGCAGGAACGCTGTTTCGCAGTTTCATATTCTCTAAAGCAGGGAGAAGTGCGTTTTCTCGAGTGATTGCTGCATTTCAGGTTTTTCAAAGGATACCTGAGGGGGAAAACCTTAACTGCTTTGCACTGCTGCAGGTAATGTCAAAAGGCCAGAGCATATTTTTCTTCTATCTGAATTGAGTTTATCAATTGTCAGCTACTAAGACCAAACTTGTTATTTTAAATCTCTGTGAAGTAAAGACTACTCCTACCAGGGCCATTTCTCTCTCCCACATCCTTCCTGGTTCTGTAAAAATCCTGGATAATATCAATGTTTTACATGTCAACAGTCATGATAAACATTTTGTGACAAGGGCAATGTCTCCTCACCCAACTAAAGCAAAACCCCAAACCCATATCCTGTGTTGTCGTCCCTTTACTCAGCATATAGCTAGGCATTGCAGATTAATACTATATATTAAAAACTAAACAATGTAAGGAGAAACCTATGATATGAGAAAAATTATTCATCTAGTCCAGCATGTGCTTTTTTTCCCAACATGTGGAATGCCAACCTCTGGGAAATCAGTATTTAAAACAAACTGAGAAGTAGGATGAAAACTCAACTACAGGTGGGACATCATTTGAAAAGGCTTACACCAGAATAGTCACCGTCAAAGATGTCTCAAATGTCACAGCTCTGCATTGAAGAGTGTAACTGGCAAACTAAATTCCCATAGTGTCCCGATCCAAGATATTTTGTAACAGGGAACACAGGAAAGCTTTCAAAAGAAGTCCTTGATGTTACTGACTCTTAATGTTCCTTTTAGCATACAAAACACTTTTTAATTTGTATATGGAACCAAACCAATGAGTATTAAGCACCTTACAATGCATCAACAGATAAGGATCCAAATGAACAGTACAAATGCAGTAAAACTTTCTATAGAACTGGATTATCCAGTCTGACTGTTCTAATGTAGCAGTGGTATTTCACAATACATTTGCTTTAAAACTAAGGACAGCAACGAAAGTAAATGGAGTGTTTTCCCTATCCCAGCTCCTTGGAATCTCTTGTCCCTTATTGTTGGTCAGTGCATAAGTCAAAGCCATCGGTGTAAAATGAAAAGAAAAGCAGGCTTTGCTATGCAAGCTATATCCTTCCATGTATTTTATAGTATTTAAACAAGCAAGGAAACATCCTGATATAGTACTCTCAAGCCAATTAGGCTATTTCCAAAACAAAATCAGATTACACAATTATTAATATGGGCCTTCCAAAGAGAAGAGCTCCAATAAGAGTTAGGTAATTGGCCTCGAAGTTAGGAATTCTCATCCTAACATGTGTCTGTCTTGGATTATCAATATAGAAGACTGGTGGCAGCAGTTAAGAAATGGCCCTTGCAAGCATCAATATATTCCCCACTACAGATACAAATATTCATATCAGAGAAGCAAAATGATGGTGCATCCAGATGGCAGCTTCTTCCACTCTTAGATGGAGAACAGCAGCAACTAGATGGCTATACTTCATCAGGCAACCCTAATAGCAAAGTCTAAGCTTAGCACCCCAGAAGCCCTGGAACAGGCACCTAGATGCAGAGCCTTTATTGTAGGTTTCTGGTGACAAAGTCTTCGCAAATTATGACTGCTGGTCCTAAAGAGGCCAAACATGGATGTACATTTTGTAACACAGTGATTGCCATTAACCCACCCGCCACATAGATATAAAACCTTAGAAGCTACACCCACAATGACAATACTTTGCTTAATGTTTCAAGGAGTTAAAGGCAGACGTTAAAAACCACAGAGCTTCCTATGATTCTTGCAGATGAGCCGCCACGATAAGCAGATAGTCTTGAGCTGCCATCCTTAAAGCACACTTGCTTGGTAATAAATCCCATTGAACTCATTGGGACTTGCAGAAGACTGCAATCCCCTCCAAACTCACTTGGAGGTCAGCCATCTGAAGCCAGGACTTTCCTCCAGGTAAACATGCATAGGGGTCAGGCTGTTCAGAATGTGGCCGGGCTTCTCCAATGTCTGGAACCATTTCCAACATTATGTTGACTTTGCCGTTATCAAAGTTAGTGAAATGAAGGCAAGATGACATCTTTCATACCCACCTTCTTTTAAAGTCCACTTGATTGACCCCGTCCTTTTGCTAACGGCATGCAAACTCCCATCCAGAGTTGAAACAAACAGCAGTGTTTCTGGCAGGGTCACTGAATTGGCATTACTACAGTTCTGGGGGAGGGAAAAATAAGAAAACATAAACATTATTTACTCAGGGAAATTTAAGAATTGTAGGAAAAACAATTATTGATATGCATCCCCCATGCAGTTACCGGTCTGCATTCCCCCCTATATGTTTTGGCTAACACAAAGCCACTTGGACACATTGACTGGGACCTTTGTCCTGCAAGCCACCAGCCCTGATTTGAACTATCTCTCTAAATCATGGGTAGGCAAACTAAGGCCCGGGGGCTGGATCCGGCCCAATGGCCTTCTCAATCCAGCCCGTGGACGGTCCGGGAATCAACATGTTTTTACATGAGTAGAATGTGTCCTTTTATTTAAAATGCATCTCTGGGTTATTTGTGGGGCGTAGGAATTCATTCATTCCCCCCCCAAAAAAATAGTCCACCCCCCCAAGGTCTGAGGGACAGTGAACCTGCTGAAAAGGTTTGCTGCCCTCTGCTCTAAATGCTACAACCATATTCTGGTTTTCCCCAAAGGCTCTCAGTTTTTTTTTAAAAAAAAGACAATTGTGGCAATTGTGTAATGTATTGTAGGGTTGCGGATGAGGTACCATGATTCTTCCTTTATTGGGGAGAAGTGGAAGAATCATGGTACCTCATCGGCAACCCTACAATACAATACATTACAGGTAGAAAAGAGGTTTGTTTAGGGATGGGAACCATGAAAATGCGGGCACCCAGCACAGCAGTGAGGCGAGGAGAGCAAATGAATCACAAGGTTCAATAGTCAAGGTGCATATGTTTGGATAACAATCTCAGCCCTGATCCTCCTGCTAGTACAGGTCCCCTAGCCCAAGATGGGAGAGGTGCCATTACATGTCTACCCTCTATAACCACACACACACACACACACACACACACACACACACACACAAACACAAATGCAGAATAAGCTAGGTTAAATCCTTAGGGAGTCACATACAAGTGAGGATTAATATTATTCAGGGACATCATACAAACCAAATGACAAGATTCAAGAAGGTAGCCGTGTTGGTCTGCCGTAGTCAAAATAAATTAAAACATTTCTTTAAAAAGATAGTTAAAAGGACTCTTCTTAAAAAGAAGAAGAGTCTTTTTAACTATCTTTTTAAAGAATTGTTTTAATTTATTTCAAATGACAAGGTGAATGGACACGGCCAGAAAGGAAACTCAATGAACCGGTGATGCCTTTGCTGAAGGGAATCACCAAATCTGGAACAAGTAAACTCAGAACAAAAGTTAAAAGCCCCACTGGCATTTCAACTTCCTGCAACTCAAGTCTGTCAAGTAGTTTGAAAACCATGGGCTCCTTGCCCTCATGTCACGCTGAGCACCAACTACAGAAACAGAGGGAAATTAGCAATGAGAGGCAGGTGAATCAGGCTGGTTTGGAGGTACCATGAAAGGTGGAAGACATAGGCAGATCTGGTGAATTGGAGCACAATCCAAAGGCAAGTTCTCTTGCACAGGAGTTGTAAAAGAGTGGAGCAATGTACCCAATTAGTGGGAGGGAGAGGGCAAGGTTTTTTCTCTCTCTCTTTTTTAATAAATGTTTATTAGTTTTTTAACGTATCATTTTCAACAGTAATTAAACATTCTTTTACATCTTATTCAATTTTTTTGACTTCCATCAGTCCTGTCTGAAAATTTTCCAATCTAATCTCTTAGTATGCATTTCTTATTTTCCCGATTACATTTCAAACTCATAACCAATATCTCTATCTTTTTCTACTTCGTATATTTCTCCTTACAAAACTTCTTGTAGTCCTACTAGCGTAATTTGTTGGTTACAGTTGCTCTTCAAATAATTCATATACTTCTTCCAATCTTCTGTAAATCCCTGGAGAGGGCAAGGTTTTCTCAGGCATCGAAATGGTTTTGGACTATTCACTACTCCAAGTGGCAATGCCAATCAAATGGAACACCATGTAAATTATGTTTTCAGTGGCAGCTCCAACTTTGAAGTTTCTTTTTACTCTAAGTATACCAAGTTTCCACACAAACCCCAAATCCACCAGAAAAACAGAAGTGCAAAGCAAAAAGATTTTGAAATGCTACCTTTAAAACAACTGTTTAAAAACAGTTTTGCTGCTTAGCCACCTGCCATGTCTGGGAACTTTCAGAAGTCTATTTAAAACTGAAGTTACTATTGAAGGCAACGTGAAACTAGTTGCCTCTCTCAGAATCTCTAAGGACTGCAGCACCCACGAAGACCGAAATTCTGGCTGTATCTTCTGTGCCACCACAACAGAATTTGTTTCAGGACAACCTAGAAAGTCAGCTCAACAAGCACCTCCTCACTGCACTCTGTTACTGAAAAGCTTTGTATTTTCAACTCTGTTAGTATCGCAGCACAATGCTTTAAAACAAAATCAAGCAGCAAACGTTAGAACATTCTAACCAAACAACATACACTGTACACATTCCATTATTTTGGAATAATGCAATCCGATTTCGTATTATGCCTAAACGGCCTCGGCCCAGTATATCTGAAGGAACGTCTCCACCCCCATCGTTCTACCCGGACACTGAGGTCCAGCGCCGAGGGCCTTCTGGCGGTTCCCTCACTGTGAGAAGCTAAGCTACAGGGAACCAGGCAGAGGGCCTTTTCGGTAGTGGCGCCCGCCCTGTGGAACACCCTCCCACCAGATGTCGAAGAGAACAACAGCTACCAGAATTTTAGAAGACATCTGAAGGCAGCCCTGTTTAGGGAAGCTTTTAATTTTGATGTATTACAGTATTTTAATATTTTTTTGGAAGCCGCCCAGAGTGGCTGGGGAAGCCCAGCCAGATGGGCAGGGTATGTATGTATGTATGTATAAATAAATAAATAAATATTATCATTTATACAGTGGTACCTCGGGTTAAGAACTTAATTCGTTCTGGAGGTCTGTTCTTAACCTGAAAATGTTCTTAACCTGAGGTACCACTTTAGCTAATGGGGCCTCCCGCTGCCGCCGTGTGATTTCTGTTCTCATCCTGAGGTAAAGTTCTTAACCCGAGGTACTATTTCTGGGTTAGAGGAGTCTAACCTGAAGCATCTGTAACCTGAAGCGTCTGTAACCCGAGGTACCACTGTATAAATAAAGTCCAGCTAAAAAATGTTTAGGAAACTGACCATAAAAAAGCCTTATGATGGCTTACTGACTACAATTAGCAGAATCAATTAGCTGATTTCATTGCTCAGGTCAGAAAGCCACAGTCCACATCTGAACACCTAAGCATTTTATATGAATGTGTGGCTTGTTGACTACCATTAAAAACCCATGTACAGTGGTACCTTGGTTCTCGAATGGCTTAGTTGTCAAACAAATCGGTTCCCGAACGCTGCAAACCCGGAAGTAAGTGTTCCGGTTTGCGAACACTTTTCAGAAGCTGAACGTCTGACACGGCTTCCGATTGAGTGAAGGAAGCTCCTGCAGCCAATCGGAAGCCGCGCCTTGGTTTTCAAATGGTTTCAGGAGTCGAACGGACTCCTGGAATGGATTAAGTTTGAGAACCAAGATACCACTGTATACTTTTTATGGCATTAGGGCCTTAGACTTACTATCATTTGTAATCAAGCTATTTTTAGTACAATGCTGCCGCCACCCTCAAATTATGTAGACATAATTTCTGGACAATGAAAGCAGCAGCAGCAGCACAGTAGCAGCACACAGCAATAAGTGTATTCCGGCAGAGAAAAGGACAGCATAAAGATCTGGGACCAGTGGCCATTATGAAATAAATTAAAAAGAAGACCGGCTAAATTACATCCCTGTCTTGACATCCTAAATGGTAAAAATAGGGTTTGAAAGCTACCCCTGCTGCAAGGAAACAGAATTAGAATGAGTAAATTATATCAGAATCCTACAAGGTGTATACAGATTGCTGTGAATGACATCAGCAACAAAATGCTGCAGGAGGAGGATCAATTTACTCAGGTACAATAAGAAAATTTGGCAGAGTCTAATAAAAAAAAGTACACCAGTAAGAAATCTGTGCTGAAAATTGGCTTCCCACTTAAGTATGGAAGAAGAAGGTCTTTCTCCTGCCTGCTTTCAAACTTTCACCGCTTCAATCTCTCTTCTCTTTCCCCTGACACTGAAGCATCACCACACAGCCTCCTTTTGTATCTCTCACTCCCCCTCCAGCTTCCCTTCTCTGGGACAACCTTCAGCAGGTAATCGGTAAATTGCCTTTTGTTTTGCTTCCCCAACAAGACCCCTTTTTGCGCAAAAGCTCTGATACCATCTCTGTTGATCCCTTCCGAGTGCCTTACAAGGACACTCTGCAACCTGGATGATATCCCAAGCTACGCATATTGTGCTTTTGTGCACCTTTCCAAGCCAGTTCCACAACAGGCTGTACTCTGGCAGAATTCAGCCAAGGCCACAGCACAGAGAGAGAGAGATTCTCCCCAGGCACTTAAGCTAAATTTCCCCCGGGTCATTCACGTTCTGGGAGAGTTATTCCTGGAACATGGAGAAATAGTTTTCGGACATGTATAGGCAGGTGTCCCAAAAGCAAGGATGGGACTAAGTGTGTTAAACCTTATCTTTCCCATAATGTCTGATGGGATGACAGGTACATTTAACCACATGGGAAAGAAGTATTTGGTAGCCTTGGCCAATCCAATGGAGGAGTCAAAAACTATTAAGGCTCTGTTATCAATACAATGCACCTGTAAGGCTAAATGATTTAAAACGATGGGGAGCCTGATCCTATGAAAGTGCAAATCCCACTGAATTGAATGGCGCTTCCCCTTAGTGTGACCAAGACTGCAGCCTTAAACGTAAGCCCAACTATTCTCAAGGTGAAAATCACTGGCTTTTAGCTTAAAAGGTAAAGGGACCCCTGACCATTAGGTCCAGTTGTGGCCGACTCTGGGGTTGTGGTGCTCATCTCGCTTCATTGGCCGAGGGAGCCAGCGTACAGCTTCCGGGTCATGTAGCCAGCATGACGAAGCCGCTTCTGGCGAACCAGAGCAGCGCATGGAAACGCCGTTTACCTTCCCGCCAGAGCAGTACCTATTTATCTACTTGAACTTTGACGTGCTTTCAAACTGCTAGGTTGGCAGGAGCAGGGACCGAGCAATGGGAGCTCACCCCGTTGCGGGGATTCGAACCGCTGACCTTCTGATCGGCAAGTCCTAGGCTCTGTGATTTAACCCACAGCACCACCCGAGTCCCTCCCTGATCCTATGAAAGTGGGTGGAAATCCCACTGAGTTGAATGGCGCTTCCCCTTAGTAAGTGTGACCAAGACTGCAGCATTAAACGTAAGCCCAACTATTCTCAAGGTGAAAAACACTGGCTTTTAGTTTAACACGCTTTAAATGGCATATATCTGGAGGAAGCATTCAGAACAAGATTCAAGATATTTTTGGGGGAGGGAGCTGATGGCAGCATCAATGGTATCAGTACATGTGACTTCCTTCAAACACAAGCTCTTTGTGGCTACTACACTTTGGGATCAACAATGCGTGTGAATGTTCAGCTGAAAATTCAGTAATAATGGGATTAATAATGGGATTAGATAGAAAGGAGGGCTTCCCTGCTCTGCAGCTTCTAGAGTTTTTGCCTCTCCATTTGTTGTATATATGTTTTGAATAATGGCTCCCTCCTTGTTGTTCTTCTGTTCCAACAGGCTTTTGGGAATTGACTGCTTTTAATGAAAGGACTGGTGCAGTTCTTTTTGTACTTATTTGTATGTTTTAAATAGATTTTATATATGCATATAGTTTTAATTCTACTAAGATTTAATTGTTTTAATGATTCCCCCCCCCTTGTTTTTAGCTATTCTTGTTTTTAATCCAAAAGCCACCTTTAGTCTTGTCAGGAGAAAGGGTATGGTATAAATAAATATATTATTATAATAACCATTAAAAAAGAAAGTTCAGTAATATGCAGGACAGGGGAGTTCACACTTCTGAACCTCCGGCTGATAAAATAGATAAATAAAATAATCGACCAGAGGAATGGAGTTGTGGGACACTTGCACACTTGCATCACATCATATAAACTCCAAAGGGAAGAGTCAAAATTTGTTTCTCTACTTTTATAACACTACGCCATGCCTTCCATGGTAATGTTTTATATACACACACACACACACACACACACACCAGAACCTTGCCTTCCCAAGAAGCTTATGACCTACATCTGAAAGTAGGGAAGACAAGAGAGAGAAAATGAAACAGCAATAAATATTTAACTGCTTGTAGAGTTATGCAATTCTCTCACACATCCTTCTCCAACTAAAAGTTAGGAAATGCACACCAAATATAGGGGAGTAGCAGTGGTGCAATAAGAACTGAACTCCACATGACACTTCCAAAAGATGAACGTTGTAGATTTGTTTAGGGTACGATCCTTGAGTTCTATCCAATGTTAGCCATATTCAGAGTAGACCCATTTAAAATCATGCACACAACTAACTTCAGTCTGGTAGTATCAATGCATTAACTATCAGTAAAATGTAGCTGAAACCAAACCCTTTATATTGATCTTTGAGAACAGTTTGCTCAGATTGTATATTTTACTGGGTCAGAATTTTCTTGGCGGAATGCGGTTTACAGATCAAAACATTTGTGATGCTGACATAAAACAAACACAAACACCCACCCACCCTACACCATGAAATTAAATAGTGCATGAGTTTGAAAGTTTGGAGAAAATATCAAAACATTTAATCAACCACACAACATGCTTTAAATTAGTCACGTTGAAGATCTCGTACAACACCACCACCAAAGACAACTATCAGTCACAGAATCGATTTATCCACGTGTCTGATCTTGTTCAAAGAGATACAAAGTGATGGCACAGTTTTTCATCCTCCTTGCAATGTTTCCTGTTTCAAATGAACAACACACTACATAAACAGGGCATTGCTTTCAATAAATTTGCCATTTGCAGCTCTCTCTAAAGCACAACTCTTTGTTGTTGTTCAGTTTGAATTCTCATTCATTCTCAAGACTGTGTGCTAAAGGATCCAGTCCACTTTTGCTAACGTTTTGACACACTCTACTCTCTCCCCTGTTGGGAGATGTGAGCAGGATTTTTACATGCTGGTAAATGAAATTAGCAAACCAAGACACAGACTTGCGCCTGAGTTTGAAAGAGTGAAACCAAGTCAGGAACAGGATGCAAAGATCCTGGTTTTAACTGTTCATCTACTAGAACAGACTAACGTTTGTTTGTATAGGTTACATCTGCCAATCCCAAGGTAACATCTAAAAGGCATTATTAAATGCTAGCAGGTCTTCATAATAGCTATAGCAAATATTTTCTTCATTTGCTTCTCAATACTGAATGCTATTCTGCATTGACCGCTTTCATTTTGAGTTTCAAACATATTGTTGGAGCATTAAAACCTAAATGGAAGTCCTCTCTTGATCTATAGTAACTTTGAAGCTAACTAGTAACTTTAGACACAAAACGTTCTCCTCTGTACGGACTATCAGCAAATAAACAAACAATGAAGCATATGGGTAGTTCGCACTCCTGTGAAATAAATGTCACCCCTTCACCCAAGAAATTAAAACTTCGCTTATCCAATGGTGTTTGTTTTGGATAGGTGCCTATGCCTGAGATCTAGCCGACAATATTTGCTGCCAGAACGCAAGAACAGAAGTGGATTATTTTCCAAGAAACAGCCTTGAAATCAAGCAGCCCCTTAACTGTTCCAATGCTGGTTAATAACACATGAAATCTCACACATGTTGTGCACCTGTTGCATCGCGAAGAAAACAGGGTTTCGTTTCTTTTAACAAGAGTTTCCATTTGACAAGGGAAGTTTGTTAAACTGAGTTCGGAAAACTTAAACACGATATTTAGAATAGGTGTTAACTATTGCATAAATGTAATCCCACTTTGGGGTTTTTTAAAAAAAGGAAGCAAGCAGAAAGGAATTGACAGGGTTCCTCAATATTCTGTTGAGAAATATTCTCTCACTAGTATATGTTCAGCAACCAAAACATGCCTTTGCATGGCTGGAGTCCCTTCTGAGTTTTAATAAGATTATCCTGGGTGATATTTTAAATATAACTTCAACATGTGTCTTTTGCCCCTTTTGAAGTTAAATGTTTTGTGTTTTAAAAAGGAAGGGGGGTTGTAAGCAAGCCATATACCCCTTGCTCAAGAAACAAAGTGCAACTGTGATTATCTTCAATTTTTAAAACACCGAAAGGATTGTTTTGCATTCCTCGTTTTTTCTTCTCTAAAAACTAAATGATCAAGATCTAGCCAGCAGAGAACTGTCTCCACAGAGCCGAAGAAAAAAATGGTCTTACATGTTCTGGGCTGACAACAGCTTATCCCAACTATGAACAAGACAATTTCCTCTTTTTTAAAAAAAAAATGCTTTTTTCCATTACGTACAAATTTTCACATTCCGTTCAATTTACTTATACAATCAGTTGTCGGTTCCCCCCCACTTCCATGGTTCTGTATATTACCAATTATAAAGTCTTAAACAGCTCAATATATATATTTTCTTGAACTGCACAGTGCATTGCAGGTATTTTGAAGCAATCCGATTTTGTCCAGGAATGCTTCTAAGTGAATCCCTACCCTTCTAATTATACTTAGAAGTGAACATTTGTCTTTTAAACTACTCCTTCAAGTCTCCATAAGCACTATCACCCTGTATCATATCGGCAACCTGAATTCTTTGAAGAAGAGACTTCAGGATGAAAAAGCTTTGCGTAGGAGGGAAGGGAGAGGGCAAACAAGAACGAAGACCCTGTGTTGCTCAAACTTCTCCCTTCCTACTACATAACTGATTTTAGAGTTGCAACATTTTTCGAGGACGGGCAGAAAGGAGAACCTGAAAGGTTTTCCACATAATTCAATCCATAACAGGAAGCACAACTTCTGTTATCAAGAGAAAGAATATGAAAGGTTTGTCTTTTCGACACATGTCTTGAGAGGGAGATAGAAAACATAGAATTGCAGAACTGGAAGGGACCCTGAGGAGCATCTAGTCCAGGCATCCCCAACCTGCGGCCCTCCAGATGTTTTGGCCTACAATTCCCATGATCCCTAGCTAACAGAACCAGTGGTCAGGGATGATGGGAATTGTAGTCCGAAACATATGGAGGGCCAAAGGTTGGGCGTGCTGGATCTAGTCCAACCCCACTGCAATGCAGAAATACGCAGCTATCCCATACGGGAATCGAACTTGCAACCTTGGCATTATCAGCACCACACTCTAACCAAATGAGCTTATCCGGGCTGATATGAAGGTGCTTTCAGCCTTGGCCAAGACCAGCAGAGGCACAAAGCAACAGAGGCAGTCGGTTTTTACTTCTCATATCTCACAGGGTCTTCTCGTGCCTCAGAGAAGGCATTGAGAGTTTATTGAAGGGACATTGGGAAAGGGGGCTGCTAGCAGAAGGAAAACTAAAAAGCCCTTGTCCCAGAGCACACAACCCCTGATCTGCTCATGTGGCTTTGGGATTGAGCGACAGGCAGGAACTATGTTATATGTGTAAACCCCCAAATCATCCTTATGAAGCAAAGCGGCTTCAGAGTGAATGGAGATCTGATGGCAGGACGGGGAGGAGAGAATAGTATTTTCTTATATTGTATTTTATTTTCCTACAAGGAATCCAGGTTGCTGCAGTGACCAGAAGTGACATTCACCAATTCCATCTCATTAAAAAATATAATAAAATTCCAACCTTTAACATCAGAAAGAAACCTACCTAGCAGCACATTGTTCATGTGTTGAAACACTAAGCTGAGACTAATGTATTATTACACATTCACATGAGGCTGCCTTTGACAACTGTTTGCAAGTTCCACTTTAGCAATGCTGTTTTGCGGACATCCTTGCTGGATCTGGGCTTTAAAACTTGAACCTGTTTTCTTTACATCCATTCTTGATGTCTCAGTTAACAATAGGATGCCCTCAAATATTGTTGGTGGCCTAGGTTATAACATCACACACACATGGAGACCTGTTCTTGGAGACAGCACCAAAACCCTTAGACTTACTAAACCCCAAATGTATTTCAGAAGCGTTCTGAGACCTTCTTGGTGGGCTGACATGTGGTGATAAGGGTTAATGCTGGTGAGAACTGCAGTTTTAATGTTTTATAAGCCTGAAATCCTGTACTCACTTACTTGGTGGCCAGTGCCACTGAATGTAGTGGACCTTACTTCTGAGTAAACAGGCATGGGGTTCACAGCTGCAAACAAGCAAGTGTAGGTCACAGATTGCAATTTTAAAGTACACACACACATCCTGAAGTGTCACTGAATTCAATGAGACTTACTACAAACATCTCATTCACACTGCAATCCTATCCCTGCTTACCCAAGTGTGAGCACCAGTCATTTAGGCTGCAAATCCGCTCCACTTCCCAGTGGGGAGGAGCTGCGGTGGACTGCGTGGTCACCCACTCCCCACTGGGGGCGGGGGACTTTGTCCCCCGTTGCCTGGGGGATCCCAGCCATGTCAGAGCCCGGCCAGCCAATCCGCTGGCTGGGGGGGCGTGGCCGGGGCAGTTTAAACCGAGGAGCGAGCTTGGCTCGCTTCCTCAATCACCTGCCCTCCCTCCCTATTCACACGTTAGGCACTGGCCTTGCTATGAACTTCGGTTGGTCGCCTTAGTTGTCCGAGGGGCCTGGTAGGAATTTGGCAAACTGGCACTGGCCACTTGGTTTTCGTCTACCCCGTAGCAATCGTCACAACTTTGTTAGGGTTGCGGTTAGGCATTGTTTGACCTTGTGTGGGGGAGGGGAGGTGTGGCCATCACCTGCCCCTCCATGCTTAACGGTATTCCGTTAAAGGAATCTGGGGGTGTTGATCTTGTACGAAGCCCGGTCGGGGGCTAAAGCCTTGACACAACCCTGATGGGAACACCAGGGGGAGCTTGAGTTGGTTTGCATCGACAGGACTCCCCCTATCGGTGGTTTACCCTTACGGACTTCCTGTGCAGCGGGCAGGAGTCAGATATAGTCGGGTCCAAACAATGCCTAAGCCAATACCGCTCACATTCTGTAATTCAATAAAGTTGTGGCCAAATTTGCCCAATAACATAAACCTAATACAGTGGTACCTCGGGTTACATACGCTTCAGGTTACATACGCTTCAGGTTACATTAGCTAAAGTGGTGCTTCAGGTTAAGAACAGTTTCAAGTTAAGAACGGACCTCTGGAACGAATTAAATACTTAACCCGAGGTACCACTGTATTCTTATGGTGTGTTTTTTACTGTGTGTTTACTGAATTTTGCTAGAGGTACAGTGGTACCTCGGGTTACATATGCTTGAGGTTACATACGCTTCAGGTTACACACTCCACTAAGCCAGAAATAGTGCTTCAGGTTAAGAACTTTGCTTCAGGATGAGAACAGAAACCGTGCTCCGGCGGCGCGGCAGCAGCGGGAGGCCCCATTAGCTAAAGTGGTGCTTCAGGTTAAGAACAGTTTCAGGTTAAGTACGGACCTCTGGAACGAATTAAGTACTTAACCCGAGGTACCACTGTATCTGTGTCCTTGTGTGAGTTATTTTCCAATGAGGGGGTGGCTGCGGGGTCTCGACACGCAATTCCATGGACACTTACATGAGTAGAAGCCCCATCGAACTCCTTCTGAGTAAGAATGAATAGGATTGTACTGTAAGCATGCTTAAGTATTCTGAATAATGTTATGTATTTTCAAAAAACACAACCAGAGCACCTGGGACTGTGTAGGATAAACACTGAAATGAATATAAGAAATAATCAAAGCGGCTTGCCAAATGCTGGCACTTAAGTAAGGATATAATGGGCTAACCTTTGCCTAATGAGAGTTCGTAATGCTCCTTTTCTACAACATTACTAAAGACCCTGGAAGCAAATGTTCCGTCTGTTCTGCAACTTGGCCACGCCACAGCCACTGCTCCACTGGGAATAAACAGTCCTATTTGACATTTAGATAAAGTAGGGTCTAATTTTTATAGTAGCACGTTGAGGAAGTTATTTATCAAAGGGGCATTCATAACCTTTAAATGAAACCCAAGGGTGGGTGGTTTTTCAGAACTTTACCAAGTTTCATCATGTTCCTTGGAACAATTATTAATTTTTTTGTTTAAAATGTAAAACTTTGCATTTCCTTATTCCTTCCATCTGCAAATAAGCTACGAGTCTGCGAACATCCATAGCTTCTTCTATATACATATTTTTCAACTAATATCATGAGCTCAGTCTTCAAGTCATGGGCTTTTAGTGAGACAATGCACTGGTGATGAAAGCCTAAAACTCAGATTTTAGAAACCTAGAAGCCTCCATCCAGTGACCGAACTTTCACTTTTACAGGTGTCACATAATACAGTCGTACCTTGGAAGTCGAACAGAATCCGTTCCAGAAGTCCGTTCGACTTCCAAAACGTTCAGAAACCAAAGCGTGGCTTCTGATTGGCTGCAGGAAGCTCCTGCAACCAATCAGAAGCCGCGGAGGCCCCATCAGACGTTCGGCTTCCAAAAATAGTTCGCAGACTGGAACTGTCACTTCTGGGTTTGCGGCGCTCAGGAGCCAAAACGTTCGAGAACTAAGCTGTTCGACGACCAAGGTAGGGCTGTACTTCCTTGGTTGTTTTAAGAAATCCATCTTTTAGTGCTGCTGCAGCATCTACAGATTGGAACTCCCTGCCCATTGACATCAATGGGATTAAAACCTGGTTGTTTAGGCAAGCCTAAACAGACATGCAGAAATTGCAGGTGTTTTAATCTGCATTTAGCTTACTGTTGATTTTTATTAGATTTTTTTAAAAAGTACAAGTGCAACAAGACTGGACCATAGAGTATCCATAGATGTCTACAGTTAAAGTTTTGGCTAGGAAATTCCTATGGGGCTTATTATTCTGATTTCCCATTCTACTTGGCATTGCTGGGGATCATGCATAGCAAGTGCTCTAATCATTGAGCTACAGCTACTGTCTCCTATTTTGAGGACCAGAGGAGGAGATTGGAAGCATCTGCTTGTGATTCGAAAGTACCAATGGGTCCCTGTCATGTCTGAATTCAGGAAACTGTGGTTTATTAAAACACTGGTTTGAGAACAAGACAGGATCCGGACCCATGGTTTGACCTTGGCTTCATCTCACTAACCAGACTCTCCTGAATTCTGACATTATGAAGAACTGTGGTTAGTTCTACTTCAGAAGCATCCTATAAGGTGTGAAAGAAGTTTGGGGAGTGGAGGAGCCTACAAACCCAAGACTTACCATGGCTCATTCACACAGTAAAAAACCATCTGGTCCATGTCTATACAGTGGTACCTTGGTTCTCGAACTTAATCCGTTCCAGGAGTCTGTTCAACTCCTGAAACCTTTTGCAAACCAAGGTGCGGCTTCTGATTGGCTGCAGGAGCTTCCTGCACTCAATTGTAAGCCGTGTCGGACGTTCAACTTCCGAAAAACATTTGCAAACTGGAACACTCACTTTATTTGCGGTGTTTGGGAGCTGATTTGTATGACAATTAAGCCGTTCGGGAACCGAGGTACCACCGTATGTCTATTTTATCATTTCACTAAATTGTAATGCTTAGATTTTGAACATTTCAAAGTTTACATTTCGTTGAAGCATGAAAATAATAGGATGCTAACATTTTATGAGGACTTCTAAACCATTCTCATCAGTTTTAATCACGATGTCAAAATGGAGAATTGAAGTTTAGCATACCATGCTTCCTCTTATGCAAGCCACAAACATAGCAAGAGGCACAGAAAACCAAACCCTAACCAATTTCCTGGGATTGAAATAAAGCAAACTGTGTAAAGCATGTCAGGCATTTGTTCGCACAATTTTTTACTTCCCTGTGTTGGTTACAAGATCACATGCCATAGTTCTACTTCCAACATGTCTATGATATGAGAAATAAATGTAAAGCAGCATATATGACTGAAGGCAATCCTGTATAGGGAAGTTAATGTCGTACCTCGGTTCTTGAACGCCTTGGTACTCGTACGTTTTGGCTCCCAAACGCCATAAACCCATAAGTAAGTGTTCTGGTTTGCAAAAAAAATGTGGAAACCAAATATCCAACGCAACTTCCGATTGAGTGCAGTAAGCTCCTGCAGCCGATTGGAAGCCGCACCTTGGTTTTCAAACGTTTTCGGAAGTAGAATGGACTTCCAGAACGGATTACAGTGGTACCTCTAGATACAAACGGGATCCGTTCCAGAGCCCTGTTCGCATCTAGAAGCAAACGTAACTAGCAACGGCACGTCTGCGCATGCATACGTCGCTTTTCACCGCTTCTGCGCATGACGTCATTTTGAGCGTCTGCGCATGCGCAAGCGGCAAAACCCGGAAGTAACACGCTCCGTTACTTCCGGGTTGCTGCGGAGCGCAACTCGAACACGCTCATCCCAAAGCACATTCAACCTGAGGTATGACTGTACATTCGAGAACCAAGATACGAATGTAAAATGCATCTGATTAATCCTACATGGTGGCTTATCAAGGGATCAATACACCTCCTTTTTTGCTATCTGCCTGCCTATTTCTTTTATTAAGGTGTGGCATGGCCTTCATAGAGAAGGCAATTTACACTCATACAATACAAAAAGAACTAAAGCTACATTAAAAGCAATTTAAAAAATCAAAGAACCATGGGCTGGTTGGAGGGTCACATTCGTCACAATGTGCAGTTATTGTGGTGCAGAACACGTTTGAGGAACCTTTATCCCTCCAGATGTTGCTGAACTACTACTCCCAACATGCCTGGGCGGGAGTTGTAGTTCAGCAGCATCTGGAGAAACAAAGGTTCCGCATCGCAGTACACTGGTACCTCTGGTTACGTACTTAATCCGTTCCGGAGGTCCGTTCTTAACCTGAAACCGTTCTTAACCTGAGGTACCACTTTAGCTAATGGGGCCTCCTGCTGCCGCCGTGCCATCAACGCATGATTTCTGTTCTCATCCTGAGGTAAAGTTCTTAACCCGAGGTACTACTTCCAGGTTAGCGGAGTCTGTAACCCGAAGTGTATGTAACCCGGGGTACCACTGTATAGAATAATTTGAAGAAGGCAGTGTTCTCATAAGTTTTAGTAACTTAGTATTCTTTGAAGATTGATGTGGCATATCTTTCAAGGATAAATGGTACAGTACAATCTCATCTTGCATGGTAGTTACGTTTTGGGGGTGGCGCGTATATGCAAAAATGTGCACACTTGAATCGCCCCCTTGGAACCACCCTTGTGCAAATATCCTTAGCTTCTGGAGCTTGTGCACTGAGTGGGCCTTGCCTAGTAAGCTTAAAAGCGCTTTCCGCGCTGGAAAAACACAGTGCAAAAAGGAGCTGTTAAGCTCTCCAACTTGTGCGCAATTCATCTGCACGATTTTAACCGGCCAGCTTTCAACTGCGCAAGGTCGAAATCACGCAAGTTAACGACACATCAGATGTGATCGTACTGTACTTGTTTGCTCCTAAGCTTATTGTTCTAGCCAAAGGCCATGACAAACCAGCAGGAAAAGTATCAACAAAATAACACGGAACATGCAACCATAATACAAGCCAACATCCACGATTCAAGAAAGAGAAGACACCAGAGACACTAATGATCTCAAATCCAGCTTGATTTCAGATTCACCAAAATAATTTACTGCAATTTCATCCAATTCCTTTTTCCTGATTGATTGATTGATTGATTGATTTGGCAGCCACTGCATAGAGGGAGCCCCTGTGTGTGTTACAAAGCTATTATTGTATCGCAGAAGAAACTGAACCATTTCTGCCAGGGTGAAACCTGCTTTTTTGTGCAAACAAAGGGTTCAGAAAGTGATCTCTTGGGTCCCTATATAAGGGGCAGGCTAACAGATAACAAGTGGTCTTCCACCTGAGGTTGACCACAAATATCAATTTTCTGTGTGTATGGGATCTTGTTATAGCAGCCATCCATTCTGTACTTGATGGTCCCTAATCAAGAGGCCTATGATCTACACATGCAGTAGGAGGTGAAAGAACTCCTAGGTGATAGAGTGGCCTGTACCACTACAGACCGTTTATGTAAGGGTGCATTCACAAATGTTATTTTCCCCACTTGGAGACTAAAGTGGTACAGTCCATTCTAGCTATTCAGAACTCTACCATCTTACTTTGCTGACTGTTTAGAAAAGACCTAAGTCTTACCTAAATCCTCTTAAAATCAATGACAAATCACGACTAATGTACCATAGTGGTTTCAACAGGTGTAACTAGCTTACTGTTGGTCACTGGTCTACCAGTGCAAGTAAGTGAAAGCAGAAGCTTTAAAGGTTATTTTTAAAGGCTATAACAAATCTGAGGCAGCTTTGGTACCTGTTCTGCAATTTAGAATACACTGGCAGTTGTAATGAACTATTCAACAATGCACTGTTTACTACACAACAGCCATGTCAGAATCTGGCATGTCTAAAAATTTTTTTGAAATATTTCCTACCTCTTATCCTTCAGAATTCAATGCTTACAAACCAGAAGGCAATATAAAAAAGAAAAAGAAATATTTCAGACTACGATTTCAATATCAGAGTTGAGAGATATTCTACCAGATTGTCTACTTAATGTGACCTCCTATTAATGAGATGAAAATGTTGTTAATTATATGCAGAATCAAGTCTCCCCACTTCCCAGAGAGAACTGAATGACCAAACCGAGAGATCCAGAATTTATTTTAACATGGGACCTCCCTGACCCTGAGTGATGAAATCTGTTTTCTTAGTGCCTTCTTCCAGTAACTCCTGCAGTCAGGCTGGTGCCAAATGATGTATTGCTCCAATTTCCTTTGGACCACATCAGCAAGGCCGGGCATGGGCTGGGGATCTTGTCATCTGGGAAACCCAGAACCTCCATACACACTGCCCAGGCTTGCACCCCAGGGAGATCCCTGCACTGCTGCTAACACAGCAGTTTGGCCACATCCCGGGAGGCTCACTCCATTGTCTCTTGAGACAGACAGAGGCCTACAACATATTAATCTAACAAAATCTGTGAGAGCCTATATTCGTATCCACTTTGGACATCCTAAGCGTAGTAATTCATTTCTCCAGTGAACAAGTGAAGGAAAAAAGGAGGGGCAGACGAGGGTGGCATAACAGCAAAAGACCCTCTCCCAGGGTGCTGTTTTGAGGAGGAAATATTGCCTGAATCAGTCCTGTAATTAAATGCAATGAAGAAAGTAAAATGCTAAATGTATTAACTCCTAATCTAAACCTTCATCTGGCTTTCTTTGTGTGCCCCAATATCTTATTATCTGGAACAGAATGTAGGGTCAGACTGTACAAGTCACACTTGCTAATATTTTACTGAATCCTGCCTCATTTAACTTTGACGAGACCAGAGCAATACATGTTTCAGTGGGCAGATGAAACATATACTGTATCGTGTTCCTGGCAACTTATCGCTGGACATATGGGAAGGCAAAACATTTGAGAGAGCTTCCGCACAATAACAAAGCAACTAGCATGATCATCATATATGCCCTATGATTCATTGAGCTTATTTTGTCAGCAAGTGCTCTAATTACATTGCTAGGTTACAGCCTGATAGCATGCATAGGTTTTAGAAAACAAGTCACTAAAGCATGTTTAATGGAGTAGAGGGAGCTGTTATTTCTGCATTATTATTTCTATTTAAAAGGAAGCAGGGGGGAAACCACACTTTTCAAGTAAAAGCAAAAATATAGCTGAAGTTACTTTTGGTCTACAATAAATCAAACAATTCTAATACATTACCTGTATTTTCAGCCCCACTGAATATTAGTTGCACTTATTTATTCCATTTGTATTCTGCTATTTTACATGGAGTTCATGAAGGCCTACAAGGCCTACATGGGGTTTGCCCAATTTATCCTTTTGCTTAGAGACAGTTTGCACCCAGTGACATTCCTGGTTGGACAAGGATTTGAAGTCAGGTCTCCCCTGTTCAGGCCCACTACACTAGGAACCATTTTTTAAACCAAACATCCATATGGGGTCAAATAAATACCATATATTTGTGAAGTGGGAGTACTGCTGCAGAGACCCACCTTAGATCAGGCCATGACCTGGTAGTACGTCCATTCCAACCCATCTGCTATAACAATGCTGGCTGGCTGTGTGTGAATTCCATCCTTTAATAATGTATACTTTTTTTTACCTTAAGCTTCCCCCCCCCAATTAATATTTTTTTTATTATGCATACTACAAAGGTGAACCAGACGAGTTTTAGAATATCCCAAGTTTGGCCCTTTCGGAGGGTGCACACTGCACATTCTGGCACTATTTGCACAAATTCAGTGAAAATATACAAGATAAATAGCACCCTTTGGTATAATCCCTTGCCGGGTGCTGTGGCTTTGACTGCAAAAAATAGCACTCTAACATACCCTACTGCTTCCAGGCTTTCTCAACAATGCCCATTAAAAGGGTTCAGGGCTAACTCTCAATAATTTCTGTCTCAAGAGACAACAGTATGATTTTTATGACAAGACAGGACAATTTAATTCCGCTACTTTTTTTTTTTTTACTTCAAGAAAGCATAACTAGCTCTTATTTTTCCCCTCTGTAATGCTAGAAATGCATCAAGTTTGATCAATGTTTATTTAATTCATCGTCCGCAACACAAATAAAAAAAGCAAGAAAATTAGCATAATATTTTTAGGACCCACCTTATATTTGTGACTGTAAGTTGGTTTTAATATTGTGTTTTTAATGTTGTAGGTCTTCAGGTGAATTATTAACAACAACAATTCAATGCAAGGATTTAAAAAGGAGAAAAGGTGAAACCCAAGTATGATTTTAGATATTTTCCCCCAATTTGAAGTCCTTGTTTTGAAAATCCTTGGTATTACAAATATTATGGCAACACTCTGTTAAGCATGATTATTTTGAAAGAGGAAGGGGGTGAATAAGAAATATAATAATTTAGCCTCTCTTACCTCACTCATAATATCATACATGTATACCAGTACAAAAGAATGCTGCATTTTTTTATTTAAAAAAAAACCTGACCTTAAAAGTTCCTCTCCTGAATGTGAATATAACCCATATTCCAAGACTGGGTTTCCTAATTATGTTGTCATTATAAGCAGGAAGACTGAAAAGGAGAATCTAATACAACTAGTTGCTACCATACCAACCTGAAAAAAGATGCACATAACTTCTTTTTAGTACACTTCTATATCAAAAATGGTCTAATGAAATACACCACTATGCTTCTTAGTTTGAATCTCATAAAACAGTGTCATTTTATCAACAGATTTTAAACATATGAACGTGCTATCTCTAGACATGTGCAGAGCAGTAATGCGGGGGAACCCCTATAATAATTTGAAATAATCTTACACTAGGTATATATTAGCGGCTTAAAAGGCAGCAAGGTCATTTCCCTGCAGACCACTCCCTTGCAAGTAGCATTTACATGCTGTTATAAGGTAAAGGTAAAGGACCCCTGGACGGTTAAGTCCAGTGAAATGCGACTATGGGGTTGCGGCACTCAACTCGCTTTCAGGCCGAGGGAGCCGGCGTTTGTCCACAGACAGTTTTCCGGGTCATGTGGCCAGCATGACTAAACCGCTATACCTATTTATCTACTTGCACTGGCGTGCTTTCGAACTGCCAGGTTGACAGGAGCTGGGACAGAGGAACGGGAGCTCACCCCATTGCGGGGATTCGAACCACCGACCTTCCGATCAGCAAGCCCAAGAGGCTCAGTGGTTTAGACCACAGCGCCCCCTGCATCCCCATGCTGTTATACACACTAGAGAGGGGGGCAGCGAGGTCTTTACTCAATGCATGTTACCTGTTCGGATTCCCCACCACTGTAACTCCCCCCCCAAAACTCCTAATTAAGCTGCCACCCACGTATGTGCAATGGCTGTCTCCAAGGTACACACTTCCAGTTCCAGCTTCATTGTGAAGTGATCGTGGCTTAAATTTACCTTTCGGATTGAAGCCAGGTTTAAGGGGAAACGCATCAAACGGCAATATTTCTCAAGAAACCACACAATAGTTTGGCATTCTTGTAGGGAATGTTGCGTCCCGTATAAACGGATTCAAAAGCCAGCGGTGGGAGCACGCTGGAGCTGGATTAAGAATTAGCATAGTGATTAAAGTGTCAGACTAGAACCTGGGAGACCTGGGTTCAAATCCCCACTCGACCATGTAGCTCACTGGGCGACCTTAAGCCAGTCACTTTCTTCTCTCAGTGCAACAGAGTTGTTGTGGAGATTAAGTGAGGAGGAGAACCATTTACACTACCTTGAGGTGGAACATAAATGCAGTAAATAAATAAAAACGGTACTTTGAACACACAGCCTTAGTCTGCATTACTAGTCAACAAAACCAAGCTCAGCTGGAAACCAGATGCTCTTTCCAACTTCCCATATTATCTCTGCAGCTATATAAAACAACCCTGGAGTAAGCCAGATAGTTCAAGAAGAGGTTCTTGAGTAATAACCCTTTCACTGCAACATGTGCTGGCTACAGTGCAATAATGGCTGAATATACACGTGAGGATGAAGGCCTAACAAGCTTCAAGAGAGACTTTGAAAACAGTTTCAGTGTTAGTTTTTTCCGACTGCAGGATGGACAGTTAGGTGGGACAACCCCACAAGCAAGAAATGTTGCATGCGTGTTGATTCTATAGAGCAGTAAAGACCAAATGAAAATTAGCAAACAGCTGTATTTAAAAAAATGATAATGCAAAAATAGCCACTTCGTAACTTCTCACGTTTTTTGACAGTGCTTTGATCAGAACCAGTCATTTCTGTTACTATCCTGTCACTACAGATGAAAAAGATGTGTCCTTATTATAGTACTTCTATCTCTAAATATTAATATAGTGCTGGTGGTATTGTTCACACAGCCGGTACTCCAGTTAAGACTGAAAAGCAACTTATGCTGCAAAAAATATTATACTTTGGTTCAGTTATTGGTCAACCAAAAATAGTTTGTAACCGTAGAAAATAAGATGCAGAAAAAAATGATGACAATGTCTCTATAGTCAGGTGTGACAAATACTGAAACCAGCAATTACTCAAGTGCATTCAACTGAGCAGTCTTCTACAACAATAAAAACACTGGTAGTGTTTTCTGTTTTGATGCAAATGTGCACCTTCATCTGAATTCACCAAAAGGAGTTTTGCCCACATGTTTCTAGAATTGAGAACAGCAGCAGCACAAGTCACTCATAAGTTTTCAGTTTCCTATGTTAATTTGAAAAGTTGGGCCCATGGAGAGATACACGGGGCTTCAGAAACATGGCACTCAAGTCACTACTGCACAGCAAATCCAGAGAGCGCCGATGTGGTGAAAATTATCTGACTTCACCCCTAAATGGCAACAGACCCCCTAGACTTGAAAGGAACCCCTACAAAAAGCACGCCAGCCTCCAATGGAAGAAGATGAGCAGGGCAACTCTCCCAAGAGATCATCGTCTTCCAGCAACATTGCCTCCAATGCCAAAGATGGCGAGATGTCTGGGGCATCTCTTACTCACCCGTGACCCCAAATCCTCCGTGTGGCATGGCAGGTAGAGGCGTTTGGCCTCCCGAGCCGGCCTCCCGATATAAGGGGTCCCTCATGCCCCCCTGAGGAGGCTCTGGAGAAAGGGAGTTCAATGTGGCATACAGGTGCCCGCTAGAAAAGGCAGAGGAACAGGCCACAGGATGCCACCATACTTCAAAGCCGAACGCCCAGGTGCTGCTCTGCTTCCAACAAGTGCCCATCCTTAAAGAATTGGTTCCGAAGAAATCGACCACACCCCTCCCCACAGCCTCTTTCACTTCCAAGGAAACACAACAAGCGGGTAGAAAGAGGACCTGTCCAAGTGACACCAACACAAAAACCCCACACATATACTAAGTAAGAGAACATCAGCTTTGCCACACACCCCGTCTCCCGCCACTGTTTTCTTCCCAACCCCATAACACCAACGTCTCACGGCAAGTGAAACTAATCGGCAGAAAACGCCACCCGGAGAATGAGGCAATGCCTGTGCTTTCGTTAAACGAGGACAATATTCAATCGTCATAATAATACAGAATCGGTTTCCAAACAATAACCCCGAAGGGCAGTTCCCACATCCTCTGCCCACCTCACCTGCAACGAGGGCGAACTCTAGGAGCGCAGGTGGGGCAAATATCCCCATCATTTGCCCTCCCTTCTGCGCTCTAGGGGGCGCCAGCAGCGGCAGGGGGGTTTAGCGCCCGAGTTTCCCCGCATCTCTCCCCGACGGAGAAAGTACCTGAACCCCGCTTTGCGCCCCCCTGGGTTATGTTTGGGCCCCCCCACCATGCCCGTGAAAGGGCGAGAAGAAGCTAGGAAGCCTTTTCGGAACGCCTCTCTCCGCCTCTCCCCTCAACCCCAACCCACCACCGCGCAGCTTCGCCCCCTCGCCCCCGGGAAAGCGGAGAGCCCCAGCCACGCGCCCTTACCCGGGGTCCCAGCCAGAGCAGCAGCCACAGAGCGGCCAGGCGGAGGAGAAGCCCACTGGACGCCGCCGCCACACGCTCCCGACGCGCCATGGCTCTCTCGACGCCGCTCCCGGGCCCCGGCGCAGCGCCCGCCCGGCTCGGCAGCCTCTCGGGCCGCCCCTGACTGCGGCGTGTCCGGCCTTCCTCCTCCGGAGGCGGAGCCTCGCCTCGCTCTGCCTTCCGCGTCAAAGGAGGAAGGGATGGAGAGGCGCGCGGAGGGTCGGGCCGAGGCTGTCGGGGGTTGCCGGGGGACTGGCACCGGCTGGCACTCAGGAGGCGCCTCCAAAGCCCTGCGCGGAGGAAACCCTCGGCTTTATGAAACGGAGAGGCCAGAAAGAGGAGGGCCGGCCTTCAGCGGCTTCCCCGCCTTTTCCCTGCTGGCAACATGCCTGGCAGGGAGGGAGACACACAGTGCGCGTGTGTGTGTCGCATATAGATCATGCCCTCCGACTTGTTTCCCCGAGGGAAGTAAGGACGTCCCATTCCATAATGGTAATTTGGCTCTTTATACCCCGCCCATCGGACTGGGTGGCTCCAGCCACTTCGGGCGGCTTCCGACACACATAAAAAACATAATGAAACATTCCCGTCCCTATACATGATTGCCTTCAGACGGCTCCGGGGGTCGAATAACTCCATACCCTCCGACATTTCTCCGACGGCTTCTCTAAATCAGGGACGTCCCTGGACAATAGGGACACTTGGAGGCTCTATGTTTGAATGTGTGTAGATGTAGACATTTACACCTATTTTAATATGGTTTCCCCACTCTAGAACCAAATGATTTTCAAGGTTTCGCCCCACAGGCAGCCCTGCCATTTAGATGTGTCGCAGGGGTGCCAACTTGAATCAAATATTGGGGACCCCCCAGGTAAGCCCTGCCCTGCATCATCAATCACATGATGCGGCACACGCACACCATTCGAATGGCAGTGTCTATCAACTTGGGGGGGTCTGCTCCCCTCAAATATTTTATTGGGGTGCCAAATGGGACCTTGGCCCATAGGAGTTGGCTCCTATGGATGTGTGCAAGAAATCCAAGCCACAAAGTGGCACCCCTCTACTCCCACATACTGGATGGAGCACCAGTCAGGTCCTCATTGCGCACATTTCTTAGGTACCTGGGCAGGTTTGGAGTCACAAGATTTTTAGGCCTTACTGGAATCAAAAGAAGTGGTGACGGATTTAAACTGAACAAATAAATAAGCCTGTGTCAGAGCTGCTCTGCTTCAGCTCCGTGGGTTCCTACAAAACTAGGATTTGCTTAAGTGTTCTGCAGCCTAGGCTTTTTCCTGTCAACCTCATTTTCTGGAGACAGGAGATAGACCTGTCAAAAGTAGTTGGGTCAGGACATGTTAACCATCTCAGCCAGAAAGAGGGCACAGGTTGGAAGGGTATTGTGCAGGACAAAATCTCTACAGTATTGTGGGATATGTGGGGTGGGGGATATTTGACGTGATTGATGTCTTAAGGCTGCCAAAAATCTTGAGTATGGTGCCAAAGACCTCATAGCATTTGATGATAATGATGCCTAATGGGAAATAAGGGTACTCTAGCACATGCTGTTGTGAATATGCAGGGACAGAGTAGGCTAAATAGACCACCAACTTTCCTGCTTGGAATATTTATGTTGGAACTGTTAATCACTTCCCATATGGATCTTTCAGACTTCATACGATTTTACAGAAAGGTAAATTAACAGCAATGGAAGCAGAAGTGTGTAGCATTAAAACTCAACAGGGCAGCAATCCTGCAAGTTCCAAAAAGAACCATGCTTGACAAAATGGAGGGCCCAGTCCATGCTGCTAAAATGTCTAAAGGTCAGTGAGAGCGGGACAAAAGCTTGTCTGAGTTCCCTGGCAATTTTAACCTGCAGACAAGTTAGTCCAATGAGAGATGTGTTTGTTTTGCATCTTGGCAGGCGGTTTTAGAAAGAAAGTCACCATGACCCCTCCAGTCCCTAGGTGAACTTCAGTTGTAATAATAAGAGAAACCATGCATTTCCATTAACTGTTCATCAGTTCTAAAGGTTCTTGAACAAACATAATGGAGATTAAAGGAGAGATTTGACCTCTGTGAATGAATGAATGCTGCTTAGCAAATGATTTTCCTGAGCGCTCCTAACTTGTATCTATATTTTTATGCTGTACTCATTAGCCCTTGTTAGATATCATTTGCTGATGTTATAATTAATAGGAGTTGCAAGGCAAATGGTGCTCTGTTCAAAATCAAAGCCTGTCTTCTAATTTTTATTCAGTTTTCTGAGTACCCTGCTGAAATATACTCAGAGTCGAGTGTGGATTTCATGCTCTTTATTCAGCTCATAGTAGTGTCTGCTTTATATACATTATTTACACTATGGGTCCCACGTGACTGGCTAATTCTGGGATTCTCCTGTAGGCCAATCAGGTTGCAGATTCACTTCCACCTGGAGCTGGATTGGGTGGCTCCTGCGGACCAATCAGACTGCTGCATTCTGAATCCTATTGTTCTAGGACCAATCAGACTGCTGCATTTTGGATCCTATTCAACTCAGTACATAACACATGCCATCGCTTATATAGCCAGAAGAGAGGCATCAACAGATGTGTCTTGCAATAACCCTCAGGTTTGCAGAAGTACCAAAAATTTCTAGAAGACTAAAGGGTGGAGGAGGAGCCCCTCAAGTCCCCTCAACTCCCATCGGCCAACTTTGGGCCCCTCAAATCTCTTTGCTCATTTTGGAGCCCCCCAAGTCTCCTCGGCCCACTTCAGTCCCCTCAAGTCTCCTTAACCCACTTTGTCCCACTTCAGTCCGCTTAGCCCACTTTGTTGTTGTTTAGTCATTTAGTCGTGTCTGACTCTTTGTGACCCCATGGACCAGAGCACGCCAGGCACTCCTGTCTTCCACTGCCTCCCGCAGTTTGGTCAGACTCATGTTTGTAGCTTCGAGAACACTGTCCAACCATCTCGTCCTCTGTCGTCCCCTTCTCCTTGTGCCCTCCATCTTTCCCAACATCAGGGCCTTTTCCAGGGAGTCTTCTCTTCTCATGAGGTGGCCAAAGTTTAGCCCAGGTTTTAGCACAGAACAAGTACTAATCTTTGGCACCTGTTTGGAGTCAATTGGACAAGGTTGGATTTTTTGGGCATTTGTGTCAATTGGTTGGGGGGGCAGCATGAAACACAGAGTTCACAGCACAAAACAGCACTAAAACTTTGGCAACAGTTTTGGGGGGGATCCGGAATTTTGGGGCCACATGATAATAAAACTTTAACAATCTGCAGTTGGGAGACTAGCACTGCAATTGTGATGGAAATCAAGTGAGGGAAGTAACCACAAACCAGATTTTAAAAGGAAAGCAATGGTCTGAATGTGACATTAGCTAATCATTTGCTGTGGAAACACTCCAAGTCATTACAGCAAGTGGAAGCAATTCCTTTGGTTTCACTGGAATTTAGCAAAACTGCCTAAAATGTGATCAGGACAAATGCATGTTGAGGGTTGTGTCCAAGGGCAAGTAAAAAATAAAAATGAAACTGAACAAGCAGGGGCTCTGTCAAATAGAGTTCCTTCCTGAAGCAATTTCTGCCTCTTCTTTCCTTATTATTTTTTATAATATTTATTTTTTAAATAATTTTTAAAAATAATTTCCTCTTTTTTATATATATTTTAAATGTTAATGGAACTCTTGATTTAGCAAGTTCCTTGCTGGAATACTGCTTTGGTGTTGTCTTCCCAAAAGGATCGGCAATAAAGATAAAAGGAATTAAGCATCTCCTCCTCATTTGATTATTTTCTGCTAGTGGACTTAAAACATATTTATTTCCCTTAGCTCAACTCCCGCAAGGGATGTTTTCCAGGGGGAAACGAGGAATACTGTACTCTCTTCCTAACTCCACCTACCCGTTTTTAAAATGAGCAATTAGTGTCCTCTAGCGGGTAGAAGCATTTGCTGGAGGCAAGTGAAATAAAATAAATCCGGAGCCGCGATCAAAAAGCAGCCAAGGCAACTACGCCTTTCAAAACTTGCGCAAATTACCCCGACTCCCTCCATATTTAGTTAACGGCTTCGGAGAACCACAGCAACGTAGTTTCTCTGTTAAAAACAACAACGGTGCAAATAAATAAAAAGCAATTAAAACAACGACAACAACCAAGCAGGAAATGACGGACGTGGGAAAACGGAAAGATATACTGCTTATTTCATATTGGGTCGTGCGCCACATGGCAACCCTAACTCGGCAGCGTCCTGATTTACAGCCCAATCCATTACTCAAGAGTAAATTAAACAAGGTTTACAGGTAAGCGTGCAGAACACCGCCTGCAGCCGATCTCTTTTAGGCTGCAAGGCTCCAAGCGGCCGTAAAGAATAAGCGGCCCCAATCCCGGCGCCCCCAAGAGGCAGAAACAAAACGCTTTGCGCATTAGCGATGTACTTTCACCTCGCCACATCCTCCGCATCCCACGCGGCTTCTGACGGAAAGGGGCGGGTCTTGACGCGTCACAATGGGCATAAATAGAGCTGGAGAAAGCGGCTCCGGCCTTTTCGCTGCAAGGACGGGGAGATGGGGAAGGTGAGTGCCGCGTATCCTTATTTTGAGAAGGGATTTACCTGGGGAGGGGAAAGAAACGGGAACCCTGCGTGGTTGGAGGAAGCAAAGACCGGTCTCGGGAAGCCGTCCTGTGCAGGCGAGGACAAATTCAGGACATTTCCTCTGGGCCGGTTGCTGCCCTATGGAGATCCGCGGGGCTTTACTCCCCGGTAAAATTGAAATAAAAAATGTGCAGCATCAGCACCACGCGTCACCCGCAGGACCAGGAAAGCAGAACGGAATAATGTCCGATACAGTGCGGATTGCGGGGGGGGGGGTCTTAGCGCACGCAAAAAGTCCGTATATTTATACGCTAAATAATTGGGAATAACGATTGCCGTGGATTTTCTTCTGCTCGCAGGCGCGGGTGGGTCTTTGGAACTTCGTTCCAAAAAAAGCACGTGCCATCACGGCGAAAAAGGGCAGGGAAAGGTTTTGCGTGCTTTTGAGCAGGGCCTAGTGGCTGAAAGTGGGAAGGACGTCCAACGTGCAGGGGGACCTCAAGAATATAGGATACCGAGTTATACAACTGCGCCCCCGTTAGGCTGATGTACAGGCCACGTTAGTGTACATTTTGCAAAAGGATCCCCCACTTTTAGTTGCTCGCTGATGCTTAACATGGTGGCTTAAAAGTATATCTCCCCCCACCCCATGCTCTCAGTTTCCTTTATATAGTCAATGCTCTGCTCAGACTGGCTGAATATAGCTGGAGGGATTTACGCTCATAGCAGAACATCTACTGCCAAGGGTGGAACTGGTAGTGGACTTTTGACTCCAGAACAAATGTGGATGGACTTTTGTGCTTTTGATGACTCTCTACGCAGTCCTAAATCCTCTGAAATGTGGCTGGGTTTTTTCTTCTTCTCTTTAACTGGAGAAAGCCATTGAGAAAGGGAACACTCCTGCCTAACGCTGGCTGCTGTGATGATTCTTTTTTGGCGTGTTAGACTGCTGATGCAGATGACGAGACGTAGAATCTGAGCCTCCAGCGTAAAATTGCAGAAGGCAGGTTGTGCTACCCTGCAGATAGCATCTTTATGCTGCCGTATGTGGCCCCATTAAGATGCATTCACAAGTGGGAGACAGAATAATGCTGCACAGCTTTAGTGGCTATGTTTCCACAAGCAAATATATTCATTACTGTTTACCAGTTGTAACTGGTAAGAGAATGGCAATGGTAGTGACTGGATTTTTATCTTTGCTCTTGTTCGTTTATGCTTGCAGTATTATGAAGAACCATTCTTGTTTTAAGAAAAGTTATGATCAAAGATTAAATCTCCTTTCAGCCATAATTAAGAGAATTACATTGCTTATGGAATGACTGGCTTGGCTGTGATAATTATCTTGCAGCAATCTGGCTGGCACTATTTGCTGCACACCTGTGCGCTGTTGCAAAAGGAGAACAGGCATGCAAGCTGTGTGTGCTGCACAGGAACAAAATTGCTCCATGTTGTCATTCCTCAGTCTAAACTCTATGCCTTTTCTTTTTTTGCAGGCTAGTGTCTTCCTTTTCCTCGTGGAAAGAAAACTACATGAAGGAGCCGTTGCTCTTCGACTAAAGCTGCTGTGGGGATGCACTATATTAAAATAAAATAATAAAATAAAAAACTATTGTGTGTCTCTTTTCTCTGTTGACTTTGAAGCACTGCCTTTGAACTGGTGCATGGCCGATTCCATGGCCTCACTGGCTACGCTACAGTGCAAAAGTAAAGGACTTGCTTATAACTGGTGCTGCTCAGCTGAAATCTGAGTGATTCTTTTAAGGGCAAGTTACATTTTATCTGATGATTAAATACTACAATCCAGAACTGCATCAAGGGTTGCAAATACCGTAGACAGTTGGCGTTGTATACCAGAACTTATTGGGTTTCAGCTTGCCTTTGGTTTATTTGACCTGAATATTATACCCCTGGAGTCCACTTTTGCCTCTTGAATAGTGTCATTTTTGTTTTATGTGACACACACCCCAACAAAAGATGTTTCTGGGGAGGTTAGAGGCTTCCATTTGGGCAGAGGCTTAGGACAATACATGCCAGACTAACAACACATAATTTGCGTAATAAATTCTAGAACTTTGAATTCTCCCCATGCCTGGAAAATGTAATGAACTAAGGCATTCATGACAAAACATAATGGTTCTCATACCATCCCTTTCAGGAGCCTACAGTGAAGGTTTAAAAATTAACTACATTTCCTGAAAGATGCAATTTGTTTGGCATGAATAATACTTCTTTAAAAATCCTCATTAAAAACTTGGGGCATTAAGTAAATAAATGCCAGTCTGAATTATACGGGGCACAGGCAGTCGTGATATACAGTCGTACCTTGGAAGTCGAACGGAATCCGTTCTAGAAGTCCGTTTGACTTCCAAAATGTTTGAACGCCAAATCGCGGCTTCTGATTGGCTGCAGGAAGCTCCTGCAGCCTATCAGAAGCCCCGTCGGACATTCGGGTACCAAAAGAACATTCACAAACCGGAACAATTGTCTCCAGGTTTGTGGCGTTTGGGAGCCAAAACGTCCGAGATCCAGGGCGTTTGGGATCCAAGGTACGAATGTAGTGGCGTCACTCTTAGTTTGGTACTGGGTTATTGAAAGTGCGTGCTATATGAATCATAATTGAGCTATGAAATCTGGCATTGTCTAAATGTCCCTTAAGAGATACATCCTATAAGGGCCCCCTGTGCCTAAATCTAGCTGAAAGTACCCAAAAGCCAAGTTTGCAAACTGGATTTTTACTAGATCTGCCAACCACACAAATGGAGACTGTACTTTGTATAGTGCAGTGATGGCAAACCTTTTAGAGACCAAAGGGCCCAAACTGCAACCCAAAAGTGCCAGCACAGGAATTTAACCTGTATATCTTATTTTTTCTGTGTGCACGTTTCTTCTTTATGACTGCTGTTGTAATAAATAATCCATGAAATACAGTCGTACCTTTTTGAACAGCTTAGTTCTTTAATTACTTGGAACCTGAACACTTCAAACCTGGAAATGAGTGCTCTGGTTTTGGAACTTTTGTCGGAAGCCGAACGTGCTCTGTTCTAACTTCAGTTCTGAGTGCCACACTTCCGTTTTCCTAGTGAGGAAAGGCGGACTGGGCAGCAAATGAGCAGGCACCTGCCACCCTCCAGTGCTGGGTCCCTCTGCCTCCACAACAGCAACCATGCCCTCCAGTGCTGAGCAAGGCTGGGCTGCCAAGTGAGCAGGCAAGGGATGTCGCCACCCGCCCCACCCCCAACTCCCCCGCCTGCTCCAGCTTGCAGGCAAGCAGGAGTGGGATCAGGCTGCTCCGCTAGGCAGCATTGCTGCTTGTACAGGAACAGGAGCTGGATTGGGGCTGCCCAGCAGGCTCTGTCACACTTTCCATTGGGTTCGCGGCTGCACTCCCCTCAAGAGAGAGGTTTAAAGGAGCCCCCACCTCCACATCAGATCCCCTGCAACCCTGTGAAGGCAGCCCGGAAGCTGCAGCCGAGAGCCCCTGCATCACCTGAAAGCAGCCAGGCACTGCTCAGCTTACCTGCCCGCTCCAGCTCCTACTTGCGTGCAAGCAGGAGTGGAGGCGGGGGTCTCCACTTCTGAGATCCCCGCCTCCACTCCTGCTTGCACGTGAGACCTCATCCACCCCCAGCACGGAAGCTACAGCCCTGCTGAGGTGACCGCATGCATGCCCACAGAGAGGGCTCCGAGTGCCCTCTGGCATGCATACCATAGATTCACCACTGCTGGTATAGTGTGTCAACTGTTGAGTCGCAGGTGACAATACTGCTACTGAACAAATTTCCATGAGGATTCCTCACTGCCCTAGTAGGCTGTAACTAATACTGCTATAGTTCCAGTTACAGATAGGTAGCCGTGTTGGTCTGCCATAGTCAAAACAAAAAAATTTTTTTTTCCTTCCAGTAGCACCTTAAAGACCAACTAAGTTCTTGGTATGAGCTTTTGTGTGCATGCACACTTCTTCAGATACACTGAAACAGAAGTTGCCAGATCCTTCTATATAGTGAGAAGGTGGGGAGGGGTATTACTCAGAAGGGTGGTGGGAATGGGTGATTGGCAGATAGCTGTGATGAGCCTGTTGACGACTCTTAACGACTGCAATAGGTCTTACAGGAAAAAGCAAGGGGTGAGAAGGTGAAAAATGGCTTTGTCATGTATGAGATAAGAATCCAATGTCTTTGTTCAGACCAGGTCTCTCCATGGTTTTAAGTCGTCAACAGGCTCATCACAGCTATCTGCCAATCACCCATTCCCACCACCCTTCTGAGTAATACCCCTCCCCACCTTCTCACTATATAGAAGGATCTGGCAACTTCTGTTTCAGTGTATCTGAAGAAGTGTGCATGCACACGAAAGCTCATACCAAGAACTAACTTAGTTGGTCTTTAAGGTGCTACTGGAAGGAAAAATTTTTTTTTTGTTAATACTGCTATGACAGGTTGGCAGCGCTATTCGAAGGGATCCTTCAGCAAGCACCTTTGATTCCCAGGCCTCTGGCCTGAGTTGCTCAGGAGGCACCTATTGCAATAGTGCAATGCCAGACACATCTTGCTAGTACCGCCAAATTAAGTGTTGCTTCCTGAGGAAGATGCCATTGCAAATATATTACATTTGAAGGCTGTTAAGTGCCTGCACTGCTGCCAACAATAGCAGCACTGATCAGTAGATTCTAGGGACAACCAACTGCTTTGCATGAAGTTTTTTGGTTTTTACTTCCAAAGTACACATACCTCTACACACTGCAGGTTGGAGAGTGCTCTGTACGTAGGGGAGTGTGGCATATAAGTACAAAAAATTTCTGGGAAAAACCCTGGATGCAGCTCTTCCATAATATGCTACGACTGAGCAGGCCACAACCTGTATACTAGAAAGCAGGACTAAACAGGATGGTATCCTAGAAGAGGATAAGAACAAGGGCACATAGCTTCTCAGTATGAATTAAGGAACTGCATAGACATACATATGTGTAAATAAGCTATTTTAAAAATCTAAGTAAATGACTTATTTTTAAATGTCTCCAGAGATTGAACACTGCCAGTAGAAACCAGTGGAGGTACCCAGGAGATAAAATGCCCAAGGACTGCTGACAAATTGGGGGAAACAAAAAGTGGCTGGAATCCCAAACAGAAGCATTCAACACTGTCTTGCAAGTCCCACTTGGGCTTTACTGTTTTGCCAAAGTTCTTGCAAAACTAAGTGCCGCACAGTGATAAAAGCAAAGGACATAGGAGAAATACACTTATCTGTACAGGCCCAAGACTTAAGAAGAATGTCTTTCATGGCCTTGTCTCTCTCTCAAAAAAAAAATGAGAACTTGATTCATGTGTGCCCTGCATGCAGTGTTCACAGCTGCTGTTCTCAAAATGGCAAATAATTTAGAATTCATAAATAGAACAGTGTGGATTACTTTGCTTAGGAAAAATAGAGGTGGAAATGGTCTACAATCTGGCATTGTTGCCTGCTGCTGACAAGCCTTGGTTGAGGCTGCACTGATGCCATGGTCTTTGGACCCATGAGCAGGGGAGAGAAGCTGCAGACTGGAATGGCTAGTGGGCAATTGCAATCCATAACTGAAATAGCTGGCTGCTGTTTCCACCAGGGGTGGGAAACCAGTCTTCCATATGTTGCTATACCACAACTCTCATCATCTCTAACCATGCTGGTTGGGGCTGATGGAGGTGCAACAAAATCTGGAGAGCCAGCAGTTTTTGGACAGGACCTCCCATGTCCCTCTCCCCCTTTCACGACTTCAGAAATGACACCCAGTCAGTTCTTTGACATGGGATAAATTTATTTCAGAGAACAAAGCAAACCCATTGTAATAACCCACATAGTCCAATTAATGAAGTGCAATGAAGTCACTTGTGTCAAATCTTGGTATCTTGTTTACATATTAATTAGTGCATCTAGTCTTTAGACTTTTGTTATTGCACATGGGCGAGGTGGGGGGAATAACTGTGAAGAAGACATGCAGACTTCATAAAGGGAAATGATTCCATACGGAGAACAAGAGTTGGGTCTGTACACAAAATGGAATGGTCATAGGTGTTTACATAACAAAAATAAAGGTGTCCAAATAATATGAATACTTAAATATATTAAATGCTTTTTTTTTCTTTAAATATGTTTCAGGCAAGGTGCTTTAAAAAAAAACCAACTCCACTCAATTAGTTTTCATTTCGAGATGACAAATCATGAAACGTTTTATACACAGTAACCGAACACAACATACAAAAAGTTTAAAAACCACTTAAAGCATAGCACACTATTAAGAGGCGAGCTGAATAACTCGCCTGCTTTGTAAACTAAATTTAACATTCTCTTGACATAAGTAGTTGGCAATATTGAGTATCAAGAAACACTCCGTTACTGGTGTCGATCATTTATGATGTAGTGTTAATAGTTACCAATTTAATGTGCATGTATGGTCTGAAGACAATAAAGAAAAGCAAGGCAATTTGTTGTTAAGTGTTGGCCATTATCAGTTGTAATGCTCTGGAGTCCTGTTGAGCTTCCATTTTCACAAGATGGCCTAAAAAGGTGCCCACAGTTAATGATGGCAAATGAGTTACAATCAGGATTTGACCCCTCTTTAAAAAAAGTGGATCCACCATACTGTATCCATGAACATCGTATGCATGAGGAAACACAGCAACAGGAATGTGAGACAAATTTAATCAACTTGAATGACTTCATACAGGCTAGCTGCAATCATTTTCAGTACACACATGCATGTACTGACAGCATTAGACATTTCGACGTGTGTTCATGTCCAACAACAGGTATTGAATCACAAGCCATGGCGATTGTACCTCACTTAAATAAAAGGCTTACTATGGTTTGGTCTCATGGCTTTGCCTTATTTTTAATGCGTTTCTGGATCGCTAGACCCCCCTCGCTAATCACTTCTGTATGTCTACATGTGTTATATGGCTACTTGTTTCCAAAAGAAGCACAATTTTGTATGAAAAAATAAGCTACTATGTATAATCCACATGAAGTGATTTCACAATTATCACCTATATATCCAATTTACATTCTTAACTCCAGAAAACAGTTCAAAATTTGCTTGACACAAGCTATTGGACTGCAGAAGTGAAAGAACATACCTGTTCATTTTACACCTCCAACTGCCTGAGAGAGAAAGAGAAAGAGGGAGGGAGAGGGAGGTATTCGAGTTATGCAAATTTGTTCCTTATAGAGGACAGGTTCGTGCGGCTGCATAAGACGAGCCATCGATGCTCGGTGTGCATTGCCAATATTGCACGCTCACGAACAACAACTGTTCGCGTCAAAGCTCCTGGTTCAATTGCAGTTGGTGGAGATTTTCCTAATTCTTTACAGCAGCACGGTGCTGCGCGTTAACTGCTAACGTCGGAAGCCCAACAGCAGCTGCTGCAAAGACACAGACTGGTTTAGGAAATGGAATTTACGTTCAGAAAAGGAGATAGGAGCAACACTTGGGCAAACTGGAGCAACGATGGGCATAAAGCCATCCTCCTCGGAAAGAAAAATAAAATGTGGCACAAGGACAAAATCTACTAAACAGTTCGTTTTTTAAAAAAACAAACCCCAAAACCACATGAAAACATAATCTGTTAATACTGTAAACTGCAGTCTTCACATCTCATGGCTGATCAGTAGCTTCTGTGACGGATTCTTTCGGAGGACACACAGATGAACGGGGATCCATGGCTGAGTGCATTAGAGGGATATAAACATCGTCCATGTTTGGCATGACAAAAATTTTCTGCAAAGTGTAAAAAACCAATCAGAAAATTCAAACGACACAGGCAAGTGATATGCTTCAAAAATAAGCTTAATTTCCCTTCATTTTGGTCCGTCTCCTGTTTCCCAGTAATTGCATTAATGCACGAAGGGGGTTTAAGCAACCGCAATCTAGGCTTGCTGCTTTTTTAACCTAGAATTTGTGAATATTTCAGACCATCCTATTGGTGGGTCTAACAAGTATGATACTAAACAGGTATACAGCAACCAAACATAATCCCCGGTAACTTTTTATTTTAATCTATGAAGCAGAGTTGAAACATCAGTCATTTATGACAAAGCTACTTCAGTTTTCAGATGACAAGATATCATTCGAACCATACAATTTTGATGAAGCAACTTACCTTTTGTTGTGTGTGTGTGTGTGTGTGTGTGTGTGTGTGTGTTTAAGTGTTCCCTCTGCTGCCTGCAGAAGCCCCTTATGCCCCACCACCCAGATTTCTGAAGGCAGCACTGATCTGAAGTTTGGACAGAGGATTGCATCCAACTAAGTTTAATACTCTGAGCTGATCAATTTAAATTAAGGGACCTAAGTGAGTTATATCATCCATTTCAGTGGGCCTACTCTGAGTAGGACTAATGTAGGCCCCATAATTTCTGCTTCACCAAAAATATTACAGGTGGAATTTTTTTCCTGCAGATTTACTCCAGGAGCTGGTTTTGAGTGCTGGCACCAAGTCAATGTGCAATAATTTCAAGCAGGTTTTCTGCATTATAAATTCAGTTGGATTTTTATAGTCTTTAAAAAACCAAAAACAACAACAACAACCCCATGCTTCCTCACCATTCCTATAACAAACCCTCAGATGATTGTCCACAGCATCCCTGCTACTGATTAATAATAATGGCATCTGCATTCAGTGGGTAAGTGTATTGCCAAGTGACTTTGATAATCATTCTTTTTGTTGTTAAGTCATTTAGTCATGTCCGACTCTTCGTGACCCCATGGACCAGAGCATGCCAGGCACTCCTGTCTTCCACTGCTTCCCGCAGTTTGGTCAGGCTCATGTTTGTGTTTGTTTCATGTTTGAACACTAGTCACAATTAAAAGAGCTTTGAAGAAATATACCTGGAATTCTTGTTCCAATTTTTTCTCTATCCATTCAGTCACATGAACCAAAGTCACCTCTCTCACACCAAGCTTTGGCCTAGCTTTGAGCTCCAGGTAGGGTGGTCTTCGGAAGCCGTACCTGAACAGAACACAAAGAATGTATGGTGGCATTTACTTGTTTATCGGATTCATCTTCTCCTTCTTCCTTCCTCCTTCCACTCTTATCATAAACTACCAACCTGGGAAGTAAGTCCAAAACAGATACTTGCTAAAGGACATCTTGAGACATCCACAGTTGAGCTGGGATCTAAACGCATGTCTCCCTGGTCCAAGTCCAACAATATAGCTAGCACACTAGTTACCTTGTGTATTCGCTTTATGTTACAACGCGACAAAGATGTGAATCTTCCTTGGTATGACTCATTAACAATTTGTATTGCTTCTGAATTCCAGAATTCCAAGTAAAACAGTCTTTGCTGCTAGTAGTAACAGTAATTTACAGATGTAACAATAGAGGTGTTAATACCAAAACTTGCTCTAATTCAGGGACAAAGGTTCAGGGACACACCTGTCTTGATCCTCATCTTGTGCAATACTTTGTTCTTCCCAGCAATGGGCCTCATCATAAACTGGGAAAAGCTACCGTATTTTTCGCCCTATAGGGCGTACTGGCCCATAGGGCGCACTTTTTTTTGGGGGGGGGAAATAAAGAAAAAAAATTATCCCCCCCCGAGCCCCAAAGAGCAAAGAAGCCATGACAGCGAGCGGGATGGATCCCACTAGCTGTCCTGGCTTCGTTTTTAGCCTCGGGGCTGGGGGTCCAGGAGCGAAGGCGAGGTTGCGCAACCTCGCCATCGCTCCCGGAGCTTGCGGGGCTGGGGGTGGGGGAAGCCTGAGCTTCCCCTGACCCCAGCCCCCAGAACAGGCTGCTATCCGCAAGCCTTGGGAGCCCGGCGGGAAGTCGCGCCGGGCTCCCAAGGCTTGCGGATAGCTTCCTGAAGCCTCGACCCCCCTCGCTCTCCAGGCTTCAGCGAAAGCCTGCACTCGCCCCATAGGACGCACACACATTTCCCCTTCATTTTTGGAGGGGGAAAAGTGCGTCCTATAGGGCGAAAAATATGGTAATTGTCCTCGATTTCTAGATTACAGTAGCTCAACCCCCTGCAATCCCACACTGGTGCTTCTCTGCCCTAATAGAACCGCTAGCTTTTGCCAGCTTTTCAAATATTAGAAATCTATGAAAAGCTTTAAAAAATTGATTTAGACATTTATTTATTTTTACAACAGCACCCCTCCCATCTGTAGTCTGAAGCGGAATGTGGAGTCAAACCTCGGCTCCCGAACGGCTCCATTTTCGAACGTTTCGGCTGCTGAACGCTGAAAACCTGGAAGTAAATGCTCCGGTTTTTGAAAGCCGAACGTCTGACGCAGCTTCCGCTTGAGTGCCGGAAGTTCTTGCAACCAATCGTAAGCCGCGCCTCGGTTGTCAAATGTTTCGGAAGCCAAACAGGCTTCCAGAACAGATTACATTAGACAACCAAGGTTTGACTGTATATCGTAACAAACTGTTTCATAGAATCACAGAATTGTAGAGTTGGAAAGGGCTACCCTATGGCTCTCCAAATGTTGCTAGACTACAGCTCCCATCATCCCCAAATGCTGGTTCTGCTGTCTGGGGCCAATGGGAACTAGGGTCCTACAATATGTGGAAGGCTGCAGGTTAGCCGCTTCCAGTTTGTAGGAATAGCAAATGCCATACATACCCCCTCTGAAGCAAGCACCATTGTGTGCAATTAAACTCGGTCCTAGGTAAGTTGGATACAGCCAGAGGGTTGCATCCAACTAAGGTAGAGTAATTATTATTATTATTATTATTATTATTATTATTATTATTATTATTATTATTATTCCCCAGCCAAGACCGGGCTCAGGGCGGCTAACAACCAATAATAAAAACAAGTTGACTGAAATACAACTTAAAAACTAGATTAAAATACAACATTAAAACAATTAAAACATTAAAATGCAGCCTCATCACAGGAGGACAGAGGAAAAAAGAAAAGGGGGGAGGGAATCAAACTGATTCTAAGCCAAAGGCCAGGCAGAACAACTCTGTCTTACAGGCCCTGTGGAAAGAAATCAGATCCCGCAGGGCCCTGGTCTCATGAGACAGAGCGTTCCACCAGGCCGGAGCCAGTGTTGAGAAGGCCCTGGCTCTGGTTGAGGCTAATCTAACTTCCTTAGGGCCCAGGACCTCTAAGGTGTAGAGAAGACCCACTGCAATTAATGGACCTTAGCCATGACCGCTTAGGAGGGTCTGCTCTGAGTAGGACTCAGGTACCAGGCACAATGCACATTTGGGATTTGCAAAATGCTTCTTAAAAATGCTTGCCGGTTCTTAAGATGGGACATCCTATGGCATACCAACCCCTCAGCAGCACACATATGCAGCCCTCTTTGTTTTCATGTGAGAGAAACAAAAAGGGAGCAGCAGGGTGGGGGGCAACCCAAATGACAAAATAGGAGCTCTTTCCACAGCAGAAAGAATCAAACCACTGTCCTGGTAGCTTCATAGGAACAAATGATAAATTGCACAGCTCTTGAAAAGGCTTCAAGTCAAGTCTCGACTCCCGCTTACCATATTCGATCACTGGGAGGTGGAGGAATGTTAACTGCTAATGTTCCTTTACATTCTTGTACCTCAACGGTTAGCAAAAGTGGAGTGTTCGAGACCTCTTCAATCTTTTTTTTGATGAACTCCGTCTCCGTTGCTTTCTGGAAGTATTTTGACTTGGTGATTTTATCCACAAACCTCATTATTTTACTGGTTCGGTGCCCCCCAACGTATCTTTGAGAGAGAGAAGAAGAAAGCATCAAAGTAGGTTTACAGCTGTTCCTGGAAAAGAGGGGTTTTAAAAAATTTAAAAAACAAAAAAACATTTTATCTTATTCTGTAGCTGTACAGTGGTACCTCAGATTACAAACACCTCGTGTTACAAACACTTTGGGTTACAGACTCCGCTAACCCAGAAGTAGTACCTTGGGTTAAGAACTTTACCCTAGGATGAGAACAGAAATCGTGCGGTGGTGGCACAGTGGCGGCAGCGGGAGGCCCCATTAGCTAAAGTGGTACCTCAGGTTAAGAACGGTTTCAGGTTAAGAACGGACCTCTGGAACAAATTAAGTTCGTAACCAGAGGTACCACTGTAGATAGAATATTCACACAGAGCTCTCTGCAGGTTTCCAGACATCAATTCCCATCATCCCTGGCCATTGGCCAAGCTAGCTGTGGCTTATCATAGAATCTCAGAGTTTGAAGGGACCCAAGGGTCATCTAGTCCAACCTCCTGCAATGCAGGAATCTCTGCTAAAGCATCCAGGACAAATGGCCATCCTACCTCTGCTTAAAAACCTCCAAGGAAGGAGAGTTCACCACCTTTCGTGGGAGTCTGTTCCACAACCGAACAGCTTTTACCGTCAGAAGGGTTTTCCAAAGGTTTAGTCGGAATCTCCCTTCTTGCAACTTGAAGCCATTGGTTCGAGTCCTACCCTCCAGAGCAGGAGAAAACAAGCCTGCTCCCTCCTCCATGTGGCAGCCCTTCTTATGGCTATCCTATTTCCTCTCAGGCTCCTCTTTTCCAGGCTAAACATACCCAGCTCCTTCAAGCGCTCCTCATAAGGCTTAGCTTCCAGACCCTTGACCATCTTGGTCGCCCTCCTCTGCACATGTTCCAGCTTGTCAACATCCTTCTTAAAATTGTGGTGCCCGGAATTATGAGAGTTGGGAATCCAGCAACATCTGGAAGTCACCATGTTGGCTTTCTATGCTTTAGTGCTAGGGATGACTAATTTGTTGCTGCAGGGCTGTAAGCGGCCCAAACAACACAGGCTGCTGGAACTCCTCAACAGCAGTTGAAAAACTCGTGATACTGGCTTTGCTATGGGCAGAGAGAAGGAGAGTTGCATGCATGCCTTTCTTGCATCCCCAATTAGTAGAATGGAGGCAAAATGCATGACGAAGCTTGGATAGATTATTATGATTTATTAAATTTATATACTGCCCTTCATCCGAAGATCACAGGGCTGCTTATAGGGTATATATGCTCTTTAATGCACAAATGCAGACTTTCATCATAGCGTTAAAGTTGAATTGCTACAAGCCCAGAGGTTGCTGCTAGGTTCCTAAAAGGGCCACCCACTAATTTATATACAGAGATGCCTTTGGGCAAATCGACACGATAGAGGACTTACAGACAAAGTGACCCAAGTAGGTAATTTATTTATTTATACAATAAATAAGTACAAAAAACAGAGAGAAAGGACAATGCCCCACGATGCTATCCAAAGATTCTGGGTGCTTACATTCTCACCAAGTATTTGTTATTATCATTATTACTGTATTTTTTGCTCTATAAGACTCACTTTTCCCCTCCAAAAAAGTAAGGGGAAATGTGTGTGCGTCTTATGGAGCGAATGCAGGCTGCACAGCTATCCCAGAAGCCAGAACAGCAAGAGGGATTGCTGCTTTCACTGTGCAGCGATTCCTCTTGCTGTTCTGGCTTCTGAGATTCAGAATATTTTTTTTCTTGTTTTCCTCCTCCAAAAACTAGGTGCGTTTTGTGGTCTGGTGCATCTTATAGAGCGAAAAATACGGTAATTAAATTTATATACCACCCTCCACCCAAAGAGTTTTGGCCTGAAGGGCTGTTCACGTTAGTCCTTTCAATCTCAAGCAGTATTTTGGTGGATTTTGCAAAAGAACATCTTTTTAAAATCCTGCATACTATTTCCTCCCCTTTCCCCCAATTCCCCCTTTACAACAGTTTTTAATGCAATGTTATAAAAAAAAACCGGCTCCCTGTCCCTATTGTCACAACTACTTTCAAACCTCAGGAGTGTAAGAGGGGCATTTTAAGGATTAGGGAGGCAGCTGTTTAAGGACTGCTAAATGGCTTTGCTAAGAGAGCTTTACCGTGGCTGCTTTCTGGTCCATCTTTGTCAATGTTATGGATTTCTGCTTGTTGTGCTACTGTTCCTAACTGGATATTGATTCTTTAGTGTTTTGTTGTTATGTTTGAGTGTTAGCTGCTTTGAGATTGCAGAGAGTTAAAAAAAAATGGGATACACATTTTAGAAATGAAATAAAAATTAAATAAAAACATGGGTGCAAATGGGATTAAAAGGAGGTCCTGGTATTTTTTAAGAAGATGGAAGGCCCATGCCTCTGTGGTGTGAAAACAGTGCTAATAAATGACCTACATGTATGAGATTGTTCCCAAGTTGCATGAAAATATAGATGTCATTCAGAAAGTTTTTTTTACCCAAGAACATGCAGCGAAGATGGCAGAGGCAGAGCGCTCATTCATTAGACTGGGCGAAGAGCAACACAAATTTACTGTTCCTATAGCTCAGGCATGGCCAAATCTGGCCCTCCAGATGTTTTGGGACTACAATTCCCATCATCCCTGACCACTGGCCCTGTTAGCTAGGGATGGTGGGAGTTGTAGTCCCAAAACATCTGGAGGGCCAAGTTTGGCCATGCCTGCATAGCTAATGAAGACCTGCATGTGCTACAGCAATGTGGGCAGCAATTTCTGGAATTTCCATCATCTGGAAAATTTACTACATTATTTATGATTGACTTGAGATGCTGCGTAAATCTACATGCTAGTCGTCATCAACAACAACAACAACAACAACAACAAGATTTATTCAGTACGTACCCAGAGTCATCACCACAAAGCCTGCAAAAACACCTTCCTAGTCACAAATTTTTAGCAATTATCCTTCATTCACCCCAAATGTTTCTCCTTTCCAGATGGTGCTGGATGCATGACAGTCGGCTATTTTTAACCACTAAATGTGTTCATTGTAACATGAACTAGCATAATGAATGGCAATTTATTCGTCACCTTCTTAACATGCACACACACACACAGAGTGACACAGACAGAAGTGTCTGGAGAAACACTCAAAACATATGGAGTTCCTTCCCAAGCCTCAGATATTATTGTCTCTTCCCCTGCCTCTCCCAGCGACAGCACTCAACTGACAAGACCAATGGCCTGCCTTCCTATGATTGTAAAATAGCACTTTTATGTGCAAAAAGGGACAATGAGAATCTTACTGCTGCGCAGAACCTGAGACAGTGCAATTATTGGCATATCAGGCAAATTGCGCTTATTTCCCCAGATGTACAGAATGGTGGTTCGCAGCAAAGGTGGCTCTCAGAACCCATTAACAGCCTGATGATGCTACCCATTCACTTCATCTTCTACGGATATGCATATGGACCAGATTTAGTATGTGTGATGTACATTAATTTATTTGCACCAGCCAAGGATCTTATTCCACATGAGAAGACCAATACAGTTTGGTGGGAAGAAGCACACACCAGTTGACTTCAGGGTCTCTGCGGCTTTGAGAACAGGTTTCTTTTAGGTGCGCTAGATCTAACGTCACACTCCTTGTGGGGCTAATCCCAAATTCAGCCTCTGCGTTAAAACACAACCTCTGGCGTTCTGATGGCAACTTTAGGTTGTGGGGAAATGCAGCAGCTTTCCTTTTACATGAACAACTCATAGTCCAGGGGAGGAATTCAATGTCCTACTAAAGCAATCGCCCCCTCAGGGCAAGCATTTCAGCTTACCAGCTGGAACAATCCCTGCTCTCCTCCCCACACAAGTTGTGCCAGAGGTCGTTCTTAACCTCCCTCCCTCCACCACAAATTACCATATTTTTTGCTCTATAAGACTCACTTTTTCCCTCCTAAAAAGTAAGGGGAAATGTGTGTGTGTCTTATGGAGTGAATGCAGGCTGCGCAGCTATCCCAGAAGCCAGAACAGCAAGAGGGATTGCTGCTTTCACTGCGCAGCGATCCCTCTTGCTGTTCTGGCTTCTGAGATTCAGAATATTTTTTTTTTCTTGTTTTCCTCCTCCAAAAACTAGGTGCGTCTTGTGGTCTGGCGCGTCTTACAGAGCGAAAAGTATGGTACTTTTCAAAGCTTCCACTGACAGGAGGCATTTGCATCCCACCCAAGATCAGCCATTCCCTCCATCAGCAGAGGAATTTAGATGTCCTGGAGTCACTGTAGGCCCTCTCAATTCACACCGTGAGCAATCTTTGGGTGTGTTACACAAGAAATGAGGGAACAGGAAACGTGGGAGTCACTTCTACATTCCACTGCCATTACTGTGAATGCCCAAGGTCACCTTCACTTGCTCAAGAGTATCATTACATCCAGTTGCATCACTATTGCCTAGACAGCAATGACCTTTCCAGTGACTTCTTGTGTATACAAACCAGTTGAGTAGTTTGTAAGCTTTTCAACGGCAACAGATATTGGCTGAACATAAAAAAGCAGCCTCGCTGGATCAGACCCAAAGCCTATGTACCCCAGCATCCTGTTTTCCACAGTGGGAGGATACGGGTGGTGCTGTGGTCTAAAACCACTGAGCCTCTTGGACTTGCTGATCAGAAGGTTGGCGGTTCGAATCCCCGCGACGGGGTGCGCTCCCGTTGCTCTGTCCCAGCTTCTGCCAACCTAGCAGTTTGAAAGCACGCCAGTGCAAGTAGATAAATAGGTACAGCTGCAGCGGGGAGGTAAACAGTGTTTCCGTGCGCTCTGGCTTCTGTCACGGTGTTCTGTTGTGCCAGAAGCGGTTTAGTCATGCTGGCCACATGACCTGGAAAGCTGTCTGTGGACAAACGCCGGCTCCCTCGGCCTGAAAGCCAGATGAGCGCTCCAAGCCCATAGTCACCTTTGACTGGACGTAACCGTCCAGGGGTCCTTTACCTTTAACTTTTATCTTTCCGCAGTGGCCTACCAGATGCCCATGCAAAGCCCACAAGCTGAACATGAAAGCAACAGCAATCTCCTTCACTCTCCAACCATTCAGCCTCAGTGGATGACTCTTATTTTAAAAAGGACCTCTCTCATGTCCCCCTTTTGCTTCCCTTTATCTAATCTATGTACTGTAAGTTCCCAGACATTATAATGCTTTCTCACAGGGGAGTTGTTTCAGTCCCCTGATGATGATAACAATAACAATAACAATAATAATTTATTGTGTATATGCTGCCCACCTGGCTGGGTTTTCCTTGCCACTTTGGGCGGCTTCCAACACATTAAAACATAATAAGACACCAAACATTAAAAAATTCCCTATACAGGCCTACCTTCAGATGTCTTCTAAAGGTTATATAGTTACTCATCTCCGTGACATCTGATGGGAGGGCGTTCCACCGGGTGGGCGCCACTACCGAGAAGGCCCTCTGCCTGGTTCCCTGTAAACTTACTTCTCCCAGTGAGGGAACAGGCCGAAGACCCTCAGAGCTGGATCTCAGGCTGAACGATGCGGGTGGACATGCTCCTTCAGGTATGATCTCTTTGTTTTGAGATCCAGCTCTGAAGGCTTTCTGGTGGTGAAACCTGCCCCCCAATTTCTGCATGGCTGAAGCATCCCAATTACTTCAGAGGTCCCTGTTTTGGTTCTGGGTGCTTCAGAGAGAGCCGCTTTTGTTTCAGACAAGCCCCATATCATTTCAAAGTGACCCACTTCAGTTCGCGATTTGGTATTTGTCCAAATCCAATGAACACAACCAAGTCTGGCTGTAACACTTGTTGATGCACACTCTTTACCTAGAGAATACTAGTAATATGCTTAACACAAAAACAGAACGAACAATCTCCTTGTGCTCCAAGACACAGACTAACTCACCCTTCTCCTCCTGGCACTAGAGGTTTCTCGCTCCCTGTTGCTTCTGGAGCATCATCTTCGTCTGAAGAGCCAGCACTAGAAGATTCTTCATCGCTGTCTGCAAGGCAATATGCCCTTGGCCTGAAACTGAAAAGAAGGACACATTTCAGTTTTGAAGTGACACCTAATTAACATAGGTTGGAAACAGGGTTTTTGCTCCCTGCATGACTATACATCTTCCTGTTTCCCCAGTTAAAAATGTGCGCCGCACCATGCTTTATTTATACAATAATTACTTACTCCAACACAGCTGTGTCAAACCTAGCTTAAAATGAACGGAAACATGTGTGAGTTACTTCCATGCAGTCAAATGGAAGGTGAAGACACATTTCTGCACAAGTGTCTTTCATGACAATTAAATGCAATGCAAACAATTACAATACCAAACTAGGATGAGCACTTTGACTAAGCACAATTTTTTGACCGGATGAGACATGCTTGGGAAGTCAAATGGGTTTCTGAATGAAACTGGAGGGTTGCTTTTGTGAGCACCATGCGCTTCCAGGAGTTATTTTCTTGCCACCGTATCATATAATTTCCCTCTTATTGCCCCCTGCACACATAGCTGAGCCGCATCTACCTATCATAATAGTTGCCGGCAGCAACAGAGTCAGAAGTGTTTTAGACAAGACATTTGGTAAGTAGCAGTAAAGGCAGTGATGGTCTTAGAGGCAAAGTATAGCTGGCATATTAAGAAGGCCTGAGACAATATAGGACAAGTCTAGGGAATGCATCTTGTTGAGTCTCTAAGTATTCGAATGCAGTATGTATTGAGGGGTTCCCAGCAGGGGAGAAGCCCAGGCTCTAATGTTATGATTGCAGAACTGCCACCTAACCCAGAATTACTAAAAACAATACGTATATGGAACAAAACCTCGATGGTAATCCAAAGAGCCCTAACTGGCAATTTCTCCATAATTGGTGTAATAATCTGCTATGGACATTTCACATGCAAGTTGCATGTTCTCAAGTGGACATTCCTTTCCAAAGCCCTGTCCTAACAGTAAGCTCAGGCTTTTCTTGGTCACCAACAACCAGACAAAAACAGAATACAAAAGGGCTATCTGCAAGCAGCAACTTATCAAAGTGTTCAGGCAGTAACACGGAAAAGCTGGCCATCAGTACCATCCTGCCAATTTTTCTAGATAGCCATGATTTTTTCTCCCACGCCCACTTCACCCAACCAGGATGGCTAGATGCCATCTTCTATAGAACATCCACTGCTATATAAAGCAACCCTGGAATAAGCCAGATAGTTCAAGAAGAGGTTCTTGAGTAATAACCCTTTCACTGCAACATGTGCTGGCTACAGTGCAGTAACGGCTGAATATACACGTGAGGATGAAGGCCTATCAAGCTTCAAGAGGGAGACTTTGAAAACAGTTTTTACTGTTAGCTTTTCCCTGACTGCAGGATGGGCAGAATTAGGTGCGACAACTCCACAATGGAGGAATGTTGCAGTTTATTGATTCTATGGAGCAGTAAAGACCAAATGGAAATTGGCAAACAGCTGTATTTAAAAAAATGAAAGAAGAGGAGCACAGCAGGGAAGTTGTGCTACTCACGTTAGAGAGATGCTTGCCTCCCAATACAAAGAGAGCACACACGTCATTCCCTAAGCCCAGCTTTAAACATTCCAAGGCAACTGGGGAAGTACAAGAGAGTGCTTCCTCTCACTCAACTAGCCCAGAAGTCATTTCAGTGATTCCGGCTAGAATCACTTAAGGAGCAAACACAGCAAATTTAACACAAGCAAATTTAAAGAGTAGAAAGAATTCAGCCTTGTTAGGTAGCTAGGGTAGGGGGTTAAAGGCAGATATTAACTTCAATGAAACTCCACGCCAAGGTTTTGTTAAGATAAAAGCAAAAACCTTAGAGAGCCAGGTGGCTTCAGTTACCGAAGGGGGCTAACAACTTGCAATAGCATTGCCCCTTATTTCCAGCCAAAAAAAGCCCTTTGAATGGTCTCAGCACAAACAGAATGAACACTCCACAAGGGATGAGATGATGCGACAAATACCACTCACCAGATCAAAACAAATCCACAGATTGACGAATCCAAATATTACCAAAAAAAGGAAAGGAAATGAAAGCGGGAAGAAAACCAAAAAAACAAATACAAGTTAGAGAAGATACAGTATGGAGAAATTGCAAGCTACCTTTACCTAGGAGGGGCTCTATTTGGCCAACATAAAGCAAACAGTACTAGCCAGCTGACATTTAAGCAAAGCTCTTTTTAATGCAGGTTAGACCACGCAGCAACACTTGAACATTTGAAGCAGTATCGGATACTTGGGTTTCCAAAGCTGCATAAATGTACGCCAGTAAAACTATTAATATTAGACAAAATATTGATACCGATTCTTGGTAATAGGTATAAGGGGACTGAACCAATACCTGGGAGAGACCCACTGAGGTCTTGTATCTGTGCAGAGAGGAGATGCCAGCCAGCCACAATATAATGATGTGAAATCAATGGGGAAGAATAACGCAAGCCGAAAAGCTGGGACTTTAGACCCACTTCTAGCATAGATATGACCTCTCTTCCTTTGGTCCTACTAAAAACATACATATGCCCACCGATTATATTTTTTTTACATATATAATAGGTGCCCTGTGTTTCTGTGCTCTTGGCATATAATGACTGCTGTTTGTCTATTCTCCTGCAATGTGGACAACAAACAAACATCCAGCGTGAGCAAGGAAAAGTGCAAAGCTTCTAAAACGGGGGGGGGGGGTGGAACACCCAACACCCACCCCAAACTTAAAAGGTACACAGAATATGGGCAGGATGATGGCGGTGGAACGAATGTTAGGAAGAAGCAATGCTCCCTTGTTGCAGCTTCTTCAGAATTTAAATTGGACTGAACATGTACTCTAGTGCTGCACACGAAGACACAGCTGTTTAAAACAGCAGTAGCCAACGTGGTGCCCTTCGGATGTTGGGCCACCGACTATGCTGGATAATGCTGGCAGCAGTTGTGGTCTCTGGAGCGCATTACATTAGCCATTACATTACATTACATTTTAAACCCCTGGTTTAAAAGGTTTACAAAATTATGATTTTTCTCTCTGTTCATTTATTGCTTGCAACCAGCTTTTTATTTAGCACTGATACATAAATTTTTTATTTTTCCCCTTCTGCCCCCTCCATTCCTACTTGGGATCAGTGCCGGATTTATGTATAAGCTAAACAAGCTATAGCTTAGGGCTCCACTCTCTTGGGGCCCCTCATAAAAATTAAAGGAAAAAAACTGGATGTACATTTCCAAAATATAAGATAAAAAAACAAAATAAAACAAATGTGATTAAAGTACATATTTTGTTATGTGCAAATGGCTTTAGATACCTATTAGGTCCATAAATTACCATATAGCATATATTCAACACAAAAAACAGTGACAATTTGTTGTTGACAAAGGACAGCTGCGCATATAAAGGGCCTCATTACCTTCAGTAGCTTAGGGCCTCATCAAACCTAAATCCAGCCCTGCTTGGGATAGAGAAGCTAGAAATTAAAGAAAAAATCTATTTCCAGAATGATCTCTGTCCAGTGCCATTACCATTAGTTTATTAGGGTACAGTTAAGCTAACTTTGAAGTTGTTATTCATCAGTCTACAGGTGGTCACAAGACTTACTGACCAATCCCCGCCTCTCACTTTTGAGATCAGTTTTAGCATAGTGCGACAACTTCCCCAAAACTGTAATCAGTTATTCATTATAAAACTCCAGACTTATCAGCTCATTCTAGTTTCTATTACAGAGTTTTATGAAGAGCTTTCTGTACTTAAAAAAACACACCAAAACAGTAGGAAAAAAATTCCTTACCCTTCTTTGCCAATTTCTCCAACTTTCAGTGCTTCACCTAGAGGTTCCTTTCCAAGTTTGGTCAAATTCATTTTGGTCTCCAGGGTCATTAGAAAAGATCCACTGTAAGATATTTCCAAGTCAATCCAAAGCCCTAGAATTGTTGGGGAAAGCAACATTTTAGGTATGACTGAAACTACCACACAATATCCAGGAAAATGCTGAAACACACAGAGCGAGATTGATCCCTACCTCTTTTTTCAAACCTCTAGTTTTACGTTAGGCCAACACTATCACGACTAGTCAAATAGCAACTTAAGATTAAATAACTAGACAAAAAGCAACTTACAAACATGATACGGGGCAGTACTCTGCAAATCACAGAATCTAGAAATGTTAAGGGCTTAAATAGTATTCATCATGCTGGTCTCAGCAAGCCGCAACTGTGTTTTTAATTGGATTAACTTCGGTCGGAAAGAGAAGGCAGTTCCCCTCTTGCAACACAGAAGGTGGCCCAGTAAAGAGGAACCAGCTTTCCTCGGCATCTTAGGAAAGTGCAAAGGCCACTTTCACTATCATAGGCCATCATACTGGTTGCAAAGGCATAATATAGGGGTGGGGACTCCTAAAACAGGGGTGGGGAACCAGCAGCCCTCCGGACATTGCTGCACTCTCAACTTCACTCTCAGCCCCAGCCAGCATGGCCAATGGCATAGGATGATGGGGAGGCCATAGTCTGAAAAAGGGTTCCCCGTCCCTGTCCTAAAGATTAGCAAAAGGTCCTGTGAGGCCTTCATATGTGTACCTGTGCAGAGGAATCTCTGCAGATCAGCTGATTAAGAAGGAACACCCTACAAAGGCATGCAATCTGCAGCTGTATTGTACTGTTTACTGAAATGACAACCTACATTCCACTGGACTTTATATGGACTGCCGTTGCAGAAATAAACAATTAAGAATATTGCCACTGTAAGTAGTTCTATAGATACAGTGGAACCTCTATTTGCGACCATAATCCGTTCCGGAGGTCAAAACGGGTCACTGGGAGAGGCGCAGGTGTGGACGGTGATTGCGCATGTGCAAACGGTGATCGCCGCTCCTGCGCATGTGCAAACGGCAGCAAACCCACCGGTTACTTCCGGGTTTGCCGTGGTTGTGACTTGGAACAACGGTAAGAAGAGGTGGTGGTAAGTAGAGGTTCAACTGTACTGGCTAAGAATCAAAAGGCATGCAGCCCTTGGCTACCACTTGTGCCCTTGGCTCCAGCTGCTTGCACTCCACTGGAGAAACTGCTCTGATGAAGGCCCTCTGGGCTTGGAGCAGCTTGCCAGGCAGTGCATCAGGGAAGGAGGCAGCGACAGAAGCAGAAAACTATGAAGACCAGCTGCACGTGCAGAGCTACCCTGACCGACCTTTGGGTCCCGGTCATAAAACATGGAAGCATCGGCAATTGTCTTAATTGCCATTCACTTCACGTGGGCATTCGTTTGTTCGCGACATATGAGTGATGGGAAATGATCTGCAGAACGGCTTGCACGTGAAGCGCTCTCTGTTCCTCTGCGCAACATCCCACAATTATGAAAGGAGGAAGTTGGAGAGAACATCTGCGAGGCAGAGAGATAAACGGCCGTTTAACAGGCTTGGAACTTTGTTCCTGCCTTGCTAATGAAGGAAATGAAAAGAAGGAGCATCTCAGAGCTTATGCAACGCTAATGTTTACGATGAACTGGGAGGAAGTGTGTTCTTGGCCTGGAAGAGTATACAAGCTGATGATGAAGACCAAAGGTCAAAAAGCATCCAGCCAGATCTCTGACTGCAAGAGGATAGCTTTTAGAATGTGTTCTTGACATTATAGGATACATTTAGTGGGGTGTGTGCCAAAATCTTTCCTGTTGTTTTAATGTAGTCCTCTACCATGATCTACCAGATCGTGAAGCTGAGGCTCCAATACTTTGGCCACCTCATGAGAAGAGAAGACTCCCTGGAAAAGACCCTGATGCTGGGAAAGATGGAGGGCACAAGGAGAAGGGGACGACAGAGGACGAGATGGTTGGATAGTGTTCTCGAAGCTACCAGCATGAGTTGACCAAACTGTAGGAGGCAGTGGAAGACAGGAGTGCCTGGCGTGCTCTGGTCCATGGGGTCACGAAGAGTCGGACATGACTAAGCGACTAAACAACAATAACCATGATCTCAGACAACCACAGATGCTCAATGGAGTATCTTCAATATCCTTGCTTTCCATGAACTTCAGGGTGCACAACGGCATCCGCATCCAGATGCAGAGACTGTTCCAGTTTCAGTAGGTTGTGCTAGGTGGTGCAACAATTTGCACATCCAGCCAAAAGTAATTATTTTCCCACTCAGTTTGTTTCAAACCTAACCCAGCTCCAAGTAGCTCAGGCTAGTGAACATCATCCCGTGTCCATTTTATCGCCACAAAAACCCCTTGTGGTAGGCTGGAACAAGGGATAGGTATGGGATCTGAACCCATGTCTTTCCAGTCTATGCCCTGCACTCTAACCCAGCAACAGGGAAAGTGATGCCCTCCATATATATTGCTCCCACCAGTCCCAGCCAGCATTGCTGATGGTCAGGGATGGTGGGAGTTGTTGGTTCAGCCACATATGGAGGGCACCAAGCTGTTCTAACCACTAGATCACACTGTCTCTGTTTGGACAAAGATGGCAGACGAGTTCAGAATCGTCAGCAACATCAGAAGAACTACAAAACAAGTGCTAGAAATCAAACTTGCCAGATCACCATAGCATCTTTAATCTTCAGTATGCTGCAATTTTACAGTTTAACATTATCCTGCAGAGACTTCTGCAAGCTGGGCAGGTGTCTTCTCCTTTTCCATCAAAATTGAATACCTAATAAGAGACAATAGGCTCTATAACAAGTAGCAGCCTATCAAGCAATAGAAGCCTTTCTATCTCTGGTCCAGTCACATGCAATTCAGGAGAAGGAGGCATCTCTTTCATTTGCTGAAACAAGCTTTCTAAATCATCAATAAACACGAAATTTTTGAGAACAAACATTTAAGGGGGCAAGGATGAACGGGCTGAAAGAGATTTAGCATCCACTCAGAATTTCTAAGAATCAAAGTATTTCCCTTCAGCACATTGCATTTGAAATTACAGTGGTACCACGGGTTACATATGCGTCAGGTTACAGACTCCGCTAACCCAGAAATAGTACCTCGGGTTAAGAACTTTGCTTCAGGATGAGAACAGAAATTGTGCGGCGGCGGCGCAGCGGGAGGCCCCATTAGCTAAAGTGGTGCTTCAGGTTAAGAACAGTTTCAGATTAAGAACGGACCTCCGGAACGAATTAAGTTCTTAACCTGAGGTACCACTGTAGTTTCTTAAAGATTTTTCAACATTTCATTTCTTCTAAGGACTTGATAGGCAGTGACAGGCATATTCTGCAATGCCAACTCTAGGTAATAACCTAACCAGTTCAAGAGGAGTCAGGGAATTCCTCTGCAAGATATGGAACAGTTTATTCCCAATGCAAAAAGCAGTTTAATCTTATCAATGAACACACCGAATCATAAGCACAATACAATATTTCCCCTGCATGGAAAAATGAGATTTGTCTTTGAAAAATCCAATTTCTTCCAATAAGCCACAGCAAACAGCATCTTGCAAAACAGTGTGGGAACAGTTAAGAGCCCATGAAAACTATAAGTTACGTTTTCTTTGTCATTGTGTGTTCATGCCTGTTATTTCAGATGTAGAAACTTAGCAGTCTGAAAAGAGCAGCATGCGAAGAGGAAGTGGCTTTCCGAACAGCCAGTCTTACTAATTACTTATAAAAAGCAGAGTCCTGTTGGAATTTGAAATAGGAGAGTATGAATAATTCCCATTTATCTTCCCACAAATGGACAGAACTTTCCCCTTTGGTTTCAACTGGTGAAATGAAAGGGCACCAGAGTCAGATTCCACATGTATCTGTAGCCTTAAGCTCCCACTTATGTAATCAGTGAGTCAGCATGCTCCAAATACCAACAATTCTTTTTAAAAACAACTACAATATAATGAATCAACCAGAGGAAACAATTCAGAGGATATTTCCCTCTGCAAAGCACAAATCCAAAGTTTTCAAGCATCAGGAACACCAGAGGGGATTTAAAAAAGCAGGTGTGCTGTGCAACATAGCCCCAGCATGTTTATGTTCTTTTACAAAAACGCAACCTTACAAATCACTGGCTGGTGACAGACAATAGTCTGAGAGTTGAAGCATAACAGTGTCATTGCTTTCCATACTTCAGTCATGTTTTTTGTTTGTTTTGCCCTATACTATTGGGTCCGATTACATTTTCTTTAGTTTAGCCTTTTTCTAAAACAAACCATTTCTTTAAGCACTAGAATTCGGGCGAAGACATAATATCTAGAAGTTAAATATTATTGTCAGCTTTCTACTTCATTGCTACAAAAAGAGAGTCAAATAATTCCAAACTGACTTATATGATACCATCTTCATCTACAGGCCTCCCCTGCAAGGTCATGCTCAGCTGGAAGATTCTTAATCTCAGGGTCATGGCTTTATGTTGGGTGAAATAATAATAGTAATAATAACTTTATTATTTATACCCTGCTCATCTTGCTGGGTTTCCCCAGCCACTCTGGGTGGCTTAAAGGTAAAGGACCCCTGACAGTTAAGTCCAGTCGCGAACGACTCTGGGGTTGCGGCACTCATCTTGCTTTATTGGCCGAGGGAGCTGATGTTTGTCCACAGACAGTTTTTCCAGATCATGTGGCCAGCATGACCAAGCCGTTTCTGACGAAACCAGAGCAGCTCACAGAAACACTGTTTACCTTCCCGCCGGAGCGGTACCTATTTAACTACTTGCACTTTTGGCGTGCTCTCGAACTGCTAGGTTGGCAGAGCAACGGGAGCTCACTCCATCGTGGGGATTTGAACCGCCAACCTTCTGATCGGCAAGCCCAAGAGGCTCAGCGGTTTAGACCACAGCGCTACCCGCGTCCCATCTGGGCGGCTTACAGCACATAAAAAAATATGGTAAAAGATCAGACATTAAAAATTTCCCAATAAATGTCTTCGAAAAGTCGGATAGTTGTTTACAGTGGTACCTCGAGTTACAAACGCCTCAGGTTACAAACTCCGCTAACCTGGAAGTGTTAACTCGAGTTGAGAACTTTGCCCCAGGATGAGAACAGAAATTGTGTGCCGGCGGCGCAGCAGCAGCAAGAGGCCCCATTAGGGAAAGCGCGACTCAGGTTAAAAACAGTTTCAGTTTAAGAATGGACCTCCGGAACGAATTAAGTTCATAACTAGGGGTACCACTGTATTTCCTTGAAAGATTCCTGCACTGTAGAGAATTGGACTAGATGATCCTTGTGGTCCCTTCCAACTCTACATTTCTGTGATCTTGGAACTTATTTCTCCAGAACCATTAAGAATCATCTTCCACATAACTATGAGCACACATGTGCTTTTCTCTGCCCTGATTGTGGTAAATATGAAGTTTAAATATCTGTTTCAGGACAATGCATATTCCCTGAAGTCACCCTTCATTCCAATGTCGTAAGCTCTAACCACTCCTCAAAACTAAACAAAAAACAACACATTTCATAATAAATTGAAAATTTTAGAAAACCCATTGCTTCTCAAATAATAAAATATTTTTAATATTGTTAGATCAGTTCTGGGGCATTTTTCTTCCCATATAAACATTTAGTACAAACCAATCATGTGTTCATTAAAAAAGAGGGAGAACATTTACCCTTCAATCAGCCAGCTAGCCAGCCATATCAAAACCTATTTTTTTATAGGCTTCCTTCCTTCCATCATGAAACTCAAGGTGTCAAGCATGTTCCCAGGCAATCTCCCAGACAAACACTGACCAACCTTAGACCTGCTCACAGACCATGAAGCAATGACTTGGAGCATCAAAACACAGCTGTAAAACCCAAACAAGCCAAAACAGTTGTAACCATACAGGTTGCAATATATTCAACACTGCATTTTGAGGAAAGTCCCTTTATCAAGGAAACTTATTCACTTACTTCCAATGCTTCTCCTAAATGCCGGGGTGGCTAACCTTTGGCCCTCTAACATCACTGGACTCCAAATACCATCAGCAACAACCAGGGAGAATGGAAGTTGTAGTCAAGGAACAGCTGGGATGATTACGCCTTCCCCATTCTTGCTCCAATATTTCCTAAGGAGATACTTGAGGCACCTCACTTCTGGAGCGAGCAAAATGTGAAGAAGCCTCAAGAAACTCATTAGGAAACAATCACAGACACTGATGACAACCCCTTACATCTTTTGGATCGTGATTCTGACTTTGGATGTTGACACAAACACACACACACCCCTGAAGAAAGATATTCCCGGTCAGCTCCCTGCAATTCGGACATTTCCTCACGCTCAGTCATAAAACCTGCTGTCTTAGGACGATATTTTGCTAGCGAGTCCTGTCAGCTCAAGGATTTTCACTTGTGCAACAGGACTTCCCCCCCTCCTCTTGAACCGTCCCACAACCTCCCCCCCAATCTGTTCCAGTGGGCTGGGGAAACCCCCTAATGGGATATCTGTTCATAAACCCTCCTTGAAATGCTTTTTAAGAAGTACCACCAAACTAGGCTTGCCATACGTCAGGGAAGTTCCTGACATGTCCTGGTTTACAGGTGTAAAAATGGCGTCAGGGGGAATTTAGCTCAACAACTGCAGGTGTCAGCAATTTAACTTTTTGAAATACGGCAACCCCACATCAAATACTACTAGCATTTCTGCTCCCATGCTTTTCTGGGAAGAATTCCCCATTTTGAATGCATGTGTGTATAAACTTTAAGATTTAAAAAACCCAAATCTTGCCATTCAATGATAAATGGTAGGAAGGCTATAAAAACAAGTAAAACGAATTGCCATACAAATGTTATTACATAAAAAACAGACATTAAAGTAGCATTTACAAGCATGGCTATCCCTCTGCAATCGTTAGAATTGGAAACACATTGGCTGAACGCTAACTGCACCCCGTCAATTGTTTGCTGGGAACAGTCATAGGATAGTTGTGCTATCAAAACAATCTACAAGGTTAAAAATCTGTTAGGTTACCTTTATAATCAATGGCAGGTTTGCAGGCTTGAAGGATTTTTGGCATGGCAATTCCCATGTCCAGTTCAGTTAGTGTTAGTTCATTCATGAAATACGGCAACTGAATGAATGAAAAAGAGAGTCTCTTTAAAGCGTGAAAGTACATGCAGTACCCGGAAATTAAGTCCTATTGTGTTCAACAGGGTTTACTAATCTGACTTCCTAGTTAAGTGTGCCGAAGTATTGGGAAGATACGGAGGTTTCTTAAAAGCAGGGGTGGGCTGAAGACGGGTGCCGGGGGCCACATTGGGCACCATTGTGTGGAACAACAGAATATAAATTTTAATATAATCATTATAATTATATTATAATATAATATAATTTCTGGTAGTCACATACTGCCTGTATAGAACGCTTCACTAGGTAGACTTTTATCACATATACAGTAGGAATTCACTTCTTGCTTACATTCTTAGGAATGCAAACTCAGGATACTCACCCTGGGGATTCTGTTGTTGTTTTTTAAGTAGTAACCTCTACAGTATTGAAATCCCACTATATCTTTATCTCTTGTATCTATATCTATATCTATATCTATATCTATATCTATATCTATATCTATATCTATATATGATATTCAAAAGGTAATGTTTCAAAGACCTTGGGCTGAATCTAGGCTTAGTAGTCATTTGTGTTTAGGTTCCAGAAAGGCATTATAACCAACATAGGTTATTGCTCTTTCCAAGATAACGGAGGGGATAAAATGTTATTACAATGTTATTTGCACTATCAGTTAAAAGAACTGAATACTTTGGTCTCTTGTTTGCCCTCGGGAACAGACAGGAAGACTGAAGCAAAGCCCTTCTGGAGACAGATTTCTGAGGGTTTAACACTTTCCAAAAGGGTCAGAAAAGCTGGAAAGCCCCGCTTTATCCATCGTTGTAAAGAGCGACATTGTTAAGTCGCCCCTCACCGGCCAGTCCCAGGGCAGATTAATAACATTTAACAGTTCACAATTAAAAACAGATGAAACAGATTACAGTCACAGGAATTGAGTGGGTACTGAAAACATGCGTCTCAGGTGTGCAACGCCAGGAAAAAGAAGTGGCAGGAGCGAGCAACGTATTTTTCGCTCTATAAGACGCACCAGACCACAAGACGCACCTAGTTTTTGGAGGAGGAAAACAATAAAAAAAATATTCTGAATCTCAGAAGCCAGAACAGCAAGAGGGATCACTGCACAGTGAAAGCAGCAATCCCTCTTGCTGTTCTGGCTTCTGTGATAGCTGTGCAGCCTGCATTCGCTCCATAAGCACACACATTTCCCCTTACTTTTTAGGAGGGAAAAAGTGAGTCTTATAGAGCAAAAAATACGGTAAGTGCTGGGGTCGAGAAAAAAATTCAATTTGCGAGAGAGGAATCAATATATGGACTGAACAATCCAAGCCCCGCTTTGAACCAGACTAGGGTGGGGCTGGGGCTGGATTGGGCAGAGATGTTCCTCTTCCTGCCCCTGCAGGCCTACTTCAGCTTCCCACTGCCTAGTGCCCAAGGAATGATGGCAGGCGGACATGACAATGACAGGGTCCCCAATGGATTCACCAGGAGAAACACCCCCCCCACACACACAAACACATGGAACTTTCCAAGATGGGGTGAGGCTGAGTCAGCTGAGGGGCTGTGGATGTAGCCCTTGTTACTGAGCTAGCCTGGAGCTACACAGTACGTTCCCTATTCTAGAATAAAGAGAGCTGAGTCTTGGAAAAACGGCCCATACCTTTATTTTGCTGAGCTTCATTTGTATCTTCTTGGACACCATGTCAGACCAGTACTTTTCTCCCAAGAAATCCCAAAATATTCTTCCCAGCAAGGCGTTCACCCATGCTTCCTGCGTCTCTTCTTCACAATGGGCATCGGATGGCAACTGGTAAGAGAGAGTGAGTTTCCCTACTTTCAGCAACTCTGGTGTGGCTATCGAAAATGTATAACAACACCAACCCTGGGTTGCTAGCCACACAGCAGGCTTTACAGGCTAACAAGAACCTCTCCATAGAAACGGGTATCGTTTTATCTGCCCGACGACGAGTTAAGCTTATTCCACAAACATAATTCAAAGGCATTGACCAACGCGAACAATCCTTTGAAAACAAGGGGTCATTTTAGCAATGGTGAAGAGTTGATGCCAACAGAGTTTATTTTCTTTTTGAAGAAAGCCAACACTAAGAAGGTAGCCTGAAACCAGGCTGGAGACAGAAAATAAGGGGGTGGAGAGAAGCTTTGCCTCTTATATTATGCAAAATATAATTTCGCTCCCCTGTCCCCTCTGGTCAAACACAGCGGAATTGCACAATAACCCAAGAGGCTAATAGAACTATACAATACAAGTAACCCTGTCTGTATAAGACTGTCCTAAGAAGTCTTAGGGATGGTGTGGGGAGCAGAATCCCTTTTCTCCCATCTTAGTACTAACTGCACTTCTTTCTCATGCTTCTTTGGTAACCCCAGGGAGCACACATCTAACGGTGAAGAAAATGTTGGATGTTGCACATACCTGGGGAAAGAAAGGAAACACGAGCAACTCACATTTCCTGAGGAATGGCTGAAGTCACACAGATAATAATAGTAGATTGTTAGCGGGGGGCACGTATAATAATAATAAATAATAATAATTTTATGCCCCACCCATATGGCTGGGTTTCTCCAGCCACTCTGGGCAGCTTCCTGCACATATAAAAACATAAGACGTCTAACATTAAAAGCTTCCCGAAACAGGGCTGCCTTCAGGTGTCTTCCAAAAGTTGTGTAGTTCTTTATCTCCTTGACATTTAAAGCTATGGCTGGCCACATTTAGCCTCTGAAGCTGTATGGCTTTTTTTCCAGCTGGAACTCAGTTTCAGCACCTCTCAAGTGAACACCATTGCCATTACAGTGGTACCTCTGGTTATGAACTTAATTCATTCCGTTCTCAAGCTGAAACCGTTCTTAACCTGAGGTACCACTTTAACTAATGGGGGCCTCCCGCCGCCATGCAATTTCTGTTCTCATCCTGAGGTAAAGTTCTTAACCTGAGGTACTACTTCCGGGTTAGCGGAGTCTGTAACCCGAAGTGTTTGTAACCCGAGGTACCACTGTACAGTGATACCTCGGGTTACAGAAGCTTCAGGTCACAGACGCTTCAGGTTACAGACTCCGCTAACCCAGAAATAGTACTTCGGGTTAAGAACTTTGCTTCAGGATGAGAACAGAAATTGCGCAGCAGCGGCACAGCGGCAGTGGGAGGCCCCGTTAGCTAAAGTGGTGCTTCAGGTTAAGAACAGTTTTGAACGGACCTCCAGAAGAAATTAAGTTCTTAACCTGAGGTACCACTGTATAAGAGAACAAGGGAGGTGTTCATGGTGAGTTCCGGCACCTCTTTTTCTGGAAGGACAGAACTGGTGTAGACACCATGGGCAAGGGTGCTGCAGCACTGCCCAACACTATGGAAAGGCCACAGCATGATTCAAACTAGACAGAAACTGATGGCACTAAACGTGGGTTGAGCCCTTGCCAAGCTCACCCTGCCCAACACCCGCATGCAGAGAAACCTCTTGAAAACAACAGAAGTGGAAGGGTGACCATAATATTTCAGTGCAGATCAATTAACCCTTGTACACCTCACCTTCTTCACAGCTGTAGGGCTGCTGTCTGCACTGTGGACTGGGCTGGCTACAGGGCTGGCCTGTTCTTGTGGAATGCACCTGGCCATATACACGTTGTAATCCAGAAGCATTTTTTGTCTTACGCTGGCCGCCAGTTCCTTCTGCTTTGGCTGGGAGAGAATTTCATCGATGCTCCCTTTGCTGCTGCTACGGCTGTGGGTCAGAGCTCCAGACTGGCTGTCGGATCGACTGTGTGCTGGCAAGAATCCTAAAGGCCAGGAAGGGAAAAAGCCTCCATCATTAATAAGTAATCAAATAGGAAACTCAACGACCATGAAAGTCAGGAGTTTAAGATGCTAAGATTCTAGCGAGAGGCGACGGGCTACAAGGCAAGTCTTAGAAGAGCAGGATGAAAAGAATGTGGTTTTTTTCTGTTGTTTTTTTACACTAGCAGCCATGAAAGTGGATGCAATAAAAATATCTGCCAAATTTCTGTACATTAGAAACGGGCTTTCATTTAACCACAGGCGCAATTTGGAGACACCCCCCTCTCACTTCATCTCCTCGTATGTGTTTTTATTAAGTCGTCAGTGAAACATTTTTTGAATTTTTACACTGCTGTGCCAGACAGTGCTCCCAGCCAAACGTCAAGCAAAGGGGTTACTTGCAAGTCTTTTCCAGAAGCTTTCACGCATATTATCTTTAAATCAGCAAGGTGGGTTGCAGCAATTGCAGGATGCAACTCCCATGTGGAAGGGAACCACAAGGAAGGAAGACATAAATACAGGAATTTCCAGGGGAAAGGTAGCCAAGCCACAGCTGCAACATGGCTGCTTACAGTCTACCCAATTTTGGCTGCATACACACCAAACATTTAAAGTATGTCTCTTCCCCCAAAGAACCCTGGGAACTGTAGTTTATTAAACATACTAGGAACTATAGTTCTGTGCGGGATAAACTACAGTTCCCATGATTCTTGGCAGGGGGAAATAACATACTTTTCAGTGTATGATGTGTAAGCAGAGCTTTTTTTCCAGGTGGAACTTTCCGGAACTCAGGTGGGCGCCACTGCCATTATAAGAGAACAAGGGAGGTGTTCATGGTGAGTTCCGGCACCCCTTTTTCTAGAAAAATAGCACTGACGCTAAGGAACTTAACCATACAATGGCAACAAGATTCCCATCAGGTTTATATAAGGAGCAGAAAGCTATACCTATCCCCGTGGACTTTTAGCAAAAATCCTCCTCCTCTGTTTAATATACCTGGGTGAGTGAAGCTATAAGAAAGGGAAAGCCCCTTGATAGAGGCAGCAGTATGGATACACTTTCACAGGCTATGAGAAAAAGAAAAATCTCTGAATGACATTGCAAATAGAATAATTGACAGAGCAATCCTGATTTGGGCCAGGTAGAGCAGAGAAACAGATCTAGCACCACATCCAAAGCCCTGTCATCTCACGCTGGTCAGGGCAGAAGGGGAGGACAGGACAGCTGTGTCTAATTTTCTGCTTTGCCAGTGGATGCAAAACTGCTGGCAACACACCCCTCCCCGAAAGGCCCCATTTCAGGACTTTCAGGTTGCTAACAATGGCAAGAAAAACCCTAGCAATAGCGCTCTCTCTCTCTCTCTCTCTCTCTCTCTCTCTCTCTCTCTCTGCTCGCATGGCTGGAGCTTGGACTTCTGCCACATCAAAGCCCACCCCAGCTGGCAGGATTCTTTTATGCTGGCAGAGGCTGGTGGAAAGGGAACTATACCCAGTTCTAAACTGCTCCATCATTCGTGTTGGAAGGGAGAGGGTATAGGATTGCCCTGTTAATTTTAAATCAATAGAAGGAGCAGATTAAATCCCTCTAAATAAAAATTCTGTAAATTCAGCAGGTTATGCAAACCTAACAAATCTGCATGAATTGAATTCGTATATTTGTATTTATTTCATAAAACAGGCAAGGGCGACCCACCAAAGGTAATAGAAATGTTGCTTTTGAACAATGGCAGGGAGTGTGCAAACCTAGGGGGAGGACTGTGTCCTGAAGTTGGTGAGATAAAACTCTGTGTTTTTAAAAAGCCTGACATCACTAAATGCTTAACAGAACTGCCTAAACTTCCCTTGGTTCCTATTTTATTTTATTGATGCACTATGCACTCCAAGGTTCAAATTATGGCCAAGTTTCTAGATTCTACATCTATATTGCTAAACGACGTCAGAGCTAACTTAGGCACGTTGCAAGCTGCAAACATTTTGTTCTGCAAATATTTTAAAAGAGGGGAAAAAGATTTGTGATGGGAGAGGAAGGGTGAAATAAAAAAAGGCCTGATTAAAAATTAATGTCTGCTTGCCACATTCGATTTTAAAATTACACATCTTAAGCAGTGTGTCTGATGTTTCTTGCTAATGTAACTTTAGAACATTTAGATTCATGCAAGTTTCAGTCAGTGGTATGGCCTCCACGTTTTTCCTAAATATTTTTCTCTGAAGAGTGACTGACGCACATCTGATCATTCTAAAGAAACAGCAGCGTGTTTTACAAAATGACACCAATTAAATAAAATAAGGTCAGAAGCACTCTAGAAGAGTATACCTATACCTCCCTCCCAGACACTTGAAAACAGAACGTCCAAACATTTTACAAGGCCCTTTTAAAGAGAAAAGCCAAGCTTTTAAAGAGAAATTGTTGGGCCAATAGAAGGTCAAACTACAAAGTTCACACAACATTTGCTGACGGTCAGACACTACTTTATATTTTTCCTTTAGGAAAGACTTTTTAACAGCAGTGAACGTGCTAGCAGATACCCTAAGCTCTTTTTCCACTCATTTTGACTCCGTGCAGCAAAGTACATATGGCAGGATATTAAAATGCAGATAGTTAAAAATGGATTAATAAATGCACGACGACTCTGGGAGGAGTTAAATTGCCCCCAGACTGCAGTCTAGACATGTTCTGTTTAACACACTGAATGCCCAAATGTTCCTTCTGGAATATATGCCACTTCCAATGAATCTTTTATAAGCTGGTACTTTGAGCTCGCTACAAGAAGAATCTTAATAATATGAGAGAACAGGGTCCTACCAGGCTTTTGTCCACACACAGCAATTGGCTTTTTCCCTTCAGATTTCAATTTGGAAGCCAGGAGGAACCTCTGAAACCATTCCTCCTTCTCCCTACCAGTCCTCCCAAAGAGATAAAGCACTTGGTCCTTCTGAGTGATGGACTTTGCTCCATCCTGAGGTTGCCTCTTGGGTTCTTCACTGCTCGCTTCCACTTTTTCTGAGGTGGGCTTCTCTTCTGAGGTCTCTTTGTCAGCCTGGGCTTTAGCCATGAAGTCATCTTGTCTCCCAAGCTCAATGCAAATAGGATATTTTTTGTTCCAGATTCTTTTCCGGGCCAAACTTTTGGGTACCAGGTGAATCTGGAAAACAAGTTGCGAATTCATTTCACTGGCCCACCACACCGGGCAGGGAAATACGGAACGGTAGGCATTCGTTGAATACGTCATCAACTGCAAACAATGGTGGACGGGGACTCTCCTTTACCATTTGGTCTTCCTGAGCTCTAGGATTCTTTCCTAGAGTTCACAGAAAGCCTGGGAAGGCTTGGCCCAGAGGAGTTCCCCATCAGTCCCTCTGCTACCCCCTATTTTTCCTCCTGTCAGTCCCCACCCCCCAATAACAATGTAAGTTTGGGAAATCAGTGGGAGAGGAGGCCAGTTTAGCTAATACCAAGAGGAGTCAATTACAGTGGTACCTCGGGATGCGAATGGGATCCGTTCCGGAGCCCCGTTCGGATCCAGAAGCAAATGTAACTAGCGATGGCACGTCTACACATGTGTGCGTCGCTTTTCACCGCTTCTGCGCATGACATCATTTTGAGCGTCTGCGCATGCGCGAGCGGCAAAACCCGGAAGTAACATGCTCCGTTACTTCCGGGTTGTTGCGGAGCGCAACTCGAACACGCTCAACATGAAGCATATTCAACCCAAGGTATGACTGTACTACTACTACTACTACTACTACTACTACTACTACTACTACTAATTTATTATTTATACCCCACCCATCTGGCTGGGTTTCCCCAGCCACTCTGGGCAGCGCCCAAGAGAATATTAAAAACACAATAAAACATCAAACATTAAAAACTTCCCTAAACAAGGCTGCCTTCAGATATTTTCTAAAAGTCAGGTATAGTTGTTTACTTCCTTGACAGCTGATGGGAGCGTGTTCCACAGGGCGGGTGCCACTACCGAGAAGGCCCTCTGCCTGGTTCCCTCTAACCTCACTTCTCGCAGTGAGGGAACCGCCAGAAGGCCCTTGGCACTGGACCTCAAGTGTCTGGGCTGAATGATGGGGGTGGAGACGCTCCTTCAGGTATATGAGGAGTGCTTAATTTCAGAGGGCAGGGCCTGCTTCATCCTGCCATGTTGAGGATCTTCCAAGCTGGAGCAGGTAGCTCCCCTCTACATTCTAAAATTTAGCACCATCTCCAACTGCAAATGGGGGCAAGCAAGAGCCCCAATATAATAAACTCTTTCAGTTCTCATTATTTACTTGTAGAAGAAAACTAACTTCTACAAGTTAGTTTAGGGAAGATTTTAATGTTTGATAGACTGTTGTATTTTGATGTTCTGTTGGAAGCCGCCCAGAGTGGTATAAATAATAAAATTATTATTATTATTATTATTGACTTGTAGAAGAAAATGAACTTGAGCATCCACAACATTGAACAGGCGGTAGTGAACTTTAACACAAGTAGACAATGCAAGCCTCAACATAGTCAAGGCCCTATATGGTGACTTCAACTGAATGACATAGGCAATGGCATGTCTGCATGGACCCCTAAAAATATCAGTTACATTATGTCAGTAACCAAATAACCGTCACCAAATAACCCATTTTTAGCTGATTACATTGGTCTATTGATCCCATTATTGTGTAATAATTCTCAAGAAAACTCCACAGCCAGTTCCAAAGGTATGTAGCCAATGGTGGCTTTGTGGTAGAAGAAAGCACTGATAGCAAGGAACTCAGTTCTCCCCAGTTCCCCTTGCTGTCTTTGAAGATGGAGGCAGCAACATTGTGAAAATTCAGCATTGGTATTTAGAAAGGGGAACATTAGATATTTAGGCAGACACGGGGATAACACTGAAAACAGAACTCCTATGTTCTCAACACACACCCCTTCACCAATATACATAGCTCTCACACCAACACACATAAATATTAAACACATGACATCATGCTACAAGTTTTCCTACCCCGCTCTAGTTCCATGGCTGTTATCTGAGGGTCAGGAAAACATACACCATAGTGATGTCACATTTTGAGTTTCCTTGGATGCAGTAGCACAAAGAGATGATGCAAATAAAGTATTTTATTATGTTTGGCAGCAAACCATAATGGCTAGTCCCATTATCCAAAGAAAAAACATTGCAAGAGACTTAAAGTGGGGCTGGCTCACCTGTGACTTTCCAGATGTTGCTGGACTGCAATTCCACCATCCTTCACCATGCTGGATGTGGCTGATGGTAGTTGGAGTCCAACAACATCTGGATTGAGTTAGCCACCCCTGGATGATGATGATGATTTTAAAACACTTAAGTCCTCATGCGGGAGCTACCCATAGAATGTCATTGGAACTCACCTTGCTTTCTGTAAGATCATAAATTTTCTGGCTAATGTAAGTGACTTCCGGCTTGGCTTCATTGTAAATAGCCCTTCTGGAGATATTTTTGTTGGGGTTCGAAAGTCTCAAGGTGCTTCCTTCAAGTCTCACGTAGACAGAGTGAGTCAATGTAGCATGGTATGTCTCCGGATCGTAGTTATGGATCTCATTCATCCAGCCCTGGAGAAGACACAGGGATTTTACTGAAAGGCAATTCAGAATAGTTCCCAAGGCCAATTTAAAATGTCAGCCGCTGAAAGCCTAAATCCAACAGAACAAGGTCAAACGACAAGCAAGACAAAATTAAGGTTCTGTACGGCAGCCACCTTGAGCGCTGCAGGGAGGAACCGATTCCTGCCTTTCCATCGTGTGTCAACCTCATCCATTCCATAATCCTTGAAGAGTAAATGCATTTTGACACAGAGCCAGAGCAGGTTGGAGCAGGTTAGTGGCAAGGCAGGCCCTAGGACCTAGGAAAAAAAACCTCGAAAGCTCCTTATCCCTAGGACTAAGTGTAGAATTAAATGATTTGCAGCAGTGTAGAAAGGACTAAGGCGGTTAAGCTGCCCACACTTAAAAGTGAATGGAGGATGTGGTAAAATATTATTATTATTATTATTATTATTATTATTATTATTATTATTCCCCCTCCCATCTGGCTGGGCTTCCCCAGCCACTCTGGGCGGCTTCCAACAAAATATTAAAATACCGTAATACATCAAACATTAAAAGCTTCCCTAAACAGGGCTGCCTTCAGATGTCTTCTAAAAGTCTGGTTGTTGTTGTTCTCTTTGACATTTGGTGGGAGGGTATTCCACAGGGCGGGTGCCACTACTGAGAAGGCCCTCTGCCTGGTTCCCTGTAACTTGCCTTCTCGCAGCGAGGGAACCGCCAGAAGGCCCTCGGCACTGGACCACAGTGAACGATTTGGGGTGGAGATGCTCCTTCAGATATACTGGACCGAAGCCATTTAGGGCTTTAAAGGTGAGCACCAACACTTTAAATTGTGTTCGGAAACGGTACAAAAGGCCTCACTGAGACTCTTGCTTGCTAGCCCTGCATGTAAGTCAGAGTGTGCGGCTGAATGTTGCTCAGAAGCAAGGCCTCCATCAGTGATATCTTAGAATGGCAATGGCATCCACCCATCTGAGTTGTGACAAGTTCTGACTGGAAAAAAAAGCCAAGGCCTTCACCATCCCCACTCACTCACCTCCCCCAAATCCTGGGGACCCCTGGCAAGCAAAACACCCAGGAACAAAGCGCCCAGGATGCTTTATGGACCTGCTTCCTCTTGTCTCCTCTCCCAAGCGCTACAAAAACATGTGATCTGTATGCTATCGGAACAAAGGGGTCTGCAATTCTGACATATCCAAAAGCTCTTGGCAACGGCATGGAGCTCAGGCGGCCTCTGCTATGCAAACTGAAGTTTAGGCATAGCCCATAATCTCCAAAGAAGGGGGATTCCCCTCCACACACAAACACTTGGCACCATTTGCCTAGCTACAGAAGAGAACAAAACAGCCTCTGTATGCCTGAGGCTCTTGGGTACATGGTTGGTGTCACGTAAGGGCATCATTAATCCATTGCACAAGACAGATGCAACATTAAGGCAAAATATGCTCACTGAGAGCAACAGAAAAAATCCCCCAGCAGAATACCACTCTATAGCAGGAAATGAAAGTCTTACCAAAGAGCCATGCTTCTCTAGAACAGATTACCTTTGAGGCAGGAACACATGCTTACAAAAATGTAATTCAGACCAGTTTCCCCATTGCTTCCCCCAACAACCCAGTAGTCCCTGTCTTCATTTCAATTTAACTGGGTAATGGAATTAGATTAACCACATGCTGCTCAACTGATTTATTACACCTGTTGGCTCAGGTTTTATAGTTAGAATAAGTGGATTAAGCTCTGCCAGTCTAACCACATTAGAAATCCATCCCACTCCTTTAATCAGTTTGTGAACAGAAAAATAGCACACCTTCATTTCTTCGACACTCTGAATGTTATTGGTTAGACCTGGGGTGGGGGGACAATGACAAGGCAACCTTTTCCAGGTCTCCCATATCCATGCTCAGTTCTTGAGTCATCTTGCAACCACTTTTCTCAAACTACAGGTGAACAGTATTTATAAAGCAGCAGGTTTACCTACATTATTCATGCCAAAAGCTGCCACCACCGCTGGTCTGTATCAAGCAAGCAGTGCTCGGACTGTCAATACGAGAACGGTACTTAACGTTCTCAGAAGTAATTGCATAAATTGTTTTCAGAAGAAACTGTATAAAGGCATACAAAAATACCACACACAAAACACGGAAAAACGACATTTGAAAGGCAGAGTGAGTAAAATGAATCAATCTCTTACTCAATAAGAGCAAGTAGGGTCCCTGGAGCTGCAGATCAGAAGCAAACCTTTTCATAACTCACGTACTCAAAACATTTATTACTTTTAGCATCTTTATCATATTCAGAAGCATGTCTTGCTGCTTCACATCCCTGAATGCTTCTTCTCCCTCGGGCCTACCCAAAATGCTCTCTGAACACAGGAACAAGCATGTCAGGGAGAAAGCTATCATAGAACCACTCTTTCTGGTGTTCTAGATTTCCACGGCAAAGGACTTATCATCTGGGAAAGCATTCAAAGGTCCTGTCCAGTTTTCTGCAGCCATACACTCCAGGCAAACTGTTTACCAGGTACAGATCCAATATATGATTTTGGGCTGCCCTTGCTAGCTAAGCTAAACCTTGTTGGTTGCCAACTTCTGTTCCTCCCCTTTCCCTGCCAAGGAATCCCCATTCCAGTCTTTCCTAGGAGAAAGATAGGATGAGTACATGTCGACTAAGCCAGCTAATGCCCCTTCAGTGGTGCTTTATATGAAGTACTTTGGGAACGACAATTTGAAACTAACTGCTTTTTAACGCAGCATTTCTGCAGCAGCTACTTTCTGCATTAGAATGGCAAGTGCAGGTTTACATAGTTGCTTTAGTTCTAGGTACTTGGCATCCATCAAATTTCTGCTTTAGTTAAATTCAATGGAACATTAAAAGTGGTATTTTGTGCATAACTGCAATGCCGGATTAAACCCTATGGAGGCCCCTTGGCAGTTGAAATCTCGGGGGGGCCCTTGCAAGAGCGACAACAAACAAGATCAAATCAATATTATTTTGACCCTTTGTCATGGGGCCCACAAAATGCATGGGGCTCATAGGCCGGTGTCTACTGTACCTATTCAGTAATCCGGCATAAATAATTTGTGGCACAAAGTTTCATGAGCCAGAGCCCACTTCACCAGATGCTATAGTCCAGGGAAGCTTATGCGACAAATCTATTAGCCTTTCTAGTGCCACAGAGCCCTTTTCTGTGTTTGCTGTAAATAAAGGTAAAGGGACCCCTGACCATTAGGTCTAGTCATGGCCGACTCTGGGTTTGCGGCGCTCATCTCGCTTTATTGGCTGAGGGAGCTGGCGTACAGCTTCTGGGTCATGTGGCCAGCATGACTAAGCCGCTTCTGGCGAACCAGAGCAGCACACGGAAACGCCGTTTACCTTCCCACCGGAGCAGTACCTATTTATCTACTTGCACTTTGATGTGCTTTCGAACTGCTAGGTTGGCAGGAGCAGGGACCGAGCAACAGGAGCTCACACTGTTGTGGGGATTCGAACCGCCGATCTTCTGATCGGCAAGCCCTAGGCTCTGTGGTTTAACCCACAGCGCCACCCGTGTCCCCATTTGCTGTAAATAGGGTTGGCCTATTTCAAAAAGTGAAAACCCGGACACAAAAGTTGTTGAGCTTCCAACATGGGCTGCCATACTTTCAGCTACTTCCGCCCGAATACCAGCCATGTCTAGGAAATTCCAGATGTACGGCAACCCTAGCTGTAACGCAGTTAACCCTCTGGAATTAAAATCAACACAATTCATGAATACCCACCGAATTATATTTTGAATTATTATTTATTAATTACACTTATATTCCGGCCTATGTACCGCAGGTTTTGGGGTGGTTCAATCTCAGAAAATTTCTGCATTTCACTCTGGACTAGAAAGGCACAGAATTCTCTAACCCTTACTTACACCAAAAGTGTCAAGGTAACAATTGTGTAGTGCCTGGCAGTGGGTAAGTACACTTTCCCAGTGTGGGTGGATTACTCCCTATGGATATTTGAACATATGAATCATACTGGGTGACGCATATATCTCCAATAAACCTGCTCACGGAGACGAGCGAAAAAATATCATGCAAATCTGAGCAGGATAATACGCGACACAGATATGACAAAGGATGCCTAGCAGGAAGTGCAACCTAAGCTGCCGCAAGCAGGGCAGGAGCGGAAGAGAACTCTTCTCCTGCTTTCCAGCAACTGGTATTCAGAGGCAGGCGGCCCCGATTCTAGAGGCAATATACAGCTATCATGACTAAGTAGCCATTGAGAGGCTTATCCTCCCTGAATTTGTCTAATTTGCCTTCAAAGCCACCCAAGCCACAGTGTGGCAAATGCCACAGTTAGCTGTGCCTTGTGTGAAGAAGTAACTTGATTTTGTCTGTTCTTTATCCTCTCACCTTTCAGCTTTGTTTAGTGGGGTAGGAGAGCTGCCGGGGGTGGGGGTGGGGGGTGGAAATCATACCTGGCAACCAATGCGCCCCTTTGGTTTCAGATAGTACACATGGACGAGTCTGGAAAACCCGGGACACAAATTTTCATGGCCCTCTAGCAGCTAAGGTGGCTCATTTACCAGAAGTCATGTATTTAGCGTTAACTCTGGAAGTGTATACAGTGGACGCTCGGGTTGCGAAAGTGATCCGTGCGGGAGGCACATTCGCAACCCGCAGCACCACGTCTGCGCGGGTCGCAATTCAGTGCTCCTGCACATGTGCAAAGTGCGATTTAGCACTTCTGCGCATGCACGAGCGCTGAAACCTGGAAGTAACCCGTTCCAGCACTTCCGGGTTTGGTGCGGTGCAAACCCGAAAACACGCAACCTAAAGCGTCTGTAACCTGAGGTATGACTGTACTCAATTCTGACCAAACGAAGTCTCCTGTGGAACCTCGGGTTAAGAACTTAATTCGTTCTTGATGTCTGTTCTTAACCTGAAACTGTTCTTAACCTGAAGCACCACTTTAGCTAATGGGGCCTCCCGCTGCCGCTGCACCGCCACTGCACGATTTCTGTTCTCATCCTGAAGCAAAGTTCTTAACCTGAGGTACTATTTCTGGGTTAGCGGAGTCTCTAACCTGAAGCGTATGTAACCCAAGGTACCACTGTATATTGTGCTCTAGGAGGCTTAATATACAAAATATAGTGATTTTATGCACCTGTATGTAGCTACCCTTAACTGCCTTTTTTTCTCGCTTTTATAAATGATCTTTATTGAGATTTTATATGAAGCAAATACAAAACAAAATTAACGGAACAAAGAACACTAGACAATGTTTGGTAGAGTAGTTCGAAATGCCACAGAAGAAAAAGGGGGGAAAACATAAGAAATAACAGGCGAACTCGGGGAGGAGCCAGAGTCGACTAAAAATTAGGGTTGCCATATTTCAATCAGTGAAAATCTGGACACAAAAGTTGTTGAGTTGTTTTTTTTTGGGGGGGGGGGGGTTGTTGAGCATAATCATCTCGGAAGCTAGAAAGCCCCACTTTGTAACCTTTCCGCCCTACTGATCTGTAGAGAAGTGTGAGCTGGAACAAGAGGAATAGTGGCAACATAGCCACCTTTATACTGTTAAGAGAGTTTTTGTACATTAAACTGGACCCAACGTTCCCTTTTTGGAACAGTGAGATCTTGGTCAAATGTGGACCAAGCACAAAAATGAGGTCATTTGCCCGAACATTTTCATACCCCAATAGCAATAACGTTTTGGATGCCTCAACAGGACATGGAACCTTAGGGCAGCCTCCAACTAAAGTTTTCTCAAAGTAAAAGGTAAAGGTACCCCTGCCCGTCAGGGCCACTCTAGGGTTGTGCGCCCATCTCGCTCAAGAGGCTGGGAGCCGGCGCTGTCCGAAGACACTTCCGGGTCACGTGGCCAGCATGACGAAGCTGCATCTGGCGAGCCAGCACCAGTGCCGCACACGGAAACGCCGTTTACCTTCCCGCTATAAAGCTGTACCTATTTATCTACTTGCACTTAAGGGTGCTTTCGAACTGCTAGGTGGGCAGGAGCTGGGACAGAACGACGGGAGCTCACCCCGCCGCAGAGATTCGAACCGCCGACCTTTCCAGGAAAGCATTCTTCAATGTCTGGATAAGATATAAAGACTTACTTGAAAATAAAACCCCAAGGTGGTTATCACCGATGGAAGCGAAGGCTCAGAAAAAGCTCAATATGGAGGCCAAATGGCCGAAATATTGGGAGATTTTGGAACAAGAAGGAGATAAATTGAAATTGCAGAGTTTTGAGAAACTAAAAGATAAAGTGCGAGATTGGCTTCATTATTATCAAATAAGGGAGGCTTACAATCTGGACAAGAAAATTGGCTTCCAGGTGGAAAAATCAAAATTGGAAACAGAACTGTTAGATCCCAAAACGTAAGAATTTGTCAAGAATGTACAACTTGCTGTTGAAATGGAATACTCAGGATGAAACGGTGAAATCTGTTTTGATAAAATGGGCACAAGATGTTGGACATAACATTATGTTTGCTGACTGGGAACAGTTGTGGACCACAGGTATGAAATTTACGGCATGTAATGCCTTAAGAGAGAATATTATGAAAATGATATACAGGTGGTACATGACCCCAGTCAAGCTTGCAAAAATCTATCATTTGCCCGATAATAAATGTTGGAAATGTAAAGAAAATGAAGGTACATTCTTTCACCTTTGGTGGACGTGCCCAAGGATTAAGGCTTTCTGGGAGATGATCTATAATGAAATGAAAAAGGTATTTAAATATACCTTTCTGAAGAAACCAGAGGCCTTTCTCCTGGGCATGGTCGGCCAATTGGTGTTAAAGAAGGATAGAACTTTCTTTATGTATGCTACAACAGCAGCAAGAATACTCATTGCAAAGTATTGGAAGACACAAGATCTACCCACCCTGGAAGAATGGCAGATGAAGGTGATGGACTATATTGAATTGGCGGAAATGACTGACAGAATCCGAGACCAGTGAGAAGAGTTGGTGGAAGAAGATTGGAAGAAATTTAAAGACTATTTACAGAAGTACTGTAAAATTAATGAATGTTAGAATGATGTCGGAATGAATTTAAGTGGTTTTAGCAGTAATGTTATAAAGGAGTATGTAAAAATGGATTGTTAACAGGTGAGAATGTAAAGTTATAACATATTAAGATAAAGGATTAAGATAAAAACAAAATACAAAATACAAAAAACAAAAGGATTTGCTGAATTAACTAATGAACTGGAATACAAAAAAGGGAGGTGTGAGGAGGTCAGGGAAATAAGTAAATGAAAGACAAGACACGAAAGGATTGATTTATTTTTAACTGTATTTATTTTTTCTGTATTTTGTATTTTTTTGCTTTTTTTGCTTTTCTATTTTTTTCTTACTTCTGTAACCTTTTCTGAAACTTTAATAAATATCATTTATAAAAAAAAGGAAGAACCGCCGACCTTTCGATCAGCAAGTCCTAGGCTCTGTGGTTTAACCCACAGCGCCACCCTTTCTCAAAGTAGGCATACTGAAAATAAACATGACTCAGTTAGGTCCACTAATTTCATGGGGTCTACTCTGAGCAAAACGGGTTGACTATTGCCCTAAGCTTCCTCAAACACTCTACTGCCAGAACAACTTGCCAGGCAGCAGCAGGAAAATTAATCCACAGCCCTTATCGCATAAACATATGGAAAACTGAACAATGAGCTACATTGTGTGATTGCCACATAAGCTATTGCGGCAACCCTCTTAAAGATCAAATCCTTGGCAGCACTGGAAAATTCTTCTGAAAGAAAAAAAAGAAGCTGCAAAGCCTCTTCAGAAATTAAGAACACTAACATATCACTTCAGTAAACAGACTTAAGCTCGTTCCTTTGCTTGCAAAATCCTTCAACGAACAGCAATGCCGAAGAAAGCTTCAACAATCTTTTGCCACAATAAATTCAGTCTAGCACTGTGAAGGTGTGGTCACAGCCTTCCTGGCTCCGCAAATTTGCCTTTAAACTGTACCTGTCGTGGCGGTAGCTCAATGGAACGAATAGGAAGTCCACTTCCCCTATGGGCACAATCCTCTTTCCAAAGCAGAGATAATTTAAAAGCCCATTCCAAGGTCCATGACACATAGAGCTTCCCAAAACAGACGTCTACTGCAATCCATGCCATTAAAAACAACAACATCCTGGGCTCAGCACATACCGTATTTTTCGCCCTTTAGGACGCACCGTCCCATAAGGCGCACCTAGTTTTTTGGGGGAAATAAAGGGAAAAAAATTATTTCCGCCCCAGGCGCGGGGCTGGGGCGGGGGAGGCCCGAGCTTCCCCCGACCCCAGCCCCCAAACAGGCAGCTCTCTGCAAGCCGTGGGAGCCCAGTGCTGGCTCCCGCTGCTTGCAGAGAGGTCCGCGAAGCCTGGGCGCGCTGAGCTCAGCGCGCGCAGGCTTCGGCATGCTGGCAACTCTCCGCAAGCAGCGGGAGCGCTCCCGCTGCTTGCGGAGAGGTCCGCGAAGCCTGGAGAGCGAAAGGGGTCGGTGCGCACCGACCCCTCTCGCTCTGCAGGCTTCAGCGAAAGCCTGCATTCGCCCCATAGGACGCACACACATTTCCCCTTCATTTTTGGAGGGGAAAAAGTGTGTCCTATAGGGCAAAAAATACGGTACAAAAGGGCACAGCTTAACTGTGAAGCGCAGAAACAACAACAACACAAACGTCCCTGCACAGTCTCTTTTTGCAAACTAGCCAAAACCATCAAGCACAAGCTGGAAAAGTGCAATCTGCAGCAGGGTGGATAAAAATCAATTTAAATCTGATTTTTAAAATAAAATGCTTTTGGAGGAAAAATCTTTCTGAAGATACCTTTCTATTTAAGTTACATTATAGTCCAAAGGCTATTCATCAGGAAATAAGGATTTGTTTTAAGTTTTCCATGTGTGCTAAAACTCAGTCTAAGGTTTTTGTGGTTGTTTTTTTTAAAAAACCCATTTAACCACATCAATTAACAAACATGGATACATATGCTATACAGTAATGTTATTGCTTTGGTTAAATAAATTGTTTAAATTGTTATTAAGGAAACGATAATTTTTCTCCTTCTAATAAAGCACAACAGAAAGTTACATCCGTTCGCATCCAGAGGTACCACTGTACTCGGACGTTTTGGCTCCGGAACACTGCAAACCCGGAAGTGAGTGTTCTGATTTGCGAACGTTCTTTGGAACCTGAACACCCAACGGGGCTTCCACAGCTTCCGATTGGCTGCAGGAGCTTCCTGCAGCCAATCGGAAACCGCACTTTGGTTTCCGAATGTTTTGGAAGTTGAACGGACTTCCGGAACAGATTCCGTTCGACTTCCAAGGTACAACTGTACTTCACTTTAAATAGGCACCATCTTTTCTTTCAGCCTCTTAAGACTGTTTCCTGTCTTTTCCACTTGCGCCCTTCCTATAGCCTTTTGTAAACAAAGCCTGGTTGGCAGTGCTCCTGCTGATTCTTCCAACCACTTTCCCACATCCCAAGTGCTCTTGAAGAGGACACTGGATACAGTAAACTGTGCCCTCGAGGCAAGATGCTGAAAATGCACTCCACTCCAGTTTAGCCCTATCCTGCCCCATGAAAAATAGGGAGCACAAGAAGGCTTCAGCTCCCTTTCCTGCTCTGGATTCTATAGGAATTCAACATGAATCACATTCTAACAAGTGGGTTTCACTGTCCTCATGAATATTGGGAGCCTCATAAGCTGCAGAGCATATATGAAAGTGTGAGTTCCATAATAGCAACAGAAGCCACAATTGCCCAAGCGAGCGGCAAAGCCAATTTTACATTGCCAGAACAATTGGCTCTCAGAGGCATGTTCCTGTTGTGCTCCAACTGAGTTATATAACTCTATAACAATTTAGGCTCCCAGTTCAGGCTCCCATGGCCTGATCTGTGTGGCCAGAGACACATGGGGCAGCAGTCATTAGACCACCATATTAATCTTCCAGTCACGCAGCCATCCCATGGTAAACATATACAAATTGCACTAGAAAAGAACTATTACAGTGGTATCTCGGTTTTGAAATGTCTCGGAAGTCAAATATTTCTGTTTTCAAACGCCGAAAACCTGGAAATAACTGCTTCAGTTTTTGAACACTTTTCAGAAGTCAAACATGCTATGCGACCTCCGTACTGAGTTTTTCATAAGTAAATGCTTCCGTTTTCAAACGTTTCAGAAGTTGAACGGTCTTCCAAAATGGATTACATTCGAAAACCGAGTTACCACTATAACTGAAGCCATCAAAGCCTGACTTTGTGGGGAAGGGTGGCCTACAAATTTAAAATAAAATTAATAGAATAGAACCAAATCACAAAGCAAATCCAACCAGATCTTTAGTGCACATCTACTACAACAGAAGTGGGTGTCAACTCACTATCAATTTGTTATTGTTACATCCTGCACCACTTCCGAGAACCACATTAATCCCCACACCCCTCAGTATGGCCTGAAGTAAATTTGTTATGATACAGGATCATGTGCATCTCCAAAAGTTAGAAGGAGTTGCTCACCTTCAATATCTCAGGTTCCTGGATGTCCAGAGGGTGCATATTCAATTGCTTGTTCCAATTCCTATGTAGCCTGTTACCTCGAGAACTTGGTGTAAAAAGCCAAATGACACAGATGGCAATCATAAATCCCACAGCAACTCCCAAAAAGAGTCCGCTGAAGTAACTGGGAAGAGGGAGAATAAGGTAGGCATAGATCAACATTGTGAGAAAGTACAATGTTTTCATTGGAAGTTTAGGCTGTTGCACATGTAGTTCGGTGCCACCTTCACCGCTGAAAGGTGAGGCACAGCTTTCCTCAGGCCTCCCCTCTGCCTTCTGGTAGCTTTCAAAAGGTTTGTCAGGTTTACCGTCATCCTCTATCAAACAGAAGTCTTCGGAATACAGTTCACAGAACTCCTCGTCCTCTTTGCTCGCCAGAGCAGACAGAGAACATCTTTCAAGTACCAGTGAAGCCTTCAAACTGGGGTCCTTTGTGCTTAACAACGGGGAGCTTCTTCTGTCGGCCTCTTTTGCAGGCTCCTCCGCGTTCTGGGACTGCTTAGCACTCTTACATATACTGGAGTCGCTGCCGTAGAAGTCCCCTTCGGAATCGCATTCCTCCTCCTTAATGCTATAGTTGTTATTGCTTTCCAGATGGCCATTCATGCTGGAGAGATTGGACAGCTCTGAAGCACTTGAAGATAAGGCTTTGGGCCTGTGGCTACTACTCTCGTCACCCATTATTTTGCTGAGGAGCTGAAAAGGCTCGTAGATCACCTCCGAGAAGCGTCTCTTCGTGTCCTCGATTTTGGCCTCCATTTCGGGCACTTTAAAAAAAGAACGAGTATCCGACGGAGACGTCAAGGGGGACGAGGGAGCAGTTTTGGAGTCGCCACCTGTACTCCGAGGCTGGGTGAACTGCTTGAACAGGTGCAAGTTGAGTTTGGAGTCCGGCGGTTTGTAGGAAACCGCTTCGGGCTCCTGCTTAGAAGTGTCTGTGGAGAGAGACTTTACCAGGGTTTTCATCAACTGCCTGTGCCTCGTGGGCGGAGTGGCCTCTTTTGGTTCGATGTCTGTCGAGAGGGACTTAACTAAACTCATGAAAGGCTTTGAGCCAGCAACAGCGGATGGCGTGTTGGTCTTGGAAGGGGAGGGCAATGGAGATGGCGACAGGCTGGTTTTCAGTTCTGAAGGCAACGCCACCCCTGATGAGATGGCGGTGTGAGTCAAATGCGAGGAGGACGAGAGAGCTGATGGCACCACACTAAATACTTGGGTTTCTAAGGGCTTTGCAGTTGGCGAGACGATGGGAGACGAGACGAGTGGAGATGCAGCCACATTAAGCGAGGTAGTGGGACCCGAAGAGTCATGGTCACCGTGATCAAAGCACAGGTCTTCCTTAGCTTCAAGTGCAGTTACAATGCTTTGGTTGTCCAGTGCCTCGGAGGGGGACTCCATGAACTCTTCTTCCTCCTCTTCTTCCTCCTTCCCAAACGCCGAGAAATGAATGGTGATGGTTTCTCGGGAAACAGATCGCTGAACCTGCACTTTGGGCGCGGGCTGCTTTGAAGACATCTCACCGGTTTTCTCTGCATGGCTACTGTTCAGACTTGTCATTGCAGGTCCCAGGGATGCAACAGGGTCTGTGAAGAGGAAGCCAAATGCAAATCAGGTGGAGGAAGATCACAATTGCAATTAACAAGCTTTTGAATACCACACATGAAAATCAGTTTATTGGCCATGGAGAGGGTGCAAGTCATCATCGCTCACACTTCAGCATATATATATTTTGGAGGGGAGAATCATACCATAAAACCAAAATATGGTTAAGTGGAGAAAAAGCGGTAAATTGTTTACTACCAAGAACTGAGGCTGATTCTCTTAGCCTTTGGGGACCAGTGTGAATGTTTTATTGCTACTGTGGGGAATGGAGTGGGAATGGGAAGAGGGCAGGAGAGAGAAAAAGATCACACCAAACATGCACATTGGTAACCATGACACAGAAGCAGGATGCTAAAATGCACAGTGCCAAGGAGCATGTCTGACTGGGAGAAATACCCCCTTCAAAGTTGGCTCAAAGTAAAATTCCATGTGTTGATCTTAATGTTTAAATAGTTACCTGTGAACACGCAATGCAAAGGGATGGAAGGGGGGCGGAATTAGGCCACGTTTTGCGAACTCACTTCGGGTCTGTACTTTTACAGGGACACTAAAACAGTCACTTGGTGTCACTTCAACACAAGCAAAAAAAAAAATTCCACCCGCTTCCAGTCAGCACATTGTAAGCAATGACAGAATTGTGCGAGATGATGGATATAGCATTGTTATTTGCCTCTTCAACTGATTTGTCAAATTACAGCCAGTCAAGATAATTACTGTGATGGTAAAGTACACTCCAGTGATTATAATGGCAAGCAATTAAGATTATTGATGGACAGGATAGGATTTCATAAATCAAAGATGTTCAGTCCCTTTGATTGCACATTAATCTCTTAAAGAACTAATCATATACACACACACGCTGTATTGGTAGACACACAGCTAAGACCATAATGCAAGAAAATTATATATATATCTACACACACACACACACACACACACACACACACACACTACTTGTCAGAGCCCCAGTACATAGCAGAAGAGAGTGCTGTGCATTCCAAGATAATTGATCATCTTAGGATGTTTATCACCTTTAGTAAAGTGAACCTCAAAATCACATTGCAGAACTGAACACTTTTCAGTCCATAAGTGTTTCTGTACCACCCACACAGCACTAGTCCCAGAAATTCTAATTTCCAGTTCAAAACAGCCCGCTAATAGAGCAAGGCGCGGGAAGAGGCTTGTATTGCTGAAATGATTGCGCTAGAACATGCTTTAGCTCAGAGAACAAAAATTGTGCTTATTTAGAATGATCGACTTTTAACGAGGAGGTGTGTTAAAAGCCCGCTCCATGGGCACTAAATTGCAGTGAATAAGTCGTGCATTAACCATGGACTGTTGTGTATTGAACTTAAATCTAACTATGCTTTAGAGGCCATGGGTATGACAGAACACCAAGAGCCCAAACGGGAACTGGCACCAGAGGCCCAGCACAGACTCGCCACAGCCTGTATTGTAAAACAGGGAGACTCTTTGTCTTCACTGTTGTGCAATTAGTGGATGCAGAATTATATTTTCACAGGCTGGCTGAGAATTCAGGTTTCTTTTGAGAATCCATAAGCCATTTTCAGAAGCAGCCGAAAACATAACAAATTCTTAATTTGGGGAAATGGGTGGTTGGTGGGGAGATGAGCAAAGTAGAGACTGCCTCAATTGTCAAGACAACAGGTTTGTCACCTTAGTAACTAATTTTTTTTTGCCGACGGGAGCTGTGAAAGGTGCCATAATCAAACTGTCAAGCAGAACTCATCAGAACTCTTTAAGTGTAACATTAATCTGAAAAGCACCTTTACAAAAGAGAGAGAGAGAGAGAGAGAGATATTCCACAAGGAACTGGAACATCATTTCTATTCTCTCCTTTTTTACAACATAATGGCAAAAGAACCAAACCTTTATCAGTCTGGAATACTGCATAGCAATTTTGCATACTCCACAACTTCATATAATTAACAAATTTGTACAAATTAGGTAATCTAAAAGAGGCACATTGGCACTGGGAGAACTATTATGGGACTAATGCCTATTTTCTTTAAATTATCAGTATTTTACACATACATTTATCTCTTGAAGCCAAAGAGATTTTATTATTTGAAATGCTGGTGCTTTCTTAAAAGAGAGTATCTACTTTTTTTAAAAAATATATTATTTATTATTAATTATTATTATTATTGTTGTTATTATTATTATTATTATTATTATTTATAAAAATAATTTATAGGCCGCCGTATACCCAGAGGTCTCAGGGTGGTTCACAGAACAAAATCAAAACAAAACCTCACAAAATACATTATCAAAATCAAAACATCAACCCAGTAACCCTCCACAAAAAGCCCACATTTCAAAAGGGCATAGGATGTCAATCAGGTCAATCAAGCCCCGGTTAAAAAGGAACGTTTTCGCCTGGCGCCTAAAGGTGTGTAATGAAGGCGCCAGGCGAACTTCCCTGGGGAGAGAATTCCACAGATGGGGAGCCACTGCAGAGAAGGCCCCGTTCTCGTGTTGCCACCCTCTGGACCTCACATGGGCCTCAGAAGATGATCTCAGGGTCCAGGTAGGTTCATATGGAAAGAGGCAGGCCTTGACGTATTGCGGTCCTGAGCCATTTAAGGCTTTATAGATCAGTACCAGCACTTTGAATTGGGCCCGGAAACTAATCGGTAGCCAGTGCAATCGGACCAGAATCGGTGTGACATACTCAAATCGCCTTGCTCTAGTGAGCAACCTGGCCGCTGAATTCTGCACCAGCTGAAGTTTCAAACTGTCTTCAGAGGTAGCCCTATGTATAATGCATTGCAGTAGTCTAACCTTGAGGGTACCAGAGCATAGGCAGCAGTAGTTAGGCTATCCTTGTTCAGATAGGGGCATGGCTGGGCCACCAGCCGAAGCTGATAGAAGGCACTCCTGGCCACTGAGGCCACCTGAGCCTTGAGCGACAGCAAAGGATCCATCCAGGAGTATCCCCCAAGCTATGAACCTGCTCTTTCAGAGGAAGTGTAACCCCATCAAGAGCAGGCGATCTCCCACCCATCCGGTCTAGGGAACTAACCACTGTGGGATGTGAAACACAAGAGCACTCAAGTACAACATTCCTAGAATGAACATGTTTACACATAGGGAGGAATGTTTGTCCAGCCAGCAGATAAACTTCCTGTTTCCTTCTGGGCTGGGACAGACTTTCCCTGCATGTGACTAGAGGTGGGTATGACCCCACCTGTGCAGGTAATGACAAAAACACAGGGCAGGGCAGCCATCTCTCTCTTTTGACTACATGCATCGAAGAAGCAACATTTGCTTAGCCAAAGATGCCCTCTTGGCTTTCAGCCAAGAGAGGACAAAGGGACTGTCTTCTTATGAGATAGTTTCCAGGTACAGTGGTACCTCAGGTTAAGTACTTAATTTGTTCTGGAGGTCCGTACTTAACCTGAAACTGTTCTTAACCTGAAGCACCACTTTAGCTAATGGGGCCTCCTGCTGCCGCCACGCCGCCGGAGCACGATTTCTGTTCTCATCCTGAAGCAAAGTTCTTAACCTGAAGCACTGTTTCTGGGTTAGGGGAGTCTGTAACCTTAAGCATATGTAACCTGAGGTACCACTGTATATGTTACTTTTCTAAGCTAAGTCTGCCTTCTGGGATCCTATTGTGAACAGAATGATATGTGAGCAAACTCTTTTTATACTTTTGTAGAAGACTGTGTCGTGTCTTATCTTTTATGAGGGAATAAGGGGGAAATGCCGGAACAGTTATTATAGAGGCTTTAGCGAACCTGAGCAAACGCATCCGCTGCAAGTTTAAAAAGGGGAATGTTACTCTGCTAAATTGTGGAACTTGTTAACACAAGTTGGAAAAGGATATAATTAAACAATATATCCTCTCCTGCATCCCTGAACATTCCCCCAACCACTAACAGTGCCTCAGTCTTATTTGGATTGAGTTTCAGTTTGTTGGCTCTCATCCAGTCCATTACCAAGGCCAGACACTAGTCCAGTACTTCCACCGCCTCACCTGCAGATGTATAGAAGAAATAGAGCTGAGTGTCATCAGCGTACTGCTGAATATGTACGCCAACCCTCCGGATAACTCCACCCAGCGGTTTCATGTAGATGTTAAGAAGCGTAGGGGATAGGATTGAGCCCCGTGGAACCCCACACTGGAAGTTCCACGGGGCTGAAAAGCACTCCCCGTGAACCACTGCAAAGCGGTGCCACCCACCCCTGGTTCGGACAGTCACTCCAGAAGGATACCATGGTCAACGGTATTGAAAGATCGCTGAGAAGTCAAGAAGAATTAACAGGGACATGTTTCCCTTCTCTCTCTCTCTCCAAACAGAGGCCATCATACAGGGTGACCAAAGCAGTTTCCGTGCCAAAACCAGGCCTAAACCCCGACTGAAATGGATCCAGAAAATCAGTTTCTTCCAAAAGGCCTTCAGAAATCAGAGTAAGCATGTCACTGTACTCTGCCTTCCCCTCAAGTTAAACACAGGATGTAATTATAGCAAGTGAACATTAACTAAAACAAAGAGGATATCCTGGAACGCAGTACGAATGCATCCGACATGTTTAATTGAATAGGCTGCAGGCACACACAGGGTCAAGTGCTAGGCTGAAAACAGTTGTAAGAAGTTCCAACCAGCTCCAAGATCGCACGCTGATTCTTAAAATTGTTTATTTGTAATGCAACAGACCTATTATTCACTATGAATAAAGAATATAAGTATATGCCGGGACATTAGCACTTATGCAATGACTAATCTGCTCAAAGCAATGATAGGAACCAAGTTAGAACTTGGATCCATTGCCTCTTGACTGCAATCCTAGAAAGAGTTGGCTGGGAGGAAGTCCCATGGACCTCCACAGCGCTTACTTCTGTGTAGGCATGCGTAGGATTGTAGAAAACATCACCGCACATCCCATGATCAATTAGAATTTAAGGAACCCAATGCAACTGAGCGGCTGGGGAAGTCAAACCATCAGGTACGGTGCTCACTCTGGAATACACAACTAAGAATTGTGGGAGTCATTTCCCCCAATTAATGTTAAATTAATGTCACCTTTGATGGAAGTTCATGCTAGTAAGATAACATGTTACGACACGGCGTGCTGCCCCAATGAACTCAAAAACTCTAATCTACATCTATAGCTGTTGAATTCAACTTTAAATCAAGATATTCTCCATTCACACACCAATTGGCTGAGATTTCACATTCGTTCATCAATATAACTCCGGTCTAGCAGCCAGCAACTCTTTTCATCCTTCCTCCCAGCTTCCAGAATGACAAGCAACAGAAGATTCTGCCCCTCTTCTGCTAAATACTGTATATTACTTTGCCCAATTTCTGAGTGCATTGCGAGTGCCCATGCATGATCTGATTGCACGATCTCAACAGCATATGCTGCGCTAGCGGAGGTGACAGCAATGTATTTCACCCCGGAAAGTTTACAGGAGCGGGAAGGGGAGGGGAAGGGGGTTAGAATGCTTGCTGTGCCAGCTGCTTCCTTTTTCTCAGTCCGTCCCTCAATTTCAGCACACAGTACCTTAAATCTGTCATCCCAATCATTTTACCAACAATTGAGTTTAGAACAATTGAAGCCTGGGTGCATGGGGAGAGCATGTGGCTCGGGGAGACACACAAGCTGCCTGCAAAGCAGTTCCACTCAATCCAACAGCCATATAATGCAGTTTGCAGCCCAAGCAGAAAATCCAGACCCAAAGTGCACAGCTTTGCAACCTGGGCCAGGCAGTTTCACAATGGAGCTCGCTTGAGGAGGAGGAGAGGAGGATTTGATCCTGCTCCTTAACAAAGGAAGACTCACACAGATCACTTGATCCATGCCAGCTTCTAGACCATGGGTAGGCAAACTAAGGGCCGGGGGCCAGATCTGGCTCAATCGCCTTCTAAATCTGGCCCACGGGCGGTCTGGAAATCAGCGTGTTTTTACATGAGTAGAATGTGTGCTTTTATTTAAAATGCATCTCTGGGTTATTTGTGGGGCATAGGAATTCGTTCATATGTTTTTTTCAAAATATAATCCGGCCCACCACATGGTCTAAGGGACGGTGGACCGGCCCATGGCTGAAAAAGGTTGCTGACCCCTGTTCTGGACCAAGGGTAGGCAAACTAAGGCCCGGGGGCTGGATCCGGCCCAATTGCCTTCTAAATCTGGCCCACGAACGGTCCGGGAATCAGCGTGTTTTTACATGAGTAGAATGTGTGCTTTTATTTAAAATGCATCTCTGGGTTATTTGTGGGGCATAGGAATTCATTCTTTCCCCCACAAAAATATAGTCCGGCCCCCCACAAGGTCTGAGGGACGGTGGACCGGCCCCCTGCTGAAAAAGTTTGCTGACCCCTGTTCTAGACTGACAGAATTTGGGGAGAGAAAAAACCCACCACCCAGCTTTACAGCCCTCTTTTGACAGAAAGGAGAGGAACTGTAAGGCTTTGATTTATTCTGCCTTAATTGCAACTACCAGTGTACGTTCACACAAGCAGAACCTGTTAGTCACCGTAACAACTTGGGACCAGTTCACCCTGTGAGATCAACTTACCCCAAATGTGCCCACTCGGCCGCTTTGATCAGTGGACTTGGCCCTGCTAAGGGTGCCACAGAATGCCCATTTCGCATTTGTAAGAACTTGATCGTTCAAGTGTAGAACTTTGAACCCCTGGTTAAGACCGAGCAGGCGCCTACCCTGTTTTTATTTTGACGTCTGCTAAACACATTCTTGTTAAAGCAAGCTTACGCAGATGCTTAGAAATCCAAGGTAATTTTAATCCGTTTTAGCATTTCAACTTTAGTTATGTTTTAAAGTACAGTTGCAAATTTCTTCTCGATTTTATTTGGTAAATTGCTATGAGGCTGTTTCGGAAAAAAACAATCAAGCAGTGCATAGATTTTGTGAAATAAATAAAGACTTGTGTCACAGGTATCCTCATGGAGATGGTACACCTTTGGAAGAGTCTGGGGGGGGCAGCCAAAGTGGTGCCCTCTAGGTGATATTGAGACTACAACTCCCATCATCCTTGACCTTTTGCTATGCTGGCTGGGGGCTGATGGGCCCTAGAAGTCCCAAAAGATATGGAGGGCACCACATTGGCTAACCCTGGGGTTAGAGATTTTCCTTTTTTAAACAACAACAACAACAACATGAAAGTACTCTTACAACATTTTCACAAAGTTTTTTTAAAAGTTTTTTTTAACAGTTCCCAAAATTATACAGAGTTTAGTTTGAGACCCAGCTCTTGTTCTAAGTAACTGGAAAATTGCATTAAAATTTTGATTTCAGTAGCACCCGCATGGCACTGCCTGTCTCCACATTGCGTGGCACAATCCCAGATTGTATATGACAGGAGGAAAGAGCACCACAACCAACTTAAAACTATGAGCATATTCACACATTATCTGGGCTTTATGTGGTTTTTCCTGCTTAAAGTCTGTTGCAATTCTCTGTGCATGCTCAGACATTTTCTTTTTAAAAAATAATATTTTTTATTAAGTTTTCTGTTTTGCAATTTCAAATAAACATTTTACAAACCAGTGACTTCCCTTCTCTTTCCATGGTTCATTTTACATACCATACATCCCTGCATATTTTACTAAAACCATTCAAATAAATTTTTCCACTTCTATATCCATCAAAAATTATTCACTCTGTTGAATTTATCTTAATGATGCTGGCGTTTTCAGCTGTATACAGTTATTTTCCATCTATTCCAATAAATGTTTTCCAATCTTCTTTAAAGGTATGTTCTTCTCGCTCTCTTATTCTATATGTTAAATCTGCAAGTCGTGCATATTTCGTCAACTTAATTTGCCATTACTCTCTAGTTGGGACCTCGCTCACTTTCCATTTGGGGGCTATCGAAACACGGGCCGCAGTTGCTGCATACATAAATAACCTTTTCTGACACCTGGGAATTTCAGACATTTTCTAATCACAAGTAGAAGCTCCTAGTTTTGCACACCACTTCAAAAACTCTGTCTATGCATGGAGGGCGCCCCAGACTGAAGATGAGTTGTCTCACTATCACTTTTCAGAGCACTCACTGAATGGAGGAATGTTTCGCTCCCCCCCCAAAAAAAGTACAGTGGTACCTCGGGTTAAGTACTTAATTCGTTCCGGAGGTCCGTTCTTAACCTGAAACTGTTCTTAACCTGAAGCACCACTTTCGCTAATGGGGCCTCCCACTGCCGCTGCACCGCCGGAGCACAATTTCTGTTCTCATCCTGAAGCAAAGTTCTTAACCTGAAGCACTATTTCTGGGTTAGTGGAGTCTGTAACCTGAAGCATCTGTAACCTGAAGCGTATGTAACCCAAGGTACCACTGTAAGTCCAAAATGGCACTCCTGCCTAATGAAAAAAGCAACTTCCACAAGCCCAGCAGACTTGCAAATCAGCCCAGCTGACTCCACCACCACAAATGACTATGTTGAAATATTTAATTGTCCAAACAGCCATTGTTATTTATAGTACCTATTAAAAAATGGAAGGACAGGCTAGGCAAGTAAATCAGGACTTGGAAGTCTGACCAGAGAATCACTGCTGAAGACTTTGTTAGATAAAGAAAAGTGGCAACTAGATAGATAGATAGATAGATAGATAGATAGACAGACTATATATTTTGAAAAGTTGTCAGTTCTCTGTGAGTTTGGAGATGCCTTAAGACATTGTAGCCACATTCCTGAGATCAAGGAGCAGGTTTTCATCTATGGCTGATTATAAGAGGACACCATTTTGAATCAAGATGGCGAACTAAACCTTTCAAAACTGCACTTAGTTTTTCATTCCTTAGAATTCCCAAGCAATGCCGAATTCAAGGCTGTTAGTAAAAGGGTATTTACAAAACACAATTGAACACACACAACCGAGCACTATAAATACTGAGCATTACAAAGCCTCTTTCAAATGTGACCAATTTTGATCCACTTGTGGAAGCAAAATGAGCGCTGCAACAATAACACATTTTGTACTATTCTTCAGCACTTTAGTTCCCCAACAACCATTTAGATAGTCTGAAGACTTTGAGAATTCAAACTATTTCAGTCCTTGGATTTCTGCCCCGTTGTTTTTTAAATTCATACAATATTTTAACTAGCACAAAGTCTACTGTCTAGGCACATCCTTTGCACCACATCTTTCCAAAAGTATACTGTAGTTGTTGTTTTGTTAACAGTTTAACATGGTTTCATTTATTACTTGCAAATATAGTGTTAGTTACCTGATAATAAATGAACTTCCCATTAATATACTAAATGGAAAAAATATTGATGTATACTAAATTAGTGAAATTTAGCAAATAAGTTGTTAGTATTACATATCACCCTTCTTCAAAAGATCTCAAGGAAGTTCACAAGATAAAATCTACAAATGTGCATTACAGTAGCACCTCTGTAAAACATCACTACTGCAATACAAATAATTGAGATTATGGCATCAATTCTGTACACAAAAGAATTCCTTGCCAAAAGAACACTTAGTGGACCATCTTTGGGCTTACACAAAGAAATGCGGAAGCATTCCTAATTCAAAAGAAAACATTTTAGAGAACACATTGTGCTACAGGAAAATAATTGCCGGTTTTATAGTTTTACAGCCGAAATATTCAGCTTGTGATTCTGCTAGTCAAATGAAGACTTCACCATCTCTATTTAGCTGGGGTGGGGGAGATACAACTAAAACACCAAGTCTTCTTATGGAGAATTTTCATAAGCATTGTTTTTATAAGAATCACGAATTGCTGCAGAAATGTGGAAAACTGAATTTAAGCTGCACAAGACAGAATATCATACTTGTGTCATAGGTTAACAGTTTACCATATAACCATTTCTTTCCTTGTTGTTTGTTTGTTTAATGTCCCACCTTGTTCCTCCATAGGCGCTCAAGGTAGTTTGCATCGTTCTCCCCCTCCTCATTTAATCCCTACAACAACCCTATGAGGGAGATTAGGCTGGGAGGTATGAATGAATGAATTTATTAATACGGTCACAGACCAGCGTCAACACACACAATATCACAGATCATAAAAATATATATCATAAATACAAAAGACAATATGAATATAAAAAGGATTTAAATATAAAAATTAAAATTAATTATTAGCGTGCCCCCTGTAAATAACATTTAGGGGTTTAGTCACTATGGAATACCACTTGCTTCCTGCGATTGATTGCAGACGCACAGAATTTAGCTACATTTAATGTAGTCTTGGGATTCTTGTCCTCTAGCAGTAGTTTTAAACTATGGTGTTCCAATTCTTTCCTGGACTTTTGCAAAACAGGTGTAATAAAAGTCAAACGTATATCCTCATAGAAACGACAACGTAGTAGTACATGTGAAGCAGTTTCAACTTCCAACGAGCCACAAGGGCAGACCCGTGCTGTGTATGGTTTACCCTCAAATCTGCCCTGGCTGGGAGGTAGTGACGGGTCCAAGGTCACCCAGTGAACTTCATGGCCGAGGGCAGATTCAAACCCTAGTCTCCTCTAACCACAACACCACACTGGGATCTCCACTCTCGTCTGTACTCTTACTAATTATGCCAGAATTAATCACTCAACTTCTGAAGTTGATGGCAAATGTGTTAATGATTCGAGGAGCACACAATCCTGTTTAGAGAAAGGTTCTCTGCAAGCTATCTGGCTCAGAACCTTATCACAACCCTTCCGATGGAAGCGGTGGACCCGTTAATTTGTGTCCCCACCAACCCAGATGTCGGCTTCCCTTACTTACATTCATCCCTCGCTATATATCCACAGCTCTTCATATCCTTCAGCTGCAAAACTCCTTCAAGCACCTTGGTGAGTTGTTTGTTCAATGCCTGGCACAAATTCCACTGAGTCCACAACTTGGACCACTAATCTGTCCGTTTGATCTGCTTTCCTTCATAACTCCTTAAAAAACAAAGCAAAGCAATTCACTGCCTGGGCAAAAATAAAAGTTTAGCAGCAAGGCTTTGTGTGCGAAGGCTTCTGTGTCCTTCCAGAGGCCGCCCTGCAAAGTTACTGAGATCTCTTGCCCCCCACTATTTCTAGATGATCTTTGCTCGTATATTGGCTCCCTGTTTCTCCACTCCTCTGTGCCCAGCTAACAAGAGAAAGAAAACAAACTGCCACTCTCAAGCTTTAAAAAGACCTTTCACAGTACCGACATTCTCTTCCCCACCTTTCCTTTTAAAGAAATATCACCTTAAAAATCAATACAGTCCTCCACAGGGACAGGCAAGTGGTTGAAATTCAGCGTAAGTTACTTCAGGTTCTCATTCTCAAAACCCATGTAGAGAGGTGTGTGTGTGGTCGATACCGCCCTAAAAATCCATCCTTTACAAATCTGCATGGACCAAAACGGCCAGGAACTGCGTTGGAACGGCTGTTCAGTGTTCAAAACTCCCATTGTTCTAGTCGCATTTTGAAACAGGGAATTTCATTAGCGCAAGCCGTTTTTTAGCTCTGGGCGCAGTACAGTGGTACCTCGGGTTACATACGCTTCAGGTTACATACGCTTCAGGTTACAGACTCCACTAACCCAGAAATAGTACCTCGGGTTAAGAACTTTGCTTCAGGATGAGAACAGAAATCGTGTTCCGGCGGTGCGGCGGCAGTGGGAGGCCCCATTAGCTAAAGTGGTGCTTCAGGTTAAGAACAGTTTCAAGTTAAGAACGGACCTCCGGAACGAATTAAGTTCTTAACCCGAGGTACCACTGTACTGTGCCTAAGATTTCAGATTAAAACTGCAGAATGGAAGGAAAGGAGGACCTTTTTCTGCCTCCCCACTTCCAGCTACTCTAAAGACTGGAGAAGAGACCCTCTTCAGAATATTGGGGGGGGGGGCAGGCGAAGGACTAGACCATAATGAACATAAGATTTTAGCTACAGTTTGTTCATTGTCAGCTTCGTATTCTTGTTATTAAAAAAGCGCACCTAGACATTCCGTTGTTGCACCCATAAGCTAGGTTTAAGGGCCATTTAGGTCCTAGCTCTCCTATCTCTGTTTCTAACACTGCTGCCATTGTTACACTACATATTGCTTTGTGCTGTATTCTCTGTTTTACTGAATTTGTACGTAGCCATTTCACTGCATTTTTAATTAAATTTAAAAAAAACAAAACCAAAAGCAATATGTGACTGAAGGCAGAAGTCCTAATAATATCTGACTACTCTGAGAGACAGGAGCATGAGGGGTTTTGGGGGCGGGGCGAGGAGTGAAGTTGCAGCAATATCTTCGGACCACTATAGATTGCCAAAGAGGTAACACTTCAAAAAGAACATAGGGCTGGCATCGGGGTTGACATGTTTTGGGTCCGCTGGCAAGGCCCCAGCTCCCTGAGTCCATTACTGACCCTGACCAACCATGAAGAAGCAGCTGCAGCCATCTGTCCTTTCTTCGAAGTGACAGTGTACAGTGGTACCTCGGTTTAAGAACAATTCGGTTTACAAACTCCGCAAAGCCAGAAATAGTGTCCCTGTTTGAGAACTTTACCTCAGTCTAAGAACAGAATCTGAACAGTGAAGGGCACCGGCAGTGGAAGGCCTCATTAGGGAAAGTGCACCTCGGTTTAAGAATGGTTTTGGTTTAAGAACAGACTTCCGGAACAAATTAAGTTCGTAAACCGAGGTACCACCGTAATTGGGTTCACTCAGAGGACTTGGGTATTCCTTCCCAACAGCCTCTGTCCTCATTGGGAAGGCTTTCCCATCTTCCTCAGAAATTAGGCAAGTGGTACAACTCTGGGCCGCGTCGTAGACCTCTGGTTACTGGTGACAGCTGTTTGCCCATCTGATAGTAACAACTGGGAAGCACCCAGAGGGCATTTTTGGGTCAGGGACACATGCAAAACCTGAAACCATCCTTGGATAAATGCATTTTTGTTATGTACTAAGCTTGGATCCTGGGACGCGAGCGGCGCTGTGGGTTAAACCACAGAGCCTAGGACTTGCCGATCAGAAGGTCAGCAGTTCGAATCCCTACGATGGGGTGAGCTCTCATTGCTCGGTCCCTGCTCCTGCTAACCTAGCAGTTTGAAAGCACGTCAAAGTGCAAGTAGATAAATAGGCATCGCTCCGGCGGGAAGGTAAACGGCGTTTCCGTGCGCTACTCTGGTTCGCCAGAAGCAGCTTAGTCATACTGGCCACATGACCCAGAAGCTGTACGCCGGCTCCCTCGGCCAATAAAGCGAGATGACCGCAACCCCAGAGTCGGTCACGAATGGACCTAATGGTCAGGGGTCCCTTTACCTTTACCTTTAAGCTTGGATCCTAGAACAATAGGCAGGTAGGATCCTAGAATGCAACAACTGATTGGCTTGCAGGAGAAGACCAATCAGGCTCCAGGAGGAAGTTAATCAACCTATTAGGCTGGTAGGATCGTAGAATGCAAGAACTGATTGGCCTGCAGGAGAAGACCAATCAGGCTCCAGGAAGGAAGCAGAATCAGCCAATCAGACGGGACTCAAAGTGTAAATAATGTATATAAAAGCCTGATGTTTGGGGGGCAATTCAATCACTGTTTTACAAGCTGCAATAAAGAGCATGAACTCACTGCAGGACTCCGAGTATATTTCAGTTTTCAAAACGAATGAGCTACCGTCTCCTCCTTGTGACATAGACTTGTGACCTACAAGTCACCCTATTGCAACACAGACACAGTGTGAAGTTGAATGCTACTCAAGAGGGTGGAGGAGGATCAGTCACCAGCAGAATGACTCAGCTTCAGCAGGTTTGCAAGCCTTTAATACTTAGGCCTTCTTATGATTCATTTGTGTTAAATCAGTCACAAGCATAAGCACCACTCTTAGTGCACTGTGTTTTGCAAGCCCTTTTTTTTTTTAATTAAAAGTCAGCTACTGGAAGCTGGCAAGGCTTCAACAAGAACACTTCTACCCAGTGAACACTCTACCCCACCCAAGCAGAGTACAGATCAGCATAGAAGTGGGGGAAATTCCCAGGGCCAATGAATCCAACCACAAGTGATTTTGCAAGTGTCATGTCACAATCACTCTGTAAAGTAGGCTGGACTAGGAAATGCGATTTGGCCGAACTGGTGCACAACCAACCACAACAATATGCTAAGCGCTGATTTTCTCTGCAGGTTTCCTCTGCAATGATAATAGACACCTTCATCACTTCCTCAAATGATCACACCTATTTCCCCCCCTCCTACCCCCTTCATCCAGGGGGCCACAAAACAGGGTATGAAGGGCCGCTGAGATAGGCTACAGTACCAACAGGCAGTCCCTTCCAGAGCCAGATGAACCAACAGCTCTGTACTGTTTGCTTCACAAGGATCTGTTGATGACTTGCTTTGAAAACACATTTACGGTACTTTCTCTTCTAAGGGATCGCGACAAAGGGCCTACGAGAACAACACGGGCCTTGCTCAAAGACAAAGGCGGCAGCTGCAGCAGCCGTGACCTCCTCGAGACAGACCCAATGCCAGGAGCCCGTTGGCTTTATTACTATGTATGTCAGGGAAATATTATGTTTGCCTATTCCTCACATGCTGTAGTTGTTTTTTAAAAAATGATGCAGGCAACAAGTTGATGCCTACATGTTAGTCTGCTGTTATTGTCGTCATCCTCATCAATGCCCCCACTTCAGCAAGAGAACAAACACATTCTCAAATTCTAGGAGGAGAAGAACAAATCTCTTGCTTTAAGGCCCTGAAAGGATGGCTAGGTACCAACAGTTTTCCCTTTGTTTGTTTGTTTCAATTGTTTTTATTAAATATTTTCTTGGGTTGCAAAAGTACATACATTGCCTCTCTTTTCAGCTCATCGAGTCCTCTTTACAGATCAGTTATATCCTTCGTTATCTGAGGGAAGAGAGAGAGGACTGGGAGAAGGAAAAGGAAATAGGTGGGAAGCACAACATTCAGATTTGCTTAGTTTAGTAATATGCTGTGGCGTTATGCCCTGGCCAAGCCTTAAATCTCACCCCAACCCCTTTCACTTCTTCCCTTTACCATTGCTTCTCCAAGCAAACGCTTTGTTTGTTTTTTTCCTTTACATGTTAACCGAGTTACCAAAGTGGAAATAATTTGTAAATTTTGAAAAATTAAAATTATTCCTGCAATATAATAATAATTTATTATTTATACCCCGCCCATCTGTCTGGGTTTCCCCAGCCACGCTGGGCAGCTTCCAACTGAATATTAAAAACAATACAGCACCAGACATTAAAAACTTCCCTAAACAAGGCTGCCTTCAGTTGCCTTTTAAAAGTAAAATAGTTGTTTATTGCCTTGACATCTGCTGGGAGGGCGTTCCACAGGGCGGGTGCCACTACCGAGAAGGCCCTCTGCCTGGTTCCCTGTAACCTCACTTCTCACAGGGAGGGAACTGCCAGAAGGCCCTTGGCGCTGGACCTCAGTGTCTGGGCAGAACAATGGGGGTGGAGACCTTCAGGTATACTGGACTGAGGCCGTTTAGGGCTTTAAAGGTCAGCACCAACACTTTGAATTGTGCTCGGAAACGTACTGGGAGCCAAGGAAGATCTTTCCAGACTGGTGTTATATGGTCTCGGTGGCCACTCCCAGTCACCAGTCTAGCTGCCGCATTCTGGATTAAAAACAGTGTACAAAAATAAGAACCTGCTGTATTATCTACCCGTACCAGAAGACTGGCCTGCTTTGAACTTGCCATACACCGTCAACCACTACTCAAATAGGGCCCCCCCCCAAAGTTTACAGCCAAGATGTAGTAATGCACCCCCCGCCAAAGGTAATAGAATCATAGAATCTCAGAGTTTGAAGGGACGCAAGGATCATCTAGTCCAACCCCCTGCAATGCAGGAATCTCAGCTAAAGCATCCAGGACAAATGGCCATGCAACCTCTGTTTAAAAACCTCCAGGGAAATGAGAGTCCACCACCTCTCGTGGGAGTCTGTTCCACCACTGACCAGCTCTTACCTTCAGAAAGTTTTTCCAGATGTTTAATCAGAATCTCCTTTCTTGCAACTTGAAGCCATTGGTTCAAGTCCTACTCTCCAGAACAGGAGAAAACAAACATGCTCCCTCCTCTATGTGGCAGCTTTTGGCTATCCTATCTCCTCTCAGTCTCCTCTTTTCCAGCTCCTTCAAGTGTTCCTCATAAGGCTTAGTTTCCATACCCTTGGTCATCTTGGTCGCCCTCCTCTGCACATGTTCCAGCTTGTCAACATCCTTCTTAAATTAAGGTGCCCAGAATTGGACACAGTATTCCAAATGTGGTCCGACCAAGGCAGAAAAGAGTGGCACTATTACTTCCCTTGATCTGGACACTATACTTCTGTTGATGGAGCTTAGAATAGCATTAGCTTTTTTTGCTGCTGCATCACACTGTTGACATGTTAAGCTTGTGGTCCACCAAGACCCCTATATCTTTCAACATGTACTGCTAGTAAGCCAGGTGTCCCCCATCCTATATTTGTGCATCTGGTTCTTCCTGCCTAAGTGCAGAACCTTATGTTTGTTCCTACTGAAATTCATTTTGTTAGCTTGTGCCCAGTTCTCCAATCTGTTAAGGTCATTCTGAATTCTGGCTGCCTTCTGCGGCATTAGCCAACCCTCCCAGTTTGGCATCATCTGCAAATTTGATGAGCATCCCCTCAATTCCTTCATCCAAGTCATTTATAAGGACGTTAAACAACAACGGGCCCAGGACAGAAGCCTACGGCAAATGACCTCACAAGCAAAAAGCAAAAGGGCCTTTGCACAACTACTTGAAGCAGAATGTTCCATTACTTTTCCCTGCAGGCCAGCTTTCAAAATAGCAGCAACTTCTGCGAATCAAGCCCTCAGTTCATGCAGTTATGACTCTTTCTGCATGAAGCAGAGCTCAGATAGGGGCACAGATTTTCCACAGGAATCTGGCCATGACTCAGCAAAGAAGTGAGGAAGGTATTTGAGTGAGGAAGTGAGAAGTGAGGAAGGTATTTGAGTGAGGTATTTGGACAAGGTCAGCAAAATTAAGTATTCTGAGTAAGATGTGCTACTGAGAGGGTGCTGACTATGTGAAGGAAGAAAAAAAAAGGAGAGTGAAAGGGGAAGAAATTATCCTTGCCAAAACATGTCAGTCACTTGGGGGGTGGGCATCTTTGACATTTGTTCTCAATGACACAAATTTCTATGCTAGTTTGCAAACATTTCCAGGGGGTACATGTGTTGTGTTTTCTTGCAGAGAATCTTGTGGCACCTTAAAGGCTTGCCAATTGTTCTGCCTGCTGTAAACCCTCCAAATGTTGCTAGACTGCCAACTCCCATAATATGTGAACATTCGCCATGCTGACTGGAGCAAATGTCTGTTGGTAGTCCGACAACCCTTGCCTTGAGACATCTGGATTTCTCTCTCACACACACTCACATTCCCTACAAGCATGCTGGTATCAGAAATTCAAAGTCATTTCTGCAACATTAATTTCAAATTGATTTTCTCCCATACGTGCTAGGCTAAATTAGTTATTGGTGTGTTCATTCTGCTCATAAAAACAAAACAAAACAGTAGAGGTGTATAAATGTTAACAACCCACTCTTCGGTTTGGTTAGAATTCTTAAGGGGGGAAATGCACACTCAAAATTTACTATATAGCTGTGTTATCTGCAGAAGCCAAATAATTCATGTGTTCTGCCCTCCCCTCTTTGTCTCTTATGTGGCCATGAAGAGATCAGAAGATTCCCCTTCTGTTTTCAAGTAACTGTGGTTACTCTTTATGTCGGATCCCAGCCAAACTATGGTTTGGAGTGGAGTCGACAAGCTATTGTTTGGGGTAGGGGTGGACAACCTGCAACACAAGGACCACATGCTACTTTCATGCAGGTGGCAAGAAGGGGGGAAGTGGTGGCAGAAAGAGAGAAGAGGGGATAGCCCCCCCACACACATTTAATTGTGAGTTAGACTACTATTGGCTCCAGCCCAGCCCAAAGCCAGCATGTGACGTCTGACGGATTGTCTCCAGGGCTATGCAGCCATTAGAGAAGGCGTGGAGAACTATCCATGAACTGAAACTCCTGGTCATTGGCAAGACTTACTAGGGCTGATATGAACTGCAGTTCAGAAATATCTAGGAAGTCAAAGGTTCCCCACTCCTGGTTCAGGGAAACACGCCCATTTCAACTAGGGTTCCTGTCCGGACATTCCCCCCTAAACAAGTGCAAGGAATTTGTGGCCCATTATCAGTGTTAGAAACTCATATATATAATCTAATTGCCAAATGGCAACTTAAACCTAAGCTGCGGTCGCCACAATGGAATGTCTATGCGTCGTTTTCCCACACACCCCCAGTGGAATTTGTTGTTGTTGTTGTTCGTTCCATTTCCATACCACTTTATATTTTAAAGAAAAAAATTCTAAGCAGTTTACGACACATTAAAACACCAAATAAAACAATTGAGAATTCAACTAATTCAAGCTACAAAGGAAATATTTCAGATCCTTCTCTAAGTGACATTCTGCTATCCCCAGTAACCAACCTGGAATCCAGAGATCTCAAAAAGGTCGCAATTGGACCTGCACCAATCACAAAACATGCCTGGCCCCTGGCTAATTTCAAACACTGATTGGGCTGCAGTTCCCATCAGCCCCCTGACAGCATGGTCATGGTCAGGAGTGAAGCGAGTTATTGCCTGACAACATCTGGAACGCCACAGGTCTAACCCATAGATAGCACTAACCACAGTTGGATGAAAGATCCTCCCAGTAGCCACACTGGAGGGGATTGGGGAGCACTGGAGCCCAAAGCTTGCCAAGGCTGGTTGCCACAGTGTGGTTTAGCATTATGTCTGAAAGCAACCAATCTCAAAAACAGTGGCACACCAAGAAAAGAAACGGTTATGTCAGGGAACTGCCATCGGCTCAGAGGCGAGAAACAGAAGGGCAGTTGTGTTACAGGGAGCTTCCGAAAATCTTGCGAAGCAGTTCTTCTTCCGGGGAGGAGGAAAGCCCCACCTCCAGTGGGGAAGAGGTACCAGTACCAGAGGATGCTAGTGGGAGCCTTAACACCGCTCCTGAGCAAGCTGGAGAGGAGGGAAACACGCCCTTGCCATCGCCCATCCTGCGCAGTAGTCTGAGGCGCAGAGAGGGGCGGAGACGGTTGGGGGTAACGAAACTTTTATGTTGGGGGAGGTACAAAAAAAGACCACTCCCGGATTCTGCTAGTGATTGAGCCAGACATGAGCTTTGGGGCCTTTCACTGTAAATAGTTTGCACCAAAATAAAGCCTGTAAAACTCAGGTTGGAGTCCTGCCTGGTTACTCTCGAGCAACCGCAACAGCCATCTGACAGGTTAGCCGCAATAAACACTAAAGTGGGGGGGGGGGAGAGATGAACAAGACAACCTTTATTGTCTTCTTGCAGCTGGACAAAGCTTGAGCTCAGTGTGCCTCTCTGGGAAGACGGAGCTCTGCTACTGGGGGGAAAAACCACTATCCTCTAGGTTGTGATCCACCTCCCCTTAGACAACTGGAGATTCCCAAGAAGGTCTCTACACTATCTCAGTACTCAGGCAGATTGATATGGGAGTGAGCGGTCCTTTTAGATATTTCAGACTCTTAATCTTTTTAAAGTCTTGTATGGCATAACAGAAGCGCTTTGATTTTTGCCTGGAAATCATCCCAAGCTTCTTTAACAACTGGGGTGACCGAGTTGGGCCCTTATCAATCTAGCAGCTGCATTCTGGAACCAACTATGGCTTCCAGGTGGTCTTCAAAGGCCACACCCAAGGACAAAGTATTGCAACTATAGTTAAGTAAAGGTAACCAGAGCGAGGGCATATCATGGGCTTCCTGTTGTGGATCAACAGGGCATTTTATTTTCAAAGTGAGGAGAAATCATAGGCGTTCCCGCAGACTGCCGTGGGAAACCAAAGAGAAAAATAAGATTTCCCCTTAATCTCTGCCTCTTTGCGAGCAAATCTGCTACACGGTGCACAATCTTAACTGATTAATGCCAGCATGCAGAAGGACCTCGGTCAAAAAGTAAATCCACGAGGCTGTACTGGATATGCCAGCTGCCTTCTGAAAAGGCCATGTAAGCTTTGAAAAGCGGAACAGATAAAGACGGGGAGCTTTATACAACACAGGAAATTGCTCCATTCACCCTGCCGAGCACAATTTAGCAAGCAGAACGGGTCAGGGATAGAACAGCTTCATGTCCCCATCATTCCATCCAGTAACAAAAAGGGAAAGGTTGTAGGGTATAAACAAAATCCAATCTGCAGAGCAGCTCAGAGAAATAAGCAGTCAAGTACAGTCGTACCTCAGAAGTCAAACAGGATCCGTTCTGGAAGTCTGTTCAACTTCCAAAACATTCGGAAACCAAAGCGCAGCTTCTGATTGGCTGCAGGAAGCTCCCGCAAGCAGTCAGAAGCCATGGAAGCCCCGTCAGATGTTCGGCTTCCAAAAATAGTTCGCAAACCGGAACACTCACTTCCGGGTTTGCGGCGCTAGGAAGCCAAAACGTTCGAGAACTAAGCTGTTCGAAAACCAAGGTATGACTATATGTTGTTGTTGTTTTTAACGCCATCCAATTTACATTTGTTCAGCAGACAGAGGTTTGGAACATACAGGTGTGTTTGGGTGGCTGGCTTTTCTCTTGGGAACAAGCTTCCGACTCAAGTATTTTAGGGTTCAGCCTTCATGAAAGCAGCCATATTCCAGGCCAAGAAAGATTCCACGCAATCAATTGTTTTTGTATCTGGTGTTAGCTGTCCTCTTGGCTGGGGAGGGCGGGGTATAAATAAAAATTATTATTATTATTATTATTATTATTATTATTATTATTATTGAGCGTTCAAGTACCCATGCATTGTTTGAAGATAGCAATCAAACCTTCCTGGAGGGATGATGCACAAATTTACAGCACCAAACGGATCCTGCTCTTATTGTATTTTAATAAGAGGGATTTCCCCTCAGAATTACAACTCTGCTCTATGCAGCAAGAGGTGAGGCCTCATATTCCACTTCTACAAGAAAAATCAACAATATCCTTATAAGATCCAAGAAAACCATGTTACAAAGCAATGTACGCAGCTTGCAATTAACTGAAATTTAGGTTGTTCACTGTGGCACAGCATTAACTGAAAAGCCGATGAACACCTAGAATTGTTTTTCTGTACATATACCATTTTCCCTGAAACCTCAAATCTTTTAGTAATGTTCAAGTTCTTTCAGCTATGACACTTTTGATATTGAGGTTCTACTATGGATACCCTCACTGACTAAAGGTCCACATGACCAAGGCCTCTTCAGTGGTGGCCCCAATTTTAATGAAAGCCCTTCCCAGGGGGGTCTGGTCTGCCTAGCCTTGCCACTATATGCTTTCAAGTGCCTGGTGAAAACACAGCTTTTTCTAAAGGCTCTTGGGACTGGTTGAGACTGTGAAAAGGGTTTTGGTTCATCTTGCTAGATATATTTAGTTTTTCTACTGTTTTTGGTTCTGTATTGCTTTTATTTTATTTCATGTAACTAATGATCTGTTTTGTTTAGTTTAAAATTCGTCTGTAAGCCACCCTGAATTCATCTTTACAGATACAGAATTAATGTGACAAAACTGTATTAATCCTGTTCCACACTTGATAACAATTATACAGTGAGTCTTTATATGCAAAATGAATGAATCAGTACCCATTTTGCCAGCACTAAGAGAGCTGGTAGAGTGATTTTATTTTATTTTTAAAAAACCCACATTAGTCTGCTTCAGTTTCAGGTAAAAGATGAGACCCTTACCTGTATCAACTCAACACCCACATTTAAACTGTTTTAATTCTGTGAACTTGTCCAAGATATATGCAGTCTGTACCTCAGATTAATGCAATGATGGTCAACCTTTCCTGAAAGCACAGGCCAAGCAGTCTCACTATCAACAACTAACATGCAGCATGTTCTATAAATACATGCATTGGGCCTGAACTCACTTGTGGGTGGAGAAGAGGCAAGCAAACAGTGAAATTATTGTAATAGCAAATCAGTTACATCAGACTATTTTCCCCCAAACCAACAGGGCCAGAAGAGTCACAAGCCTGGGAAAGACTTGGCAGGGATTGAAATAATACCATAGAAACAGGAGGCAAATAAATCACACGCTTACACCCAAGCATGGGATTTGGGAGGTGGGGGGGGGAGAGCTCTTATGGCCAACGTGAGACTCCTGATTAAAGTAGTAATTGTTCATTTGTCTCTCACTAAGAAACAACACGCCAAGGCCTTACCTTACACTGTTTTTTTCTAGCTGCACAATGATGATCATTCTAAATAAATCTTGCAATAAATAGTATGCAACTCTGCATGGAAAATAATTTACCATGTACACTATTAAGGTATTAGCGTACTTTAGATACAGTAGAGACAGAGTCCATACTTCAAGCTCTCTATATTGGTTGAAAACTATGGGTCTGAGTATACGGTGAGTTTGGGGTCAACAGGTTGCCTTTACAAGTGGCAGTAGTAGTAGTAGTAGTAGTAGTAATAATAATAATAATAATAATAATAATAATAATAATAATAATTTATTTATACCCCACTCATCTGGCTGGGTTTCCCCAGCCACTCTGAGCGGTTCCCAACAGAATATTAAAAACACACTAAAACATCAAACATTAAAAAGTTCCCTGAACTAACAGGTTTGGAATTGCCCAAGAAAGAGGTTAGACTGTTTTTGTATGCCACAACTGCAGCAAGAATTTTGTTAGCCAAATAATGGAAACTACAAGAAATACCAACAGTGGAGGAATGGCAGATGAAGATGATGGACTTTTTGGAGCTGGCCGACCTGACCGGAAGAATCCGTGAACAGAAGGAGAAGGAGTACTAAGAAGAATGAAAGAAATTTAAGGATTATTTAGTAACATATTCTAAGATAATATAAGTAGTACTATTTGTGAGTACCAAATTGGCTTAGGAGTTAAATGTTTTAAATTGTATAACATTATGGATATAAGTGAATATGATAAGAAAGAAAGATGTCAATTGATTAGGTTAATTTTATTAGAAATTGGTATTGGAATACTGCTACAATGACTCATATGGAAACTCAGCTAGAGGGATTTGAGGAAGTCATCTAACAATGGTAACGCATGTGAAATTATAATAGTAGGATAAATGTTTGTATGTTTCTTATATTGTAATGTTTTTTTTTTCTTTTTTGTTGTTTATGTTTGTTATAAATTTGGAAAATCAATGAAAAAAATTTGAAGGAAGAAAAACAACTTCCCTGAACAGGGCTGCCTTCAGATGTCTTCTAAAAGTCAGATAGTTGTTTATTTCCTTGACAGCTGATGGTGCCATGCTGTGCTGTAAAAAGCACTTTTTCTCTCTCCCTGCAAGTTTCAGCATCTCATTGATTCTCCATAAAATGAGAGGGGAAGCTGTGACTCACCCCTGGCCAAGTGTTGGACTCCCAACTCCCACCAACCATGTTGGCTTGGGCTGAGGGGGGTGAGAGAGCAACAACATCTGCAGAGCCACACGCTCTCTACCCCTTGGTTACAGGGCTGTAGAGTGTGAAGAGCAAAGATGCATCCTTAGGAACCAAGGCCCAAACCAGGACTCTGTAGTTTTTAGGAAACAGAGCCCAACATCTGTGCAGCATTTTTAGTAATGAAATTATGCTAGAGTACACCCTCCAGATGTTTTTAAGTTCTCAAGGGAGATGCCATAGCTCAGGGGTCAGCAAACTTTTTCAGCAGGGGGCCGGTCCACTATCCCTCAGACCTTGTGGGGGGGCCAGACTATATTTTGGGGGGGGAAATATGAATGAATTCCTATGCCCCACAAATAACCCAGAGATGCATTTTAAAGAAAAGGACACATTCTATTCATGTAAAAACACACTGATTCCCGGACCGTCCGCAGGCCGGACTGAGAAGGCGATTGGGCCGGATCCAGTCCCCGGGCCTTAGTTTGCCTATCCATGCCATAGCTCATTGGGAGAGCACATGGCTCAGAAGGTTCTAGTTCCATCTCGGCAGAAGCCACCTCAAACCCTGGTTTCAAATCTTGGTTAAGTACGAATGCTGGTTAAGCACGGCAGGAGACATCTGAACCAAAGGAGGGGAACAGCACGCATTTTTTGAAACTGCTGTATAAACTATTGTTATTATTATTCTGTTGTTGTTGTTGTTGTACTTTGTTTTAGGGCAGCATCTAATCATTTTCTTTCGCTAGTTACTGTTTTTAAGCAAATTCCTTAAAAATACTACAAAAACGGGTGGAATTGCTGGCTTTGTGCTTCACACCAGCTAACTAGTCACGGATGTGCCAATTTAGCTTCTCCTGCAAGACAAACAGGTTTCTCTTGAGCTTTATTCAGGAAAAAAATGTTCCTAAAAAGTTGGGAATGTACTTCAGCAACAAGCTCACTGCTAAAATTATACATCTGTATGCACCCTTAAGAAGGGCTCTGCCTTTGTCCCACTTGCCCTGTCTGCTGCCCCAAAATCCCTGTGCCTTGACTGATGAAACCTGCCAGTGCTGGAGAGGCATATAGCCATTGCCAGTACCTTTGACTAGTTACGCTTCCTTCTGCACAGGTACATGGCAAAGCCTCTTGTAGTATATGCAGAAGCTGCTGCCTTTATGCAGCAGGTGAAGTCTAGTCCCAAAACAAGGGAACAAGTTGTCCCTTTGCCGAATTCTACATGCCACTGTCCCATGGCACATCTTAGTCTTGGAATGGGAAATAAGACTGCAGTTTCACGGCCTTCTCACCATCGGGTAAAACCCGGTCAAAACCAACCTCAACCTGAGAGCATTTGAAGTACAGATCAGCCACAGGGACAAAGCATTCTTTCTCCCTCCCACACAAATTACAGGGCTAAGTCTCCAGCAATTTGTATTTAACATAGAATTATTTAATGCCCTTTCCTCCCAGTCTTCATCTCCCTTTTGACTTAACTGCCTCCAGACTATTTGCTGAGCATTTATCCAAGACCTGTAGATTAACATTAATCTGGGAGATAGAAGACAGCAATTGCAGTGTGTCCTCTTATTCCCGTCGCTGCACTGCTTAATATTTTATCCGGCCAGAATTTAGAAGCATGAAAATGGGTTTGAAGTATCCAGCAGCAAGCTGGAAAATTAATATCTACGTTTTAACTTTGGGGTTGTGGTACGAATCTCTCTCTTCTGTGTTTACGTTGCTTTTGATTTTATGGTTCGGGGTCTGACTTTGCATTTGAATTGTTGAGACATATTTATTGTGAGCTGACCAGATTTAGTTATGGGGCAGCATACAAGTGCCATTAATAAGTGAAGATGCTCAAACCGTCCCAGTTCTGGAACAAATCAGATTAAGTAAACATTAGAAGCCTTTTGTCTCATCAAGAGCTACCCAACTAGCGTACTTTAGTGCATGTCTATCTACACTTTGATTCAGGGGTCAGTAACCTAAGGCCCATGGGCAGGAAGCAATCCGCAGAGATCGTTTGACCAGCCCACGAGCCGCCCCTGAACCCAGTTGCCCGCCAACACCCTGCGCTAAACCGGTGCAGTGTGGGAACTCGCTTCCACGGTGCTGGAAATGTGCGTCTGCGCACATGCTGAAAATCGCAGGCGCCAGCCCATGGAGCGATCTCCGAGGGACTGATCCGGCCCAGGTAAGATAAACTTTGCCGACCCCTGCTTTATTTCAAACCAAGCCATCATGCTCTAACAGCTTATATTCACAAAATTATTCTGGACGGACATTATAGACACAAGCTGATTATGAGTCTGACTTTCCAAATATATTGTAAGATCCATCCAAAGCCATCACTAAGGACAAAGTCTACCCATAAGGATTCTATGTTTGTTTTCCATGGGGCTCCAGGTTATTTGAAACAGTTATCAACATTATTTAATACCAGCTGCTGCCTTTTGTTTGTTACTGCCCTTCTAAAAAGCACCTTCCAGTCCTTCGAGGTGTGCTCAAACATTGAAAGGGCTAATGTGATCAACCAGTAGATAAAACACATTTAGGTCAATAGTGTGTACTGTGATAGGAATTTTGAGGTCTTAGATATATGGTAATGTTCATAACCGCACGTACATAAATCAGCACAGGAAGACCGACCTGAAGCCATTTTGATTCCTAAACTGAGCAAATGTTTTCTCTGCAAGGTCAAAGTGGAAAAGCCTCCTCATTGTCTTTTCCTTCACAAATCCTGTCTTAAGGGTATGTCTGTGTTTGAATAGGGTGTGAGCCTGTGACATGGCCCAGGAACTAAGTATTTATCACTACAAAAGAATGGCCAGACTCCCCAGGCAATCCAATCAAGTAACCTGCCAGACAGGAGATAAACAATGACAGGAGAAAAACAACATTCAAATTTCTCGCCTTTTCTGTGATGTAGGTATGACGTATCTGAGGGGTGGTCTTAGGTTCCACCCCTTCTGTGATGTATGTATGATGTTTCTGGGGGTGGTCTTGATCTACAGGGTGGCAATTTCAAAAGTCTTTATAGGGCCTTGCACGCCATTTTTCTGGGTCCCTCCTCCTCTCTTGCGGGTGAGGGCAGCACCCTGTTGCAACAGTTCAATAAAGATCAAGCTTACTAGCTGCTTTGCTTCTCAATATTCTCTGGTTGGCCTCTGTTATTCTCTTCTACCAATAGGGAACCTATGTAAGGACTCTATATGGGCTTTTTGATACCCCATAAGGGAAAAGGGCAAAATTTTATTTACAACAGAACAAATGAGTACAGCATCCACCAACACAGTGGGAAAGATAGGAGAGCTACATAATTTTATTAATCAGCCTTAAATCCTTTGAACGAAAATGCTTTTTTCTTTTTATACAGTATATATAATGGTTACAATTAAAACACAGCTCTGTAGATCTAACTCTGCACTTTCTAATCTCAAGAACTGCAACGTGCCAAACGGCTGTGCTTTTATTTCCTTAAGTTTAGAACAGTTTCATATACCGGCCTTATGAGAATTAATGTCAAGGTGTTCTTGAACCTTAACAATGCCGTATAACGCCAACTTTCCCTTAAACACCAAGAGGCCTAAAAAAATACTGACCATTGTCTGTTGAGACAGACAGATGACAACAAACGTTTTTTAAAACCCTCATAGGCAGACCGCAGAAGCCGTGTTATTGCACATCTAATTGGGTCAACTTGACATCAATGCTTTAGTTAGTAGCTCTGCTTTCTCATGGCTAACACAAGGACGTTAGCGGACTGTTTGCAATTTCCCCCAGATGGTTTCCAGCCTCATACTCCTCGATTGGCAGGCAAATTGTTTGAATAGAACAGGATGCTATGGGGTGTGCAGTGTTTTCTGGCCACAGTATGGCGAAATGATTTATTCATTTCCCATTTCAACTAAATTGGTTCCTGAATGCATGCCATTGCCAAAGCTTCCAACATTTCTCCAATGAAAACAAGGATGTCTCATAATAATAATACTTTTAGTATTTATGCCCCACTCATCTGACTGGGTTGCCCCAGCCACTCTAGGCAGCTTCCAACATATACAAAAACATAATAAAACTTTAAACATTAAAAAAACTTCCCTATACAGGGCTACCTTCAGATGCCTTATCTTCTTGGCTCAGGGGTCGCATAACTCCATACCCTCCAACATTTCTCCGATGAAAATAGGGATGTCCCAGAAGCGGCTTAGTCATGCTGGCCGCATGACCCAGAAGCTGTACGCCAGCTCCCTCGGCCAGTAAAGCGAGGTGAGTGCCGCAACCCCAGAGTCATCCGCAACTGGACCTAATGGTCAGGGGTCCCTTTACCTTTAAGGAAAAGCGGGACATTCTGGGATCAAATCAGAAACCAAGATGACTTCTGTAAATCCAGGACTATCCCTGGAGAATAGGGGCACTTGGAAAGTCTGCATTGCTGGTAGGCTAAAAGTGAAACAGAAAGAGTGCCACTGTAAATATATAGGCCTCTGTCCGGTTTGGTCCCCATGAAGGTGTCAGGAGCCCAGCCTACACTCGAGTACGACTCTGGCAGAGACACATGCCCGATTGGCATGTTCCCTCCCTCCTGGTCGATCGTTCAGGAGCTTCATAAGCCTTCTTCAGCCCGAACATCACAGCGACCGATGCCAACAGACACCGGCACACTTAGGGATCCGCAGAGTTTGTGCAACTTGTGTGACAGACCTCAGCAACTCAGCATTTTGGCTAATCTACTTTATTTACATATAAACACACACGGAGCACTGCAACATGGCTCCCTCTCTCTCTAGCAAAGAGACAGCAAAGAGAAAAACAAAGGACAATAGTCCCACTTCACAAAACACAGTAACACAAACATCCTGTCTCCATCACTTCCCACTCTGTGGAGTCAAAACATATACCATCATGTGATAGACAACAATCCTATGACTGCAATCATGGAGCCAGGAATTCTAACAGAAGGGACTTGGTGATCTTGGGGTTAGGCCAGTTTTCAGCTTCTGCTGCTCAGCTATGAAAATGGGAACCCTGATAGAAGATTGAAACCTGACTATGCTATTCCCCAAGGACTCAAGCGGTGAGCCACAAACACAACATATATATATGCAGCTGGAAAGTAGAAAATACAAAATTCCTCCAACTATCTCCTTGAGCTCCAAGTGCCTAGCACTTTGTTGCGTTCAATACTGAATCACCCGTAATCACCACAAAAGCCCATGACTTGAATGACGGGTCCATGACAAAGTCTATGGCAGCCCAGAATTTCTTTGACTTTGTGGCTGACAGCAGTTATCAGCAATGTCACACTGCACTGAACAGGATTGGTGGCACACTTTTGCTCAGATGAGAAAAGCATCATTATCCGTTGTGTAGGGCAGGGAAACAGGGGCTGCTTGAAACTTATTTAAAACCTAATCACATATTTATAATGGCTCAAGAAGCGAGTGTGCAGGCGTCAACCAACTAGCTGCTTTAGTGGACTTCTGCTGCTGCAATGGGGATCCCCCCCCCTTCTTCTCCTCCAGACACAAAAGTTGTTGAGCCTTTTTGGCATATACACCCTGATTTTGGCTTGCCGGGGGGGGGGGGGACCATGAGAAGCAGGTGGGGCAAGGAGAGAGGGGGTTGTTGTCTGGCAAGCTGAAAACTTTGAGATGACAGAATGATTGCTCCATCCTCTCTCAGTGCCTCCTGTAAGCTAACTAAAAGAAAGAAGGCCTCAATCTCTGCATCTCAGGCACAGCTTAATTTTAGAAGAGCCTATGATCCCTCTGATTGTCACCTTTAGGGAACTGTATTCTGTAGTTAACATCTTCTGTAACTGTTACACTACAGGTCATTACTTTTAGATGAGCCAGGTATCAAGTGTCTTTAACAGATGCTTACATGGCAGAGATTGCAATCTTCGCATTATCAAGGTGAGTGCTCATTATTTCAGGTTCATCTTTCCTTCTCATTAACATTGGGAGGAAAAACAAAACAGGGGCACAGACAAGGTTCATACTGATGCTAACTGAACAGGTAAATCAAGTAACGTTAAAATATGCCGAGAATTAAATGAATACTAAAAGAATGAGTGTGAAGCAATCAGTTTCTGCGGCGGACAAGACAGCTGTTCCAAAAAGCTCAACAATAAGAACATTAAATATTGATGGAACACTCAGGTTGGGCTTTTATCATGAAATACATTTGTGCACATCGACTGTTCTCAGATACACAGCATATAGTCTTAGCAGTTACCACTCATGTAAAAAATGCGTTCATCTGCTACTTTTCTGCTTGCATCGTTTTATGTTTTCATTTTTTTAAAAATAATAATCTTCTATTGTCTCTTTTGATGTTTTTGTTAATCCATATTTCTGAAGATTTCGTTTTTGAAATTTCGTTGTTAAGTGCTGAAAGCCACCTAGAAAATTTTAGCTATGTGGCAATATACAGAAATATATTTCATATATTAAAGAAAAATACACCAGAGAAAAATAGTTATTAGTTCTCTCCCAATAGTTTGTACACTAGTTACATGTAGGGAGAACCTAAAAGCATCGGACTCAGAAAACCTTTTTTTAAAAAATCTGGCTCCCAGTGGGCCGTTCAAATTTGAAGGTGTGGGAAAGTTCTCAAACAAGGAAGACAACTTTACCAGAATGTGTGGTGGGCAGAGGTATATTGTTCTCTAAAGCAGGGGTAGGGGAACTGTGTGGTCCATCAGCCCTAGACTGCATCACCAACAGGGATGATGGAAATCACAATATGACAACCTGTGGAGGCCACAAGGATTCCCTACCTTTGCTTTAAGGTAACATCCTTTTAGACTTTGTACAGTAACCTGGCGATATGCACGCTCCATAATTATTATGCCCTTACTATTAGTTAGCACTACAGCAGAACCTAACTCATATTATTGTCAGGAGTTCAGCTGGCTATGGTGGCAATATAAATTTACAGTCTGCAGAACACTGTCTGAAGAACAAAAGCAGCATCGTCCCCGTTCCCCCTGGGAGGGCTGAAGCTGGCCATCCTTGGTGGAAAAGAATATATTGTTCCAAATCGGTGGCTTGTCAGATTGCGATGAACTTGACACTTCCCATAGCAGACCTGCTTTTGGATCAGTGAGCCTGAAGCCTAAACCTGGCAACGGAGGTGAAAACCCTCCTACGTCACCATTAAGAAGCAGAGGTTCTCCCTTTAATTGGTTTTAAAGTACCTGCGTGTGATGGGAAAGGGTTGCAACAACATACCAGCTACATGGTTTGAACAAATATACCAGCTACATGGTTTGAATTGAGATAAGATTTTCTTCAGCGTGAAAGTCTATGGGGGTGTGTGGAGCTCACAGTTTGTTTATTCTAAGCTTTTTATATGTGGTTGCTGAATCATAAATACAGTGGTACCTTGATTCTCAAATGGCTTGGCTCCCAAACAAATCGGCTCCCGAACGCCGCAAACCTGGAAGTGTTCCGGTGTGCGAACTTTTTTCGGAAGCCAAATGTCCAACACGGCTTTCACTTGAGTGAAAGGAAGCTCCTGCAGCCAATCGGAAGCCGCGCCTTGGTTTTCGAAAGGTTTCGTGAATCGAATGGATTAAGTTCGAGAACCAAGGTACCACTATATTTATGATTCAGCAACCCTGTCTGGAATATAAGATAAAAAGATATTTACAAGTGAGGAAGGGGTATTGGAGTGATATTGATATTAACAAGCAAAAATGGAAGCTGCTTGTGATCTGAAATGAAGAAAGGAGGGTGAGGGGAAGCTCAAGTATGACTGTGTTGGAAAGACAAGAGTAATTCCCCTCACCTCCATTTAAAAACAACAGACAAGGAAAAAGAGACCAAGATTTGTATGTGCTATTACTGACGGAATGTAATCTAAGATAAAGTTTAATTGGACCATAAATCTCTAGCTGGAAGGAAAAGAATTTGGAGGCTGTGGTAAGAACGCTGCAGAGATTCTGGGAGTCGTAAAGGAGTATGAAATCTTCAGCACGTTCGAAAGCTGCCCACTTTTCCTCGGCTGAAGGAAAAAGTAGTGAAGATCTGCGACATGTTTCACTAGTGGGACAGAATGGTTTCTAGGAGACTGCCGCTTGTTCTAAGACATCGAAGGAAGGGACCGAGAGATAAGACCTCTGAGAAACTTTCGAGATTCAGTTCCGCCCCAAGCCACGATGGGAGAAACCAACAACTGGGAAGTGAAATAGACAACATCATATATGCACAGAAGGAATCTCCATAGACATAACAGTTTTCACACACAGGGCAGAATCAAGATAATAGTTTGAGTTCCTCACATGAAGCTTTATAAATTTATATACAGTACTGTAACATCAAGAAAGAAAATCACTAATTATGTAGTTGTTGACTAAGAGATTATTATTATAACTGAAATGTAACTGACATTAATTAAGATTATGGAACGCAGTGATATAAGATCGGAAATGCTCCCAATCCATCATGCAGGAAGCCACTTTAACTAAAATGTATTAATCGGAAGTTGATTGACATTTTGATAATTGTACAATTTGGGGATTTATTGTTATAATTTGGCTATTATTGGGGACATATTGGAAAACTAATTACACACACACACACACACACACACACACCTGCAAATGAGACAACTTCTATAGTAATTGCCTTCAAATGTCAAGTCCTTGTAAGAGGTCTTTACCCTGTCCCATGGCACATGGGTTCTTGTTAAGATGGAAAGAGCCAGCATTGACCATACCAGATAAGAAGTGTAGAGAACCAACCACTGCAGGGGACTAGTGTATTGCATCAACTGCCTCATGTCGAAAAAGGTAAGAACTTGGTTTTATATCTACAGATATGGGGCAGATAGGAAACTGATGTGTCTAGGGGAAGAGTGGGCAATCTCAGGCTGCAAGTGGGGAACAAATGCAGTCCTCAGATTCTCCCCAGGTCACAGCCTTCACAGGTCCTGTTCCACACCCTCCTTGCGTGTTTTTGCCTGGCTGGAATATATCATTGAACTGTGATAATACCTAGTGCTTGCTTGGATGCAGGATGGAAAGAGAAAGTGTGTCTGCTTGAGAGTATGAGAAAGTGTGCATTTATATGTGTGGGTGTGGGTGTGCGTGTGGGAGAGAGAGAGAGAGAGAGAATATATCAAGATAAGGAAACACTGACTTGACTTAACAAAATGTTCAAGCTAAAATTGAATTTTCCATACTGTCTTGAGGAGAGAAAAGAAAGGGCAGGCAGTACAAACGGTGCAGCAATAATATAAAACATCTTCCCTTGTGGACAAAAGCGGACAGAACCAATTCACCTTTAATCTAATATACAATATGCCAAAATTAGTATGGAATGACAAGACGGATGCCTCAACGATTCAACATTTATCTGAATGCTTGTTTGCTTCAAGAGAGACTTTATTGCTAGATTACTTGGACAAATGGGTTTTAAGAGACTAATTTATCTGCCTCGAACACATTCTCAGCTGTATTAAAACAGAGCTCAATTTAATCCAGCTTTGATGATTGATCAATGCAATGCAGTTGCCTCATCAGAGTCATTCAACAGCGCTAAACTAAGTTTATAAACCTCTGTTCCCCTAGACATTAAACTATGCTAAAGATTAGTTGCCCAGCGTTGACCGATAGAGATAAGCTTCCAAGAATATAAGCAAATCATGGTTTAGAGTTGCTTGTCTGCTAAGCAGATTTTTAAAAATAAAAATGCAATCTCATTTCCACAAAACTGCCTCTAGAAGTGGAGTGACCACGATTTGGCGGTTTAGACATTGTGACAAGTCATAGTTAGGTTTCCTTAGCCATACTTTGGGGATAATATCTTACGGACTTTGAGTCAGTAAGAAATGGCCGGATGCAAACACAAAAATCCACCTACAGTTGTGGCACTATGGCCAGGAAATCATCCCTAATCAACAAAAGCAGACTTCAATGGTACATTAATATGTTCCATGTATACATACTGGAAAACTCCTCAGTTTACTTCCATGTACAATGCGGGGAGCGAAAATGCCCTCCAGCACTCACAGGTAAACACACAAATAGTTCCAAAAAGTTACTGTCACCAGCTACTTCTGAATCGTGGTTTGTGGTTGTTATTTTTTAATTTTGTATTTATGATTTTCAGTTATATGCACTTCAATAGTTTTAGGATCATTCTAACATTTCAAAACTCAACTTCCTTCCTCCTCTTCTTTCTGCAGTTCCTTAAATTAATTTTTTTAATTTCCTGCATATTCTAAATTGACTAAACTTATTCGTCTACTTTAAATGTATGCTCTTATGAAACGGCAGGTTACTGCAACAATCCCACCAAAGTCCTTATCTGTTTACAGTTCGTTTGTAAATACTCAATAAGCCATTTCCATTCTTTTATTTAAAAAAATTGTTATCTTGATTTCTTATTTTTTCCCCGGTAAATTTTGCCATTTCTGCATATTCCCTAAGTTTTTGTGTCCATTCTTCTTTCATTGGAACTTCTTCCAGTCGTGGTTTGTTTTGCTGAGTTTATGGCTTACGGTGGCATGTAAACGTGGCCAAGCATTGGTTTGTGTCATCTAATGTTGGCTTGCTGTGCCCTCACCTGCGGTGTGAATATACAGAAGCACTGTGCATTGCTGAAATGACCAGCAAGGCATTCTCTTATCAACTTACTGCAGAAAAAGGGTGGGGAACATTAACCTTATCTGTGAAGACCTTTTACTGCTCTTTGCAAGATCCTTGGGCAGCAGGGTGGTGGGAACTGGTCCCCATTCTCCTATTCACAGGTGCCCCCAGCCCATGAAAGCTCATACAGTGGTACCTCAGGTTACATACGCTTCAGGTTACAGATTCCGCTAACCCAGAAATAGTACCTCGGGTTAAGAACTTTGCTTCAGGATGAGAACAGAAATTGTGCTCCGGTGGCGCGGAGGCAGCGGGAGGCCCCATTAGCTAAAGTGGTGCTTCAGGTTAAGTACAGTTTCAGGTTAAGAACGGACCTCTGGAACGAATTAAGTACTTAACCCGAGGTACCACTGTATACCCTTTCTGCTAACTCTTTCTTCCCGCTGCTCAACTGCATGTGTTACAATTGTTGACATGGTTTACTAACAGCAAAAGCGATGCTTTCGATATATAGGCATTGCTAGATATGGGTAAATGGGTAAATTAAAAAAAATAAAAATCTGATACAAAGCTGATGCACAGCCAGGCTAGAGAGGGACAGCTTGGAAGTGGGTGAAGAAAGAGATCTGTTGCCGACAAAAACGAGGAAGGGGGAAGAGATGTCTCCAAAATGAACCTATGATCCACTCTAAGCAGTGTGTGGTTTCATTTGAGTCCTTCTCCCCTTGTCTCTCTGACCCAGGCAGGCAGCTGGGGGGGGCAGCCTGAAGCAATTAAACAAACTTAAAATTGAGTCAGGATGCCAAGTTTAGGCAAAACGAAACACAGCACAAGCAGTGATTAACACAAGTCATCTTCAAATTATGTTCTCAAATTTGCTGGCCCCAAACAACCTTTGCTTGTGTGACCATCACGAGCACACATTGAATTTGACAATTTGTAGAGTTTTGCATTCAATGCAATCGTAAAAGAGTCAACAGTTATCCTGCTAAACTGAATGGATGCTGTTCTGTCTGAACACAGACCACCACCCCCTTCATTCAGAGAATGGCATGAAGGTACTTGGTGTATTAGTTTAGCTTTGCAGGCCTGGACTTAGTGAATAAGTGAGACAGATGAATCCAAGTAGAAAGAAAATCCATTTAGGGAGAACATTCTACCTCAAGGGTGTTCCACATCTTTTCAATAACATTCACTTGCTCTTTCGCCAAAACGATGAAGATTTATGGGATTCTAACTCAAAAACATATTGGGAAATGTTATTTCTAAGGATTTTTTCTCCACTCATAATGTTTTGCTCCCAGGAGGTGTAAATATAGAGGGAGCATTTTGCTCTCTTTTCTGTTTTGTTTATGTTTGAACGCTCCAGACTGTTCTTCTAGGCCATCTTAAAAATACTGTGGAAAACAGACTTGGAAAATATCAGCAAAATAAATAGAAGCAGTCAAAACAATAAGTCTGTCTCCCCAATCCCCGCCCAAGAATGTTCCCATGTCTAATATCCAAGGAGATCTGCTAGATAAGGAACACAGTAGTTCTATATTTAAAATGTTTGTATCTCATCCTTAATCCAAAAGTCTCAGGACAGGGAACAGCAATGTCCATTAAAAAGCATCCTCGCAGAATAAAATTCACAGGTGAAAATAAATATATAGTCTATCAAAACCTATCGCACCCAAACACTACCATCAATCTTCAAAGCATAGAAAGCCACATTTTAAGGTCACATCTACATGACGCTAACTATAGACACCAGCCAAATTTCAAGGGGCATGGCATTCCAAAGCTGGGGTGTCACAACAGAGAGGGCTGCCTATGCCCCAATGACAGATCTTAACTCCCAGGCACGATTATACAGTGAGATGTGATCCTTCAAGTAAGGAGATCCCAACTCATATAGTTATGTCACTGTTAGGCCATCAATTATGTCACAGACCAAACAGATACAGAGCTCACTTGCAGATATCCATGTCAATCAAAGTATCTACCTAGTAAAAAAACTCAACTTATCTGAATAGCAGTGTTAAATTAAGCCACAGCACAAGAAACAGCAAGTTGAACCTATTGGGAATAGGTGTTCAATGCCAATCCATCCAATAAAAATAATGAACACTAAAATCTACAAATCCAGCAGAGTAGAATCAAATAACTACAGTGGTACCTCAGGTTACAGACGCTTCAGGTTACAGACCCTTCAGGTTACAGACTCTGCTAACCCAGAAATAGTACCTCGGGTTAAGAACCTTGCTTCAGGATGAGAACAGAAATCGTGTGGCGGCAGCGGGAGGTCCCATTAGCTAAAGTGGTACCTCAGGTTAAGAACAGACCTCCAGAACGAATTAAGTTCTTAACCCAAGGTACCACTATATCTTAAAAGATACAACCTGGACAATTATAGTACAACACATTTGTGTGTCTAACTTGCCTTAAAGTTTAATCCAATGGTTCTGCAGCACAAAATTATGAGCATGCAGTTAGATGCACTGTAAAAACCGATCCATGCATTTCTGTGTACAAGAAGTGTGGAAATTTTTATTGTAATATTAAAGAGTGGAACCTATTTAAAACGAGGAAGGTGCATAAGAGACAGCAGCAACTGCCTTGGAAGTACACTTAGTCCTAGAAAGGCATTCCAACCAGATCTGAAGCAGCTAGACAGGTTTAATATTGTTGCTTCTGCAGGATTAATTTCCTTTAAGTAGCAGGAGGTGATAATGGTCAAAAGCCAGAGGTCCACACGGTACTCAAACGCCTGAATGGCAGAGAAACTCATCACATCAAGCAAGACATCCTTTCTCATACTGCTTGATAACAATCCAATGACCTTCTAATACAGAGACAGATTCCTATACCAAGATTTTCCAGAAGTACAGCCTAAAGTGTACTGAAACAGCAGCTTCAATAGCTATCTCTACAGTAAAGGACAAAAGAAACATAGAAAAGAAACCCTATTGGGGTTTTATGCATAATAATAATAATAATAATAATAATAATAATAATAATAATATTTATACCCTGTGCATCTGGCTGGGTTTCCCCAGCCACTCTGGGCAGCTCCCAACAGAGGACTGAAAACAGAATAAAACATCAAACATTAAAAACTTCCCTAAACAGGGCTGCCTTCAGATCTCTTTTAAAAGTCAGATAGTTGCTTATTTCCTTGACATCTGCTGGGAGGGCGTTCCACAGGGCAGGGGCCACTACCGAGAAGGCCCTCTGCCTGGTTCCCTGTAACCTCACTTCTTGCAGGGAGGGAACTGCCAGATGGCCCTCGGAGCTGGACCTCAGTGTCCGGGCTGAATGATGGGGGTGAAGACGCTCCTTCAGGTATACTGGGACGAGGCCATTTAGGGCTTTAAAGGTCAGCACCAACACATCAAATTGTGCTTGGAGATGTACTGGGAGCCAATGTAGGAGCCAATGGTCTCGGAGGTCACTCCCAGTCACCAGTCTCGCTGCCGCATAGGACAGCTGCATATTCCTGCCTTGAAGAGCAGTACATGATCACTACATGATCCTCAGGGTCTCTTCCAACTCTAAAACTCTATGATTCTATTATTAAGACCTTAGAAAGAATGCAAGGCTCCCTCTCTCACACAAAATATGTTATTTGGTGCAATCAATAGTTTCAGAAGACAATAGCTCTTTCCTGATGTGTAGCGATAATGCCCATGCAAAAACAATGTGTGGAGGAGGATTGTCTTACTGTCCCAACTCCACGTTCATTATTCATCAATGAAGAGAGGCTATTCCTGTACCAGCTGTATTCTGGAACCCTGCAGAATGCAGGGAACGGGAGGCATCATACCACTCTAGCCATTCATTTGGTTCCCAGATGTTTCAAAAGGGCTTAGATGCAACATTGGATGCCACCTTTCCAGAAGGCCCTTGGAGCTGGACCTCAGTGTCCGGGCTGAACGATGGGGGTGGAGACGCTATTGGTTATCCCAGGATAATCCTCAACACAGGGGTACCTCGGGTTACAGACACTTCAGGTTACAAACACTTCAGGTTACAGACTCCACTAACCTGGAAGTAGTACCTCAGGTTAAGAACTTTGCTTTAGGATGAGAACAGAAATCGTGTGGCGGCAGCGGGAGGTCCCATTAGCTAAAGTGGTATCTCAGGTTAAGAACAGTTTCAGGTTAAGAACGGACCTCCGGAATGAATTAAGTTCTTAACCCGAGGTACCACTGTATACGTCAGCGCAAGGGTAACAGGACTCTTTTATCATATTTAGAAAGATAATTCAGAGCATAGGCCCACTGCTAAGTGTTTTTGTAGACCAGCCCTTCCATGGGCGCACACACAAAATCCAATCACTTCAATTCTCTTCACACCCTGATAACTGCAGCTTCATAACAAAGTGGGTTATGAAGGTGCATTGAAGTCAGCGCAGGTTCTTCCCAGGGAAGTGATCAACCCTCCTTCCATTGGGAGTTCACACTTGAAAATGGGGCTTTCCATGGAAATTTTGCACCAAGGAAAAATACAATACAATACAATACTTTATAACATAGCAAGACCCGTTCTGCAGACAGGCTACCAATTCTTGACGAGTTCTCTCTGTCCACAGTTACACACCTCCAGAGCAAGCGAGACACAAGATACCAGGCAAGAGGTGGAAAAGGAGAAATAGCTAGCAGTGCCCAACAACAGAAGTACTATACTCCGTAACACAAACAAAAAATAAAAACAGAGTTCAGTATGTTTGGTATTTCTGTTGGCAGCCTCTTTTCCCCAATGCTGCAAACTGCAGTTATTTAAAAATACACCTCAGGCAAAAAATCCTCATCAACATCATCATATGATCTCCACAAGGAAGTCACGTTATTAAGTGTTAACATTTAAAAGTTAAGTTTGCTCTGAATATCTTTGACATCTGCATTGCAACAAGGTTGAGCTTAGAGTCAGCCACCTTTTTAAAGGATGCACGTCTTTTAATATGTATTATATACGCATGCGCGCTTTTTATTTTTCATTTTGTAAAGTTACAATAAGGAAAAATAAACTATCAAAGGCAAAGGCAATCCAATAAGGAGAGAAATTATAAAGACACAGTCATACAACCATAACTGGGGAGGGAGAGAAACTGTTCCATATATGAAGTACAAATGTCTGAGTGTCTAGTCTGTTACTGCCTGGGAAAGGCTCATTTTTATACACTGCAACAACTGATAGGTTTTCCGTCCATTGAACCACTGGGTTAAAAAGAAGCACATATTGCAGAATCAAGCCTAGTATCTCAAGAGAGAGTTTTTTTGCCATTTTAGGAAAGCAGCTACATTGCAAATACAGTGGTACCTCAGGTTAAGTACTTAATTTGTTCCGGAGGTCCATACTTAACCTGAAACTGTTCTTAACCTGAAGCACCACTTTAGCTAATGGGGCCTCCCGCTGCCGCCGTGCCGCTACTGCGCGATTTCTGTTCTCATCCTGAAGCAATGTTCTCAACCCGAGGTAATATTTCTGGGTTAGCGGAGTCTGTAACCTGAAGCGTATGTAACCTGAAGCGTATGTGACCTGAGGTACCACTGCATGATACCACTTCCAATTTGCAGGTGTGAGCTCACAGTTTTGAATGCCCCCTTAATATAAAAGACTCCAGAGCAAGCAGAAAACTAGGAGACCAGGGAAGGGCTGGGCCTACAGACTCTTTCGCAGATGCCCTATTTTTTGTTTTGCTTGCAGGGAGTTCCTCTGGTGGGCGAGTTCCTCCACATGCAGCCAGAAATCATACAGTCCATTCTACCATCTCATTCTGCTGCATGCATAAAACAGACCTCAGTAAATCTAGCATATCTACAGGAGTAAACGTTGATTTCTTCATCCATCAATATAATGCTTTTGCTTCCTGCTGCGGAGCATGCTGCTTTCATTCTACTGCAGAGATGAGTAACACCATAGACTTCAGGCTTATGGGATCTACTTCATTTTTCTTACTAGAACCTAATGGTGATCAATTCATGGAGAATAAAGCTATCTGCAGCCACTTGTCATGATAGCTGTGTACTGCATCAGAGGTGGTATGGCAGTGAATGCCAGTTGCTGGGAATTCCAAGCGGAAAACGGGCTATTGTGCTAATGTTCTGTTTGCAGACTTCCCATGGTTCTTTGGCTGGCCACTTTGAGAACAGTATGCTGGAACCTTGGTGTGTGTGATAGGAATTTTGACGTCTTGGATACAGTGGTGCCTCGCAAGACGAAATTAATCCGTTCCGCGAGTCTCTTCGTCTCGCGGTTTTTTCGTCTTGCGAAGCACGGCTATTAGCGGCTTAGCGGCTTTAAGAAAAAGGAAACAAACTCGCAAGAACTCGCAAGACGTTTCGTCTTACGAAGCAAGCCCATAGGGAAAATCGTCTTGCGAAGCGACGCAAAAACCGAAAAACCCTTTCGTCTTGTGCGTTTTTCGTTTTGCGAGGCATTCGTCTTGCGGGGCACCACTGTATATGGTAATGTTCATAAGTGTACCAACCAAGCACATACGTAGATCAGCACAGGAAGACCGACCTGGAACCATTTTGATTCCTAAACTGAGCAAATGTTTTCTCCCCATTGTCTTTTCCTTCACAAATCCTGTCTTAAGGGTATGTCTGTGTTTGAAAAGGGTGTGAGCCTGTGACCTGGCCCAGGAACTAAGTATTTATCATTACAAAAGATTGGCCAGGCTCCCCGGGATATCCAATCAAGTAACCTGCCAGACAGGAGATAAACAATGACAGGAGAAAAACAACATTCAAATTTCTCACCTTTTCTGTGATGTAGGTATGACGTATCTGAGGGGTGGTCTTAGGTTCCACCCCTTCTGTGATGTATGTATGATGTTTCTGGGGGTGGTCTTGATCTACAGGGTGGCAATTTCAAAAGTCTTTATAAGGCCTTGCGCGCCATTGTTCTGGGTTCCTCCTCCTCTCCTGCGGATGAGGGGAGCACCCTGTTGCAATAAAGATCAAGCTTACTAGCTGCTTTGCTTCTCAGTATTCTCTGGTTGGCCTCTGTTATCTTCTCCTACCAATAGGGAACCTATGTAAGGATTCTATATGGGCTCTTGAATACCCCATAAGGGAAAAAGGGCAATTTTTATTTACAACATGTGATCCAGCAGGGCCTTCTCAATAGTGGCACCCACCCTGTGGAAGTCCCTCCCCATCAGATGTCAAGGAGCCAAGTAACTATACAACCTTTATAAGACATTTGAAGGCAGACGTGTATAGGGAAGTTTTCAACGTTTAATGTTTTATTATGTTTTTGTATACAGTGGTACCTTGGGTTAAGTACTTAATTCGTTCTGGAGGTCCGTTCTTAACCTGAAACTGTTCTTAACCTGAAGCACCACTTTAGCTAATGGGGCCTCCTGCTGCCGCCACGCCGCTGGAACACAATTTCTGTACTTATCCTGAAGCAAAGTTCTTAACCTGAAGCACTATTTCTGGGTTAGCAGAGTGTGTAACCTGAAGCGTACGTAACCTGAAGCGTATGTAACCCGAGGTACCACTGTATGTCGGAAGCTGTCCCCAGAGCAGCTGGGGCAACCCAGTCAGATGGGAGGGATACAAACAATAAAAGTATTATTATTTGCTTAAGATCTATCAATCAGTGCCTGATGCAAAACGGCACACGCTAAGAATTACAGAATTCCAGTTCCAGGTATGAACAGATCTCATACAAAAAAGCATCCCTCAAACTTCATTCATTTCTGCAGTTTAGTGTAGGGCGCGAGGGGAGTTAACTTTGCTGCTGATATGGCTAAAACAATGAGGAGTCATGAATCTGTGCCGATTTACTACGAATCACGCCAGATCCAAACCTACCTTCTGCCAGCCCCTGCCTCGTAAGACAAAGCACAGAGTGCAGCATAATTGAAACTGGCCTGACTTGAACAGGATCAAAGAACATGGCCTTTAAAAACCAACAGTATTAATGACTCACGGAGGCAAATCCTCATTTTCAGATCAAGCAGAAGGTTAAGTCATAGATTTTGTTTTCTTAAAAAAAAAAATACCTCATATACCCTTTTTGTCCTCAGCTTACAGAAGAAAAGGCAATTGTGTGAGAAGAGATGGCAAAAGATTCCAGAGTAGCAGTTTGTACTTTTATCAGGTTTCAGGATTACCTATTAAGTATCACCTACTTGAACTGGCACCACCCCAAAAAGATATAAACAGCTTTCCCAGAAACACACGGCTTCCATCTAGCAGCCTACTTTGAACAGACATTTGCATTTTCAGGTGATTTGTTCTCATCTCAGAATTTGCAAGAGCTCAAGGAATCCTGGCCACAGCTTCCGACCAAGACTACAATTTAAATGCACAGCAGGATTACCTATCAACACTCTTGGGTACCCAAAGAGAGCATCGAAGCTGCATTTCGCAGGGAACTGACAACCACCTCGGCCTCCCACTGAAAGCGGTGTTCTGAAACTGAAGGGAGCTTCAGGAAAAAAATCATAATTACGATACAGAAACCAACTGATCAGAATCCCGCTGGTTGAGCCCAAGCCTTTAAGCATATCTAAAGTACCGGTAATTCTTTGGAATCCCACCTCTGCCCTTTAAAATAAGGATTGCAGCGTTTGCCTGCAGCCCAGGGTGCCAGGGCCAAAACATCCACATGACTTTTCTGCAAGACTTTATAAACACAGGCAAATATTTCTGTGTGAAGAAGCTGTCTTCCAAGAGTTGGGTGCTTTAGAAAGAGACAAGTTTCTTTTTTTACAGTTCCATTCTGTGCTTGACCCAAACCAAGTCTTGAAACAATCCCAAAAGGTACCGGTACTCTTATCATTCAGTGCTGAAGTGGCTAAAATCAAGCTGGGAATGGGCTTTAGGAACTGATAGTCCTTAATTTAGCATCTTTAATCACATTCCCTCTCTGCTGTGCCTTCACAATGGCCTAAGACAAGGGGTTGGGAATTTCTGTCTACAGCCACATCCCATATTCAAGAAAGTTAATGAGTACTAACACAACTGAGCAATAAGCATGGCCTATCAATTAATTTATATGAAAGTGAGGGTGCGCGGGCAGCCTGCTCCCTGTAGAATAAAAGGAAAATGCCCTTGTAATAGCTCTAAAAGCACAACACGTTAACAAATACAGCACCTTGGGATATTTTCCTCTTGCTTCTGCCATAAATTTATATGACTACAGAACAAAGTCAAACTGTTGATGTCTGGATTACACAGATATTTGGACGGGGGGGTGGAAGCTAGTAAGAATGTTCATATCACTATGTCAGTTCTACATCAACATTTACTAGATTATGCCATAGCTGTCAACCTTCCCTTTTTTTTTGTGGGAAATTCCCTTATTCCAGTGCCGTTCCCTGCTGCTTCCCGCTTTGTTAGATATCCTGTAGACTGTCCCCGGGACAGGTGAGGCTGCTGATCCCTTATTTTCAAATCTGAAAGTTGACAGCTATGGATTATGCCACCCAATTCCGAAATCATTGATTTTAATAGAGTTCCTTCTCTCGGAGAGGCAAATCACACTTCTCTTTGCACAACAGACACAAGAACCGCTGTCAATTTCCATGGCTTTCTGCAACAAGACAAACATGATTTAAAGCACCATATTGGGCTCAGGCCAGCCCAAGACATTTTGCCACCCAAGGCAAAGGACAAGGCCCCCACCCCACCCTTTTCCACATACAGAAGCGGAATGAACTGATGGAACAACCTCCTCCACAGCACCCAAGGGCAGCAAGCTATCTTAGGAGATGCAGAACAGAGGAGTTTAGGAAATGCAGAGGGGAACAGGTGAGAGAGCTTTGAAGAAAATATTTGGGCCCTGCCACTGCTGTCTCCAGCACCTGCCATCACGACCTGAGACGGCCACCTTGTTCTCCCTAACAGAGAGCCTTAGCACCTGTTTCCATAGCCAGTTCCGCATGTGGCGGCCATACAGAAACATTTATTTTATCTGTGTTCATGCCAAGCTCAGGCAGCCCACAGTGAAAGAGCTGCTTGCATTCAGCCACCTGCAGAGGCCTAGGCACATCACCTGGAAGTGGTTTGCAGAGGCACGCTGGAAGCCAAGTTGTGGGCCGGCAAACAGATAGACATAACCATCTCAACACAAGCAAAGAAGAAAGCAGAAGCCAACATGTATTTTCTGAGGCTGACATGCGCTAGATGGACCTAAGTGTGTCTGAAACACACATTTGCCGGTAAGAACCTTGGCTTCTATGGAAGCCAGAGAATCAAAGAAGTACTGTATTTGTTCACTAAATGTCTCTAGTGCCTTCAATAAAAGGGGAGAGGCTGCATTCAAGTAGAGTCACCAGATACCAATATGCTCCAGAAGGCCAACATCGCCTGGCACATGTATTTGTTTATGATTTCATAAATTTTATATACCACTCGATTGTAAAACAAAACAAAAAACCCTCAGTGCAGTTTCTAAGTTTACTCACTCCACCCAGTGAAGAAGGATCAGCTGGTCAAAGTTCTGCAGTAGTTTTAATGCTCAGCATGTGTCAGAAATTTCAGATAACAGCCAAGGGGGACTGCAACTCTGCCTAGAACTGGTGAACTCTTGGACCCGAGAGCCACGTACCAAGACTGAGTCCCAGTTTGTTGGCCTAGTTTATTTTAAACTGCATTCTCACAATATCAGCCACGAAGATGGCTGGTGGCAACCCATGTGCACTGCAGAACACCCACTGCCGTAAATGGGATACTTAATACCAGAGACTTCGATCAAAATGTCAATAAAAACACTTGGGGGATGAAGTGCTATACAAATTGTAAAAGCAGTGGGATTTGACTAGCACAGGGATGGCCAAGCAGAACATTTTTAAGGCTCAGGTGTAATTTGAATATTCATAACCCCTCCAAGCACCTGGAGTTCCTTCCTCCTCCCTCCAAAACCAGATTCAATGACATATAATATAGAACTAGATTATATGCATATATAATATAATATATGCATAGAAATCATGGGAGAAATCACTTCAGAATCATACTTACTAGTAAAACATTATTGTGTTGACAAAATCATAATTACTCAGTGAGATTGTTTAGGTAAGATAAATTCACTTGGAAACAAATCTGCAGCACTTTTTCTTTCTTCCCTCGCAGGGAAACAACTGTGCAAGGGAGATTTTCCATCAATTAATCTGGGAGGCAGCAAGAGTAGGCATCTATATTTGCAGGTACAAAGACAGAATGCAATTGTATTGATGTAAGCAAGCTAACTAGCACTATAATCAAATTAAGGGAAATCAACAATGGGTGGGCATTTGCAGCCTCTACAGTATTTCAGCAACACACACTTAAAAGTTAGTTGCTTGCTGGTGCCTTGTGATCCATGTTCTCCATTTAACGTGTTCCGCGGGGAATAAAGATCACGGAAACCAGATTGTGAAGCCATGTTATTCAGAAAAGACAGGGCCAGTTCTTAAGAGATGCTGCACATCTGCCAAGTCACAAGGTCGGGTATCCAGTGTGGTGCTCTCAGGATTCCACAACGGGATTCAAAGTCCCATTGTTTCTGATCACTGGCTGTGCTGGCTGGAGCGCATGGGAATTGGGGTCCAGCAACATTTGAGGAACACCACCTTGGGTGTCGCCGGCTCAGGAGTATACCAAGTTCCACTGCCTCCCAGAGGTTTATCCCTATTCTACCATTCTCTTGGTACCTTTCACATGACACATTGTAAACACACAACAGAATCCTTGGAAGCAAGTCTCATTTCGTTCAATGAGTAAGCAAGGTGACTTCCAACACACTATTTTTTCTCAGGGAATGATGGGAGTGAAGAAACAAAGGGGTGGACTCAGTTAAACAGTTGTGCTAGTGGGACTTTCCCCCCTTCACCTGCCCTGTGCCCCCCCCAAAGGGTGTTTGATGAACTCCCAGAACAGCTTTCACAGAGAGGAGAGGGGAGATTGTTCCACCTGACAAGCTGAAATATTTGCACCGGTGCAGGGTTTCCCCAATTTAGGTCTCCAGCTGTTTTTGGACTACAACTCCCATCATCCCTAGCGAGCAGAACCAGTGGTCAAGGATGATGGGAACTGTAGTCCAAAAACAGCTGGACGCCTAAGTTTGAGAAGCACTGTATGGGCAGAACAATTGTAATCGCACAACTCGGAATTCTACCATAACCCTAAGAGAAAAAACTTTTGAGTGAACAGGACAGTCTTCAATATTTATAGATAGACTGGAAGGGGTTACAACGGTGCTTAGAATTCAAGTTTGAAATGCCTAGATCAGCCTTGCAAATACATGCACAGGAGGTGCTATGTTAGTCATTTGTAGGCCTAAAAGCAAAACAGAACAACTGGTTTACAGAAGCATGCTGCCGGATCACTCAGGCAATTACTCACCACTAGCGATGAGGCAATTGGCTGTTTTGATGCTTGACCTAGATGCTGTTTCGACAAGCCAACACAAGGTCAATGACCTTAACTGAAAGTGAGCGGCAGAGGCCATTCCTCGTTTAAAGGAAAAATTCCTCAGTGCGCCTCATAATCGTCTATTCATCATGGTGTGCATCACCCTTCTCCAATCTAGAATCCTTCAAATGTTGCTGGACTACAATCCCCATCATCTCCAGGGATTATGGGAGCTGTAATCAGGGATTATGGGAGCTGTAGTCCAAGAAAAAACTGGAGACACCAGAGCAGGGGAAGCTAGCCTACATACTGATGGACCAATTTCATCATTTTCCCCAATCTATCTTCACATCTTACACATAAACTAATATTAGTAATAATTTTATTATTTATACCCCATCCATCTGGCTGGGTTGACTTGCACTTACTCCTTTCCACACTCCTGTGTCATGTTCCAACGCCACAACTGTGCTGTTTTTATGGCAATTATCTGCATGATTCTTGCCTCTGTACAGCAGGCCACATTCCAGCCACAGAAAAGCAAGTTTTTTTCCTACACAAACACAGTCTCTCTATCCCTCCATCTAAGCAAGCAAGAGGCAATATCAGAGTTCAATTACACATTCCAGCCTGGCAAAGGCACCCTAAGAGAGCAAAGTTGGAGAGGGACGTGGCCTGGGGCCAGACAGAAAGGGCTGCCACAGGTCAATTTGCCCTTTGAAGGGTGGGGTGGAAGGCATTAGTAGCGCATTAAACCTGTATCTCCCATCCAAAACATTGCCAGGCTTGAAAGCGGCTGCCTGCTTTGGCAAGGAAGAACTGTATCAAGGCATAGCTGTCAACTTACAGATTTGAAAATAAGGGACCAGCAGCCTCGAAAATAAGGGATCAGCAGCCAAAATAAGGGATTTTAGTCAACCAGCAGCCAAACGAAGCCTCAAGTGTGGTTCCCACAGCACAGCAACCCGGCAAAGGGGATGCAGCAAGGAAAACCACCGTCACCTCTCCGCTGGGAAGCGCTGAGCAAAGGCGAATTCCCAGGCAACGTGGCCAATTTGATTGGCACAAGGCATGCAAGCTCCACCCCCCAGTCGTTCTTAAGACTCCTTATTGGGTGAGCAACACAGCCAAGCAACACAGTTGGAGCTTCCCTCCTCCCTGGCCAGCAAGGAGAGAGGGAGAGGAGCTGCTTCCTTTGAAACCCGGGAAATTTAAGGGACATCATCAATAAGGGACAGCAGCGGGACATGGCGCTGGGATAAGGGACTGTCCCGCCAAATAAGGGACGCTTGACAGCTATGTATCAAGGCAAGCAGGCGCAAAAACTTCTGAAAAATATGAACAGTGCGTTTTTATTTTGAAGTCAATTACAAGCCACAAATTACCTACCTTAATATGGGACTACAATGTGGGCTAGTTCTGAAAGGGGCTTGCAAGGCTGCATTAGTGAACGTCGCAATAATGAACTTCCTCTACGACGCTCTTTGTAATAAAACACACAAGCACTTTTATCCGTGACAGATCCCCAGTCTTACACAAATTTATACCCGCGGCCAGCTTTCTCCTGGCAATTTTCACCATGGCTGCATCTCAACCAAGGAGCAAGACCTCACTGTACTAAATACATTTCCAATAAATCATCCTTAGGATTGCACTGCAACTTGAATCAGGATCATGCCCAGTAAGTACGATAAAATCCAGAGTTGCTGGCTGGTCTCCTGTGTGTTGCAATGCCTCACTTATTAAAGTTTTGAGCCAAAGATCAAATTGGGGACAACTGACATGTGCCTTGACAGAACTCAGTCTTCAGTGATATATGTGAGATTGCATGGAAAACGTGCATAGATCAAGGAACACAGACAACCTTGTTATATTTCTATCCACCATGTGCTATTTTACAGCAAGTTAACACAGCCAAGCAAGGAAATTTCTACCCTAATAAGCAGCACGACAATCCATAAAAATCACGTGGGATAGGACTTTCCAGTAAATGTCTTCACCACCCAGTAACCCTTTGCAAAGACAAGGCAACTTTACCTCTTCCTCTTTTTAAGCCCGTTTCTATTAGGAATGTCAACTTTTTATATACTGTATTAATAAAAAAAGAGTTTTAGTCTTCACTTGCGCAACTTCAGCCTTTTTTTAGAATTCTGAATGAAGATGGAACGCCTCCTCTCACGGGTGATATAACCGGCTTACAATCTATAGCTCATTGTTAGAAGGGAAAGCTATCTTTAACATTTTCTTGGGAACGTTCTCAAATTCCGTATTACATAACACAGTTAATATGCCATGGCCAAAATGAATTCAACGTAGACAAGTGCCTTGGAGAATACAGGTCAGGTACCTGTGACTGAAAGCAAAACCACAGTAATTTGATGAAAGGCAAACCTGTCTAGTACAAAAAGAAAAGGGATGGTGAGTGGCCTTCAGGAACCCTATCATTTTGCTCATTCTCATTTCAAATTATTGGTGAATTTTTATTCATCTACAGCCCTTGATATCTCTCTTCAGTGCTTCACATGCCCAGCAATCGACAACGAGGTTTACTGCATTATTTCTGGTCCTTTCCTTAGTTCTTCCAGAACGATTTCAACTAAAACTCCCTATTTCTCTTTCCATAATCTTAGGAAGCCACTTAGCAGCATTTTCCCCCTCCCTTCCATTTAGAACAGGAAACGCTCTCTCTCTCTCTCTCTCTCTCTCTCTCTCTCACACACACACACACACACACAAAGATCATGAACAAAATGGCATCATCATTTCAAACTTTAAAAAGAACACAAGCTGCCGCCTTATAACAGGCCAGACCATTGGTCCAAGTAGCTCAGCTATTGTCTACACTGACAGTCAACAGCTCCCCATAGTCTCTCCCAGCCCTACCTGAAAATGCTGGGGACTTAGCCTAGGGCTTTCTGCATGCAAGACAGCTCTGTTTTGTGAACACAGTTAATTCAGTGAGTCAAGCATTTAGCCCCCGGAAATGTGGCTACCAAGTTTTAATAATCTTGTGAATAAATGTTAGCCTATTCCTACAAAAGTTAAACATGCAACCTGAAAACACGCAATGGTAGCAGATTGTCCTCCAAGACAGGGCATGTCTGTGGCTCCTAGAAAATAGTGTGTGGTATTTCTAACAGCTCAGTGCTATGCAGAGTTAGACACGGTTAGGCCCACTCAAAGCTTAAGCATATCCAACTCCGTATAATAATGAGCTAGACGTATGCACAAATGTTAAGATTAGAACAAGTGAAAAAATAGATTAACTATACAAATGGGACATTCTAAAACTGACCAAAGCATCTCTTGTGGAAAGCAAGACAAAGTGACAGTATTTGGGGAACCATTCAAGAACACTTGGAATATATAGCTTTACTGATGTCATGGTTGTGAGAGGGACTTGGTTTGATTTATTATTAAGAAAACTTTGAAGTATTACAAAGCAATAGGTAATAGTATCCATGTGAGAAGTTCAGCAAGGATTTGACATAAAATGCCTTTCTGCATCTTTAAAATCAGAATTGTTACAAGTGGGACTTTTGTGAGATGCCACCAGAAATGGGTTGAAATGATTTATCTGGTACAGTATACATATTTGTTGATGACATTAGAAGTTAATTGGTATTCTGCTTATCTCATGGAACTTTAAAAGCCACTCTTTAGCCGGGGGGGGGCAGGGGGGAGTTAAAGTTTTGGTAACTAAAAACTGAAGTTTTACTAAAGTGACTGCATATTTGATTTATTTATTTTTACTTCACGTTACCAATTTGAAGTGTTTTAGGAAACACAGAGAGAGCTGTGCAGGAGGCAGGATTGCCTGAACAACGTCCCTCCTACTTCTGTGGTCTTAAAGCTTTAGAAGGCCAAATCTTAAATCAGAAAGGGCTCCACAAGCTATACAATCTAAGCAGATCAAAATACAATTCAGCTCTAACAAGTGAACACAACAGCATCCATATTTGTGAGGAGCCTAGGCCAGTCCCCCCTCCCTTCCCTTGCTGGTGCTCAGACATTGCTCACTGCCTGAACTCAGATGTATGTAGTAAGCAGACACACCAAAATAGACCAATCCAATACACAGCAAAAGGAGAGAGGGAGAGAGAATATCAGGTGTTCTTCTGCCATTCCTGTGGCTGAACACAGCAGGCCTATAAACTTCACCCACAAGAGAAATAAATCAAAGCCCTCGCATTAAACCCACTTGTCAATACAGCAAGGTTGCAGCTTGCTGACACCCCCAAGAAGTTGTGACTTTTGGAGTCTATCTATCCACATGGAACATCAGAGGAAGCTTTGCTTCTTTGCTATATCCATCCAAAATCTGCCCCATCACTGTGAGGCAGTGTTAGAAACGGAAATATTATAGCTAAGAGCTAAAGGGCACCTTAAACCGAGGTTACGGGCCCAACAATGGAATGTCTAGGTGTGCTGTTTTAGAGCAAGAATACAAAGCTGAAAATAAATGAACTGCAGCTAAAATCTTACGTTCATTTCCCACATGGTCTAGTCCTTCCCTTGCCCACCCTCCTAATATCCTTAAGAAGGTCTCTTCTCCAGTCTTCAGAGAGTAGCTGGAAGTGGGGAAGCAGAAAAAGGTCCTCCTTTCCTTCCACTCTGCAGTTTGAATCGGAAATCTCAGGTACAATACTGTGCCCAGAACTCAGAAGCGGCTAGTGCTGAGGAAATTCTGGGTTGCAAAATGCGCCTGGAACAATGGGAGTTTCGAAGGAGACGAAACTTGTTGCCGGATCAAATTGCCTACTAACCCCATGAGGGCACTCTCCAGAAACTCAGCTATCCAAAGTCCCCTTCCACTCCGCGCTTCGCAGTTGTTTTGTTTAAAGGGGCGTCTTTAAGACATCTTTCTAAGGCACGCCTCCACCAGAACCGACGGCGCAAACAGAGGTTGACAACCCCCCCCCCTTTGCAGCGACTGCTAAGGGGGGAGGCGGAATGGAGAACAGCTCCAACCTTTCTGAGAAGGTCACACCCTCAGGCCCAACCTGACTTCCTTCCCCAACACCTGACTCGTGGTCTTCAGCAACACAAGGCTGCTTCTTCCTCAGGCGCTCCAAATATCTCAGGACCGACGGAAGAAAAGTTCCAGGAGAAGTGAGCCACGGTCCCAGTTAAGCCTCGCAGTCCCCAATTCCAGCAGCGCCTCACACACTTTCCCCGGGGTGCGTGGGAGGGGCGGGGAAAGTGGAAAAAAAGAAGAAGAAAAGGCCACCCCTCCGCCACGGGAACGTCAACAAACAAGCCGCCTCCGCAGGCCAAAGTGAAAGGTTCAACACCTCCTTCCGAGGTGCAGCCCGGAACTCTCCCGTCGCGGCGAGGGAGCACCGCCGCACTCTTGCTAGGCTCAGAGGCGCCCTCTCCGTTCCCCCAGCCTGACAAAACAGGTGCCGGAGCCCAGCCTCGTCTCGAAGTCGCTTTCACCCCACCCCACCCCACCGATGGCCATTGCATCCCCTAAGCAGCCCCCCGCCTCTGCTCCCCCGGGCAGCCTCGGTGGGCTCGCCAACCCGCGGCGGCGCCGCCACGTGCAATCCCCGGGGACGCGCGGCGCCCTCGCTTCCCTCGTACCCCGGCGGCAAGCCGTAGGCCCAGGCCGGCTCTGCTACCTCGGAGGCCGGAGCGCTCGCGCTGCCATCGGCCGCAGAGAGAGCGAGGCGAGCAGGCGGGCTGCTGCAGGAGCGCTTCTCTGCCCGGGCTCCTCGGCTGCTGCTGCTGCTGCTGCTGCTGCCCCTTGAGCTGCCCTACGGTAGCAGGAAGGCGGCTCCGGCTCCGTCCCGTTTACCTGATCTGCGGCAGCTCGTGGCATCGCATGGCGCAACACTGCCCGGAGGAGGCGGGCGGGCGGGCCGGCAGGCGGGCGGCTACGGCTCCCTCCCTTCTTCCCCGCGCCGGTTCGGTTCGCCGCTGCCAGCCGAAGTCAGGCGGCCGCGCTATGGGAAGAGAGGAGCGGCGAAGGCGGGCTGGCGGGCGGGCGGCCGGGGCAGCCCCGCCCGGCGATGGGCTGGGTCTGCCGGGGAGGCCGGCTTCCCGGTTAAAGGCACACAAGGCCAGGAAGAGAAGGGGGCAAAACCGGCTGCCCTCTCGCAGCCGACGGGAGTGCTGTCAGTTGCCAGAGCTTCGGTGCCGCCCGGGCGCCCCAAAATCTAGCAGGAAAGGCTGAGATTAGGGGTAAAAAAATAAAATAAGAAGGCGTTGTAAACAGGTGCAGAGGGCGTCCTCAGCGCTGGGAAACCCCAGGCACCAAATAGCGTGCCCTCCCAACACTATTATTATTATTATTATTATTATTATTATTATTATTTCTCTGGTCAAAACAGGGGCGTCCTATTGCATCATCATCATCATCATCATCATTTTATTATTTATACCCCGACCACTCTGGGCAGCTTCCAGCATATGTAAAAACATAATAAGACGTTAAACATTAAAAAAAAAACTTCCATCTACAGGGCTGCCTTCAGATGTCTACTAAAGGTTGTATGGTTACTTATCCCCTTGGCTCAGGGGTCGCAAAACTCCATCCCCTCCAACATTTCTCCAATTAACTGTCAGGGGTCCTTTACTTTTACTATTTTAAGTCCAGTCGGAAATAGTACAACAACTTTGCCAAAAAAAAAAAAGCCCATCAACTTTTCTGTCCAGATCTTCACTGTTTGAAATATGGTAACCCTAGACTAGCCCACATGCCCACCATTGGCAGTTGTGTGGCATCCATAGGCAATGGTATAAACTTGACTTACCGGCATTCCAGAATTGCCAAGTTAAAAGAAAATAAAGGGGAATGAGGTCCTGCACTCCACCTGCACTGTAACTATTTTGTCACTAGAAAGGTAATTGCTTATATGTATGTACTCAAGTTCTACTTAGTACAGGAAGTGGCCTGCCAATATTCTGGTTGCTACTTTGGCCCCCAACCCCCTATTAGCACCCCTGTGCCTTTAACACAGAAGTTCAACAGGTGTAGCTTTCTGACACAGTTTTGAAACTATAAGATTTTTTAATTCAACTGCTGTATTTCCAGGGAGCTATAAAATCAGTGTTTCTCAGCCCATGGGGTGTGTCCCATCCAGGGGGACACGTGAAGATTTTGAAGGCTGGGGGGTACTGGTTCCAAAAATATAAGTGAAAATATATATAATTAAAAGTCACCATCTTTCAGTCTTTATGAAAATTTAAACAATTAGGAGAGCCAGGTTTGAAGGCAAGGGCATGGGATTTTTACTTTAGCTAAAAGGGGACATGGGATGAAGAAGAAAAAAGTTGAGAAACACTGTATTAAAATGCACACAAATCCTGACAAAGGGAATACATTTTTTCCCGCTGAGTCATCCTTCCTTGGGACCTACATTTCACAGCCTTTCCAACTGTGGCGATAAAAGCAGACCATTTTTTTACATCTAAATGTGATAGTTACATTCTTGATTGATTATGCATAAACTGATAATTTGAAGTTACAAGTTCGTATTGCAGGGCTATTGCCGGCAGACATCCATACTCAGAAATCCCTGCTAAAGATGGGCTTGTGAGATTCAGAGGTGATAGGATTGATTGGACCTTGAAACTTGCGGCAGAGGCCTGTTCAAGTTTATGCAAAGACGTCTCACTGTGTTCAGTGGGACTTATTCCTGAACAAGTGTGTTTATGATTGCAGCCTTAGGTTCAAATCTCTCCCCAGCCAAGAAAAAACTGAGTGGCTAGGAATGTTGTCATTGATGATGGTGGTATTATTATGGGCTTTCAGCCAGTTAAAATAAATTGTTAGCTTTAACTGGTTTTAAATATGCACATGTAACTAAAACAATAGTTATGAAGAAGGGGAACATTAATGTATAGTTTTTTTAGATGAGCATAAGGACATTGGTTCAATCTAAAGGCCCATCTAGTCCAGCATTATTTTCTCAGGTGCATATAGGAAGCCCAAAGGTAGGACGAGTGCAATGGTTCTCTCCCAAACCCCATGAACTGGTATTCAGAATTTCAAGAGCATACTGTCTGTGTTTACCCGTCATAACTGGTAGCCACTCATCCGCCATGAATTTGTCCAAACTCTTTAATTTAAAGGGAAGTCATTACTAAGTCCAACTGTTAGAGGCTCCACATAACAGGTTCTCAGCAATCCATATCCTCTTATTTAAGGCAGCCACCTCATTTTGAGCCCCTTCACCTCCACCAGCTGCTGGCAATTTAACCTATGCTGAGTCAAAAGCCTGTCTCAGCTTATGTAAATAGATAAGGGACAAATAAAGGGGCAGCTTTCGGGGCTGCTGAGTTACACCATAAGGTAAAGGTAACGGACCCCATGACGGTTACTGTAAGTCCAGTCAAAGGTGACTATGGGGTTGTGGCGCTCATCTCGCTTTTCAGGCCGAGGGAGCCGGCGTTTGTCCACAGACAGCTTTCTGGGTCATGTGGCCAGCATAACTAAACCATTTCTGGTGCAACGGGACACCGTGATGGAAGCCAGAGCGCACGGAAACACCGTCTACCTTCCCGCTGCAGCGGTACCTATTTATATACCGGTACTTGCACTGGTGTGCTTTCAAACTACTAGGTTGGCAAGAGCTGGAACAGAGCAATGGGAGCTCACCCTGTCGTGTAGATTCAAACCACCGACCTTCTAACTGGCAAGCCCAAGAGGCTCAGTGGTTTAGACAACAGCGCCACCCGCGTCCCTGAGTTACACCATATCCTGTGCTCTGTCATGGTGAAATGGCAACCGATGCAGGGCTGAATACTTTTTTAATTCTCCTCCTTCCCATTCAAGCTAATGGGAGAGGAATTATTTGCTCTCGGTCATAAAGTTGCACCATGGATAGGCTGTGGACTGGAGGAGTATAGAATCTTCGGTGCTTTGAACCACATTCCTCCAACTGGAGTATCACGGTTGGTTGCAGAGGGTTGGACTGGATGACCCTCAGGGTCCCTTCCATCTCTGCAATTCTTTGGTGGAAGAGCTTTCACAAACTGAGTGCTCTACCTGCCGATTGGGATAATTCCCCCAGTATATCTTTCATTCTGGGTGTGTATCTGGTGTTCTACTTGCGTACTGGGGCTTCTGCCCAATCCTAGAACCCCCTCACCTGGTGATTTTCAGTATAGGATTGTGCCCTTAATTAATTTAAAAATGCTGTTTAATACCACCAGCCCGCTTAAGGGTAAAACCTTAGGCTTCCCACATGATTGCGTCATTGGACTGTGTGGAATCTAATGGATAAGAGATACATCCCCCTTGGTTTTTATACCAATGACGGTCCGCAGTGTGGTTTATTCAAGTTACACATAATACAAAAACAGGGCTAATACAATAAAGAAAAATGTAGATTATTATGCAAATCCCTTGCCTTTTGTCTTGGACTTTGCGCACACGTAGAGATATGGGTGAGGGATTTGCATATTTTTGTTGAGCTGCTAGTTTTAATAGGCAGATAAAATTGACACGTTTAGATCTAATTCCTTCCAACCCTGTAGTCATTGAATTGCCAGCATGAGGCGGAAAATCACTCACAGAGCCAAATTCAAAAGCTGGTGTAAAACCAGAGGTTCCCACTGAAAAGAAAGGATTTTCTTTGTGAGGTATTTGCAGATAGGAAGATAGGAAGCTGCCTCATACGGAGACAGTTCATTCGGTCCATCCATCTACCACTGAGCTGTGGTCCTTTCTTTAAATTACCTTCCACATGTTCGGCTGAACATGCATAAACATCCCCCAAGACTGTGCCTACTCGTGGCTGCAGGCCTCGGCCTCATCCCTGTGTCCACATGGGCTTTGTCCACACAATCACAGGTGCTGCCTCTTCACAGGTACACAATTGTGCAGTCAAAACCCACACATGTACATTTTGTATACATGCACAACCCCACTCCCCTTTAAATGTGCGTCCAGTTGAACATACGGAAGGTGCCAAAATTACAGGCACAATCTGAAATGCTGAACAGAACCCATGGAAGTTTGAATAAAATCTATTAGATTTTCCCATGGGTTTGGTTGCAAAGGATTGCAACCAAAAACAAGTTATCATACTGCACTTTATGGTCGCAATCAAAGAGAGGGCAAAGCTCCACGAAAGAGATTTAAACATACTTAACTGTCTTGAGCAGAATCCAGTGCTGGCCCTACCATTGGGCAGAATGAAGCAACCATCTTAGGCATCAGATACTCGGAGGCAGCAGAAGTGGCCTGTAGCTATTTCTCCTGAACCTCCACCCATTCAAAGTCCACTTGATTTCTGGCAGTAGAGTTGGGAGGAGTCACCATTTTGCCCTTTCCCGCAGGTAGCAAAATGTATTCGGATGGTCCTGGCAAAATCATATGGCTACCAGCCGTCCATAGTCAGTTGCCCATGTCTTTTCAACGGGAGCCAACTGTTAGATTCCCTTATAAGTGGGGGGTCTTTCTGTTTCAGCGTTATGCCTATTGAAGACAGGAAAATGACACGTATTTTCTAGTTATGCTCCACTTGTATATTTCTAAACAAGGCAATTATTACAGTAATATAATATCTCCGGTGTTTCCCCTTCAAAGGAACGAAGAACAAGAAGATGTACAACCCACAAGTTCCGGGTTGCTTCTTACAAGAAAAAGGTTATCTGAAGAACCACCAGTGCTGAGGAGATGTAAAGTCCAGTGTTTGTGTCATTTGCAAGGCAAATGGACTTTCAGGTATGCTGTTGTATTGTAGAGTGGATCTGTCAAATGGATTCCAAAGTCTGAAGATAAGATAATCACACATGGGACTTTGACCTGGAGCTCAAACAAAGGGGTTGGGGGTTGGGCACTCTTCCACAGCAGACCTGCTCAGCCCCCCAACCCCCCACAAATTGAACTTTTTGTGGTAAGGAAAATGGACAGGGTAGAAATGCCTTGGAAAATGCAAGATAACAATCGAATGACGCAACGTCATACAAGAACAGCTCCGCAAACGGATCAGAACGAACGCTCAGTAAACAGTGGGCATTGTACGACCTCCCTGCAAACTTTGTGCAAGCAAATCAGTATGAATGCTTAACAAACAGGTCCTTATGGAAGCAACCTTAGATACACGCAGCCGGTGTTTTACTAGTGCTGGACTTGTGTTTCTCAAAATGCAAAATGGCTGTTGGCACGGAAACATCAATTTATTCAAAGCCTATGGGGCTTGCAGAGCCATCCAGCCCCCCTTTGTGTCGGGCTGGGGGGTAAGGATTAGGTAGGTGTTTACTTGGGCTACCTCTGCCGGCTCCCACCAGCTTCTGGAACATAGCTGTCAACTTACAGATTTGAAAATAAGGGACCAGCAGCCTCGAAAATAAGGGATCAGCAGCCAAAATAAGGGATTTTCAGAGCACAGGTATGTACAACTTCTGAGCCCCTCCGAGCCAAAGCAGCCAAATGAAGCCTCAAGCGGAGGTTCCCACAGCGCAGCAACCTGGCAAAGGGGATGCAGCAAGGAAAACCACCGTCACCTCTCCACTGGGAAGTGCTGAGCAAAGGTGAGTCCCCAGGCAACGAGGCCGATTTGATCTGCACAAGGCATGCAAGCTCCACCCCCCAGTCGTTCTTAGACTCCTTATTGGGTGAGCAACGCAGCCAAGCAACACAGTTGGAGCCTCCCTTTTCTCTGGCCAGCCGGCAGGCAGGGAGGGAGAGGAGCTGCTTCCTTTGAAACCCGGGAAATTGAAGGGACATCATCAATAAGGGACAGCAGCGGGACACGGCACTGGGATAAGGGACTGTCCCGCCAAATAAGGGACGGTTGACAGCTATGTTCTGGAATGACATCAGCATTGCTCTGCTAGCAATCATGCTTCCCCTTCCGCCTGCAGGATCCCTGCCCACAGCCAGGGGAAACCCCTAGTAGTGTGGAGGGGCATGGTTGAGCACAGCAATTTATCTGACGGATGGAAACTGGGACTGCTGTTCTGTAAAGCCCTGTTGGCCTGTCAGGTTGAACTGGGGATGCTAGTGTTCCTCCCTTTGGGTCTAACTACATGTGGTGGCGGCCAGACCATAGTCTCTGCCAAACAGAAAAACAGCTGGTGGGAAAGCATGCCGAACCCACCGGCCATTTCTGATTTCTGTGTTTAAACCATCTTCCTGCTCCTGCTCCTCCCGGGCTTTCCTGTAAGCTTTCCTCCTGGCAGGGTTTATTTCTGACTTGGGCTTAAGACAGTTAAAAAGTACGCTGGATTGTTGTCGGAAGGCATTTTGTACAACTGCAAAGCAGTTTTCTACTAAGCCGTTAAGGAATCCCGCAGCAAATGATGTTTACTCAAAGAGGAGCAAAGTATGCAGCAAAGAAGGCTTCTGATCCCTTTGCCTTCTTGGTTCATTTAATTCAAGATTAACATGAACACAGCAGCAATAGGATCTGATGTATTGCACAAAGGAATGCTCAGTATTTTTTTTCTGCTTCGTGTTTTTACTCTTGATGGGATCTGCCCAGAGTGGCTGGGGAAACCCAGCCAGATCGGTGGAGTATTATTATTATTATTATTATTATTATTATTATTATTAGATTGACGCCATGTTCTTGCTGCAGTTTCTTCCTTACAGGGTAAAGCTTATTGGTGCTTATTTTTAAATCCATGTCAAGTGATTTCCCTCTTGACTACATTATGAAGCTCCTTCTGAAATCAATAGATTTGTTCCTAAGCTTCATAAATTAACTAGTCCACAGGCAGGAAACATTGACGATTATGTGGGTCTGGTTTGCCATGGAAAAGCAGCATTCGGATACCCACAGCTGAATGCACATCGTAATCATATGCATTCAGCGTGTGTCGTTTTAGGGGCTGAAACTTAATTTTAGCAAATTTCTTCAGTGCGGGGTCATATTTTTGTTTTGGGGTGTGAAGAATTCAGTTTTGTGATTGAATATAACATTTAGCTTGGTAGGTCTATCAAGCACATAAACTACTTTAAGAAAACCAAATAATTTTTAATTTTACCTTCTGAAAAGGTCTGGTAATGCTTAATAATAATAATAATAGTAATGCATGATATAGTTGCAGGTTTTTAATTATATCTATGCAATTTTACATGCATTTTACTTAACAAGCTAAACTAAGTTATATTAATTTAACAAAAATGTCTTTTGACTTCCCAACTCACGTTACGACTTTTTAGCACTCCTCATTTTTGGAATTTGGAAGTTGAAAATTTCAACACGCTCTACTATGCATGCCATGCTGATTGGGCTAATGGGAGTTGGATTCCATCAGCATCTGCACAGCCAAAGGTACCCAATGCTGGCCTAATGTGCTGCAGATTCAGCAACTGGTGCTTTTCAAGTTCTGGTTGCAAACATCTACATCTAGAGCATCTATATACTGCTAACAGCCAAACCAGCTAACAATAGAATCAATCAATCAATTTAAATAATACTTTGTAAGAAATGCTTTAAGGGACTAGGCATACCCCACCAAAGAATATTTCAACCATTATTTTGAAACCATGGATTTTTTCCCCATTATATATATTACTGTTGTAATCCATTGCTTCCCCACTTCCCCATTATTAGTTTTCACTATCTGGGGACGCGGGTGGCGCTGTGGGTAAAACCTCAGTGCCTAGGACTTGCCGATCGTATGGTCGACGGTTCGAATCCCCGCGGCGGGGTGAGCTCCCGTCGTTCGGTCCCAGCTCCTGCCCACCTAGCAGTTCGAAAGCACCCCTAAGTGCAAGTAGATAAATAGGTACCGCTTTATAGCGGGAAGGTAAACGGCATTTCCGTGCGCTGCGCTGGTGCTGGCTCGCCAGAGCAGCTTCGTCACGCTGGCTACGTGACCCGGAAGTGTCTTCGGACAGCGCTGGCTCCCGGCCTCTTAAGCGAGATGAGCACGCAACCCCAGAGTCGGTCACGACTGGCCCGTACGGGCAGGGGTACCTTTACCTTTACCTTTATCTGAAAATTCAGTGAATTTGCATGTAATGGTGTAAGATTGTTGCTCTGTAAAATGTCTTATCCGTCAATGTTACATATACGTTTATAATAATATTTTACGGTGCCATTCAATACAAGTCTCTTATGTATAATGTTGTGAGAAATCTATTTTCCTTTTACGTGGAGTTGAAATATATTTTATTTTGTTCTCTCTTGATATGGTCTAATTTGATAGATTCTGTTCTACATGTCTACTCCAAAGTAAGCCTATTTGAATTTGATGGGACTCCTAAGAAAGTGTGCATAGGATTGCAACCTGGTAGCTGTGGATCTGAAAGCACCTGCTGAAAACTTTACTATTCCATCGGGCTTCTGCAAGCAGTCGAGGTTACATCTTTCCATAATAGTTGGTTGATTCCAACTTTTTATATAGCTATCATTGCATGGTTTTATGAATAATTTTTTGTCGACCCGCTCTGATTTTTTGTGTGTGAATAACAGTATAGAAATGTATAGAAATATATATACCTACTGCTGTATCCAAAGCCCTTCCATTTTGGTCAGTTTCTTGTGGCAAAGCCTGTGGCACTCTGCCGCTACTCCAAAATGCCTTGCTGGTTCCCAGCTTCCTGGTGGCTACCACATAGGGAGAACTGCCAGAGGTAAAGGTAAAGGTAAAGGACAGTTAAGTCCAGTCAAAGGCGACTATGGGTTATAATAATAATAATAATAATAATTTATTATTTATACCCCGCCCATCTGGCTGGGTTTCCCCAGCCACCCTGGGCAGCTTCCAACCGAATATTAAAAACAATACAGCATCAGACATTAAAAACTTCCCTAAACAGGGCCGCCTTCAGTTGTCTTTTAAAAGTAAAATAGTTGTTTATTGCCTTGACATCTGCTGGGAGGGCGTTCCACAGGGTAGGTACCACTACCGAGAAGGCCCTCTGCCTGGTTCCCTGTAACCTCACTTCTCGCAGTGAGGGAACCGCCAGAAGGCCCTTGAAGCTGGACCTCAGGGCTGAACGATGGGGGTGGAGACGCTCCTTCAGGTATACAGGACCAAGGCTGTTTAGGGATTTAAAGGTCAAAACCAACACTTTGATTTGTGCTCGGAAACGTACTGTGTTGCGGCGCTCATCTGGCTTGCAGGCCGAGGGAGCCGGTGTTTGTCCACAGACAGCTATCTGGGTCATGCGATCAGCCCACCCCAACACTGGTGCACAATGTGAAGTATATATTCAGCACATTAAAATTGTACATAAAAGGGGGATAGGTGGTGTGTAACTAAATCAATGTAATTTGAGAACAGGTTGCTCACCCATTTGCAAAGAGAGGCTCAAAGAGTGTTTGGCTTGCTTGTGTTGGCAGCCTTCACATCTTCGCTTCTCAATTGTATTATTTGCTCAAGTGCTTGGTGTTTGATATTTTTTATTTTAAGAGCCCTGGGGATTGTTTGCGTTACCCTGGAAACCACCGTAATGTGCCTCCACTCAGGTACCTCCATGGCTGTTGGATATGTACCCAGATGTATCTGGGGGTGTTTTGCCGCAACTCTTCTCTTCCACTGCGCCATTTTATTTTCTGTGGTGCAATGGGCTATTAAAAGTGCCCAGACAGTTTGAAGACCTGTGTGCTTCGTTACTTAGGTCACCCTCACAATACTGGCAAGCTTCTGCACATGCCCAGACACGTTTGAGCAGGTGGTGATGGTGGAGGGAGTTTAGGTGGCTGTTGAATGACTCTGCCTCTCCCCTTTCCGCCTTTGAATAAGCCTCACATCTACCTGTCATTTAAACGCTTCAGAGGAACAGAAGTGCTTCCTTTGTGAAATATAAGCATATATGACAGAACCTCTCCAATTCCTTTTCCTTACCTTTCCTGCCAGTCATCTGCTTATCACTCTGAAATTGAGCTTCCTCCCTCCCACTTAACTGACCAGACCATGCTCGCTGCTGTCTCTTTGTCACGTGCCCTGTTACATTTGTCACATGCCCTGTGGCACCCAGTTCTATCCTTTCCGGCCTGTCATTCAGTACACTTCAGTCCCTTCAATGCATGTTACTAATATCTACGACCCCAACTTCACGGATGTCACATCAAACAATTGTTTTCCCACACTTTCCAGAATATTTCCTCAATCGTATGTATGTATGTATGTGTGTATGTATGTATATGCGTGTATATCTCTATTCCACTATATTATAAGTTACCGGTACATAAGCTTTGAAAGAAAGATACAATAAGCCTGCAACTTATGCGGGGGTTACGTTCTGGGGATTATACCTAAAGCAAAAATCACGTATACAGTGGTACCTTGGGTTAAGTACTTAATTCGTTCCGGAGGTCCGTTCTTAACCTGAAACTGTTCTTAACCTGAAGCACCACTTTAGCTAATGGGGCATCCTGCTGCTGCCACGCTGCCGGAGCACGATTTCTGTTCTCATCCTGAAGCAAAGTTCTTAACCTGAAGCACTATTTCTGGGTTAGCGGAGTGTGTAACCTGAAGCGTATGTAACCTGAAGCGTATGTAACCCGAGGTATCACTGTATATAGGTTCAATGGTGGGCTGGATTGCCAAAGTAATTTTTCCTGGAAAACCACCCACTTTCTGCCACTTTAATTTTTAATTTTTTTATTTTTATTTTTTTGCCATGTGCGTAAAGCTGAATGTGCACAAGTCAAATGTGCCTAACTTGCAGGCTTGATGTATAATCGAGAGGTAAGCTATACAACTGTCCTTGTTGATATCGCTCTTATGCCCTTTCATAGCACAAATTTCCTTCTGTCATAAATTTTATTCCCTCAGAACATTGTAAACCCATGACATACGTTTGGTAGTAGCCCATATCCACAATGATCACTAAAATCAGTCCACCTTAACCTAAAATTATCCTTCCTTTGTTTTTGTGCTCTGAATCTAATAAAGTGAATTAGTTTAGCCATTGAAACTTAATTCCATATTCTTTGATAGACGGTGTCGTTGCTCATCTTCACTTTCCCTCCTATAAAATTCTGGCTGCTCCTAACTAATGCGAAATCAGTTCTCTGTGTTCTTGCCTCACTGAACCTTCCAGATAGGTTAACAAGACAAAAACTGGGTGCTATGGGACATCATCTCCCAATCTCCTGTCACTTTCCTTATCACACAAAGTCCAATTTTGGGAAGGTGCTTTGTTGCAAGAGACTTCCAAATCCACTTTAATTGTTCAGCCTGAAATTGCTGGTACATGATTGAATTCCATCTGAAAATAGTGCCAATGTCAAAGAGTAAACAGAGACAATAAAGAAATATAAAATAAACCTTTTGCTTGGGAGATTATTTTCCTGTATTCCACCTCCTGGCTGCACAGCAGAATATTGTTGCTTTCTCCGAACGCAAGGGAGCCTTCAGTGCCTTTGTGACACCCGAAGCTTTTATAGCAATATTTACACTCCTCTTAGCATTATTTGCATGCCTAGCAACCAACACATTTCACGCCAAGGAAAAAGGAGTGAAGACGCATATGCTTAAGGAAGCCTGGTAGCCAAGCATCAAAAAAATGTAAGGCACACCAAAGTGAAAAACAGCTAGCCCTCGTCTATCTGGATGGGCGTATTTTCATATATATTCCTACCATTCACTGGACATGAATGGTAATAGTTGTAGCATGTGATATTAATGTGAGGGGAATGCTGCACAGGAGAAATATTTTCTTTTTTTAAGAACAGCATCTGCATCCCTGCATAAAGGTAAAGGTAAAGGGACCCCTGACCATTAGGTCCAGCCGTGACCGACTCTGGGGTTGCGGCGCTCATCTCGCTTTATTGGCCGAGGGAGCCGGCATACAGCTTCCGGGTCATGTGGCCAGCATGACTAAGCCGCTTCTGGCGAACCAGAGAAGCACACAGAAATGCCGTTTACCTTCCCACAGGAGCGGTACCTATTTATCTACTTGCACTTTGACGTGCTTTCGAACTGCTAGGTTGGCAGGAGCAGGGACAGAGCAATGGGAGCTCACCCCGTCGTGGGGATTCGAACCGCTGACCTTCTGATCAGCAAGTCCTAGGCTCTGTGGTTTAACCCACAGCGCCACCCGCATCCCTGCATATCTGCAAGCCTTTAAATCAGGGGTGTGGAACTTCAGGCCCAAACAAGCAAAGGTAAACTCCAGGCCTCTCTATTCAGCCCTTCTCCCTAGACTGCACCTCCCCCTGCTCCTCAGACTAGACCTCTCACTGGTCCTTGGAAAGGTGATGATGCTTGCTAGGGTGGAGAATAACAGGGCAGAAACCTTTTACTTTTACATGGTTAGAATGCAGTGTAATGTGGCCAAATGTGTGGAGGTAAGTGATATATCTGTTGCTCTGCTCATTTTCTGCCTTGGGCACCCAGCCTCAGGAAAGTTGCCCATAAGGGGGCAGAGAACTCTGACTGGGGGAAAAAATCTCAGCCCTGCTTGAAATGTTTCAAGGCGGCTGTTGCACATCTGACATCATTTCCCAGTAGGCAATGCTGCACAAGGGGATCAGTGAAGGAAGGGTTAGTAGGTTGCACAGCATTAGACTCTCGCTTCGTGCTTCAGGTTCAGAGAACAGAAAGGTATAGGTACTTCACCTTCCAGGTGAGAATCTGCTATCCTTATAAGTAGGATCTACAGTGTACAATTCAGTGCTCAAGCTGCAGTCGCAAAGGAAGAACGTTGTCCATGGGACAAAGGATGTCATGTGATGTTAAGATGATTGACAGGTGGGTGGCTACGCCCACATGCCCAAATAAGCCATGGAATGTGTGGCCAGTTCTGGATCCATCTGGATACTGCTATCTGCCTCATGTTTACAAGATGTGGAGATGCAGAAAATTATTCCAGAGGTCTCCATCCAATTTAACCCACTGGGAAGGTCTGAGGTGTGTTTTCTTATTAACAATTGTGTTTCCAGCTTCTGGGGCTCCTGCAAAGCTAGGTAAAGGTAAAGGGACCCCTGACCATTAGGTCCAGTCATGGCCAACTTTGGGGTTGCGGCGCTCATCTCGCTTTATTGGCCAAGGGAGCTGGCATACAGCTTCCGGGTCATGTGGCCAGCATGACTAAGCCGCTTCTGGCGAACCAGAGCAGCGCATGGAAACACCGTTTACCTTCCTGCCAGAGTGGTACCTATTTATCTACTTGCACTTTTGACGTGCTTTCAAACTGCTAGGTTGGCAGGAGCAGGGACCGAGCAACGGGAACTCACCCCGTCGCGGGGATTCGAACCGCCAACCTTCTGATCGGCAAGTCCTAGGCTCTGTGGTTTAACCCACAGCACCACCCGCAAAGCTACCCGTAATCGTGGTTAAAATACAACCAAACTCTATCATGTGTATCCCGCCCCTCTCAATGATTCCTCTGCATCAGGAGTTTTTGAAGGGACAGGAACATAAAGAACATACCTTTTGCCCAAAAGGCATCTTACACAAGGAGAGTATCTTCAGCGATGCTTTTATGTAAAGTTGCGCTTCACCAAAATCAAGTAACCTCAAGAGCAATTGGGGGCTCGTTTCCAAGAAGGGCATCATCAGGGCTCAAACCTGCATAGACGGAAGAGGTCTCAGATGGGTGGAGACAGGCTGTGATTTCTCTGTGGTGAAGAAATGACTCAGGGACATTCTGTTCCTACTCCAGTACTAAACCATAACATCAAAAAATAGTTCTGAGATTTGAACCTTGTCTCAACTGAAGCCCTGCAAAGCATCCATTAATTGGACCATGTTACCTAGGCACAGGTAAGGTGGGACGCGGGTGGCACTGTGGGTTAACCACAGAGCCTTCAACTTGCTGATCAGAAGGTTGGCGGTTCGAAGCACCTGTCGACGGGGTGAGCACCTGTTGCTCAGTCCCTGCTCCTGCCAACCTAGCAGTTCGAAAGCACGTCAAAGTGCAAGTAGATCAATAGGTACCGCTCCAGCGGGAAGGTAAACGAAGTGTCCGTGCGCTGCTCTGGTTCGCCAGAAGCGGCTTAGTCATGCTGGCCACATGACCCGGAAGCTGTATGTCGGCTCCCTCGGCCAATAAAGCGAGATGAGCGCCGCAACCCCAGAGTCAGCCACGACTGGACCTAATGGTCAGGGGTCCCTTTACCTTTTTACCTAGGCACAGAGTTGACAATCCCCTCCCTTCTTGCACCATTTGTCTTCCCGAAGGGAAGCGCAAACCTGTGTACGCCATGCATGTGCAGCCATATGCCAGGCCAGCTGCGAAAGTCACAGGAAGGTTACATGTGCTGGTATATCGATAACTAAAGGGCTTGGCAGTTGCTCAACTCTAAATGACTGGTATTGGATTGGAACATGATAGGGAAGTCAATTCCTTCTCCTGCTTTGCAAGAGGAGAGGAGAGCTGTTAGACACAGAAGGAACAGCCTCTTGAGGACTGTTTGGCACAACCTTGAGAACTAATAGTTACTCTGAAGGCTACAGCAGCTAACCGCTATAAATTCAGATCCTTCCCGCAGCCTTTTACACCAGCAATCCTTGATAATAGAGAGCCAAAGATTTATAGTGTCTCAGTTTTTAAATTCAGGTGATAGAAGCATTCCTTGAATATTGCCTTTCCTGTTCTTTTTAAAATATTCATTATTGTTTTAATTATAAAGAAAATAACATCATTTTTGACATATACACAGCTTAAAAAACCCCAAACCATACAAACTGAGAAACTGTGAGAATTTCCTCCCCTTACAACACAGCATCCTTTTAATACTGACTGTGAACCAAAGACAGCAAGGAAATAATTGCATACGGTTGGTTTCTTTTCAAATAAAAAGCATTGAGAAACTGGAGAAGTAGCAGAAAGTGAATTCAAGAAGGGTGAAGAGAAGTTAATTAAATTGAGTTTAGGGGTTATTATGCCTTCCATATTGCACTAGAGGACTTATATTGTATTTTCTTAACATAAACATAGGTAATAAAAGCAAGCCATATTGGAATAAACTTATGAAATTTTGAAATATCATGCAAAACCTGAGAGCTTGTCAGTTTTTACATATTCACTAGGCACCAAACCTCTTGGTACCAGTAGGACAGTATCATATGTGGAGTGAGACATCTCTTCAGTGTTTAGCAACAGTAAGGCAGGCTGCTATTAAAAGATATCCTGCCAAATTTTTATTCATCACTTGGTAGATCTTTACCTTCCTCCTGCTTCTGACCCAGCGAATTCACTGGAGTGTAATACCAAATTACAATAAAGTTAGATGGCATCTGAGGAGAGCAGCATTTCTGTTTTTTAAGGAAAGGTTACAGCTGCCTATCTAGGGCCCCCTATTGTTTTCCTGATTAATGGTGTATGTGTCCATGCATTTTTTTGTTATGGCCTTTGGCTTGGACCATAACATTTACCTGAGTTGATGGGGATTAGTTGTGGGTGTGCCCGTGTGTTAGGAAATGTACGACAGCACCCAAGCTGATCTTGTAAAGGTTGCAGATAATTACATAGGAGAGAAATGGACTTCCTGGAACTTACATAAAGGTCATTTAAATAGCACCCCTTTGATGTGCATGTTGAAAGCTCTGCTTCACAGAGCCGTGTGGCAGCTTGCAAGTACAAGTATTTCTATTCAAGAATGATGATCATCATCATCACCCGTCCTTCACCAGCAAGTCACAAGGCAGGTTACAACTATTTAAAATTTAGAATTAAAAACAGTTAAAACAGAGTACAGTCACAATAATAGGGCGGGCCCTGAAAACACACACTTCAGGAGTCAAAGGCCAGGATAAAGAGGTGTGCTTTCAGCATTCGCTGAAAACCTTATAGTGAAGAAGCCAGACACACCTCTGTGGGCATGTTTTATGAGGAGTGCTCTTTGTGATGTTCATAATTTATGGATTTGTTTATAATTTATTTTAATATGCTGCATTTTTCACTCCATAAGACACACTTTTTTCCTCCTAAAAAGTAAGGGGAAATGTCTGTGCGTCTTATGGAGTGAATGCGCGGTCCCTGGAGCCGAATTGGCCAGGGGCAAAAAGCAGATCGTGCTTTTTTTTTTTTTTAGAAAGGGGGAAGGGGCGGTGTTGAAACGAAGCCACTGAGCAGCTGATCAGCAAGCGATCGGGAGGGAGATAAGGGACACTAGTGATAAAGGAGGCTGCCTGGGAGGGGGGAGGTAAAGACAGCGAACTTGCAAGGAGAGGAGACAGGAAGACTAAAACAAGCAACGAGGAGAGAAATTAGAAGAAAAGGAGGAGCAAAAAACTGCTCCAGCTAAGGAAAAGACGCTAAGGCAAACAAGAGGGAAGGGGGTGTTGAAAGGAAGCCGCTGAGCAGCTGATTGGCAAGCGATCAGGAGGGAAATAAGGGACGATAGCGATAAAGGAGGCTGCCTGGGTGGGGGGAGGTAAAAGCACATGGATCCTCAGGATTTTTGCATTGGGTCACCCCAAATTCAACATCAGATCACAGAGCATGTCCATGGCTACAGCCTGGACCAAAAAACACATGCATCCACTGTTTTGTGGGGCCGCAATGGCGCAAAAACGTGGTTACAAAGCACGGCTCCACATGGATCCTCAGGATTTTCGCATTGGGCTACCCCAAACTCACCGTCAAATCACTTATCATGTCTGTGGCCACAGCATGAACCACAAAAATCATACATCCACTGTTTCGTTCAGAATTTTTTTTTTCTTGTTTTCCTCCTCTAAAAACTAGGTGCTTCTTATGGTCGGGTGCGTCTTATGGAGCAAAAAATGCGGTATTTATAAAATATGTTCAGCAACTTTTGCATGAACTATAGGAAAGAGAAAGATTTGCACATTGATCTCCCCTTCCCCTTTCCACAGTGCTCTGGAGTGCTTAACATAGTGTTGTTCTGGGACATTGTGGGAAACAACGAACAGCAACTTGAAGCCACCCACTGTTGCCACCAGGTAAGATGTGCAGCCCACAAACAAAGAAGGCTTTGCTGAGAGCCCCTTGTAGGCCCTGACTTTTAAACCGACGCACGTCTTTAATGGATACACAGAAGCAAATGGGAGCTTCTACGAACAACAAATGCAGGAGACTGCTGCGCTCTTGCATTGTGAAGTCATATGAACATCGCACTGCTTCCTCTATGTTTCTTTGAAAGCCTTCTCAGCTGTGTTATAGATCACCTGAAGGAAACTATGGGAGAATTGCTGTTGTTGTTGTTGCTGCTGCTTCTATAGCTAGAAAAGCAAGGAAAATACACCTGGGTGCCTAACAGAGCATCATTTGCCTCACATGACATGATTTCATTTTATGTGTAGTGGAGCATTTAGGACAGGGGTGCCTAAATGACAGTTGTTGAGCTTTTTTTACCCTCCCCAATAAAAAAACTGCCACAGGGGCTGGATTAAACTGACCGGCGGGCCAAATTAGGCCCCCAGAACGGACTTTGGACATGACGGATTTAGGAGATGGTGCCTCAATGCACACAAGTGGCAAGTGTACAGGAGAGCTGCATGGTTTTCGTTGTAGAACAAGGCCCCCATGTGGAAGATTGTTTGATATCAGTTTCAGAGCAGCCTTATCTATGATCTGAGTCCAGTGCAGGTGGGTGATTTGGTGGTTGTGTATTATTTTCTTTTTCGCTTTGCCCAATAGACCCGAGTCCTGGTGCCACGCTTTACCTGCTTGTAGCTAGCTAGCTACAACTTTGGCATTATTAAGCTGTGAGGGTATGTGACTGTTTTACATGTTTTTAGGTAAGTTGTTTTTTTGTTTCATTTTTAATCACATTGTTTTACTGCTTTGGCGTTTTCTTTCTTTGGGAAGAAGGGCAGGATAGAAATGTAATAAAAGCAATAATTTCCTTCTTGTTCTATCCTCTCCCATCTCCAGTTGAGGTGAAATCTATTAGTTTTATGGTCATGCAAAACTAGATTACACATGGCAGATGGGTGTGATATTATCCTGGAGGGGCAAACCAGGCTTTATTTCACCCAGGCACACACACACACACACACACACATTTGCATACATGCACAAGCTGATTGACTGAAACTAATAAATGTTCTTCTTCAGGGCAAGAGGAAACCATGAAAAGAATAGGTAAAAAAAATGTAATGGCAACCCTTAAATCAGGGAGGGGAAACCTGTGGCCCTCCAGATGTTGTTGGACTCCCTCTCCCATCAGCCCCCAGCCAGCATAGCCAATGGTGACAGATGAAGGGATTTGTAGTCCAACATCTGGAGAGCCACAACTCCCTACTTTGAATTACGACAGCCCCAAGGCTATGCTCCTATGCATGCTTACAATGGGAGTAAGCCACATGGGAGTCTGTTGCCTTGGCTCCCGTGGAGTGAGTCTGCTCCCATCTGCAAAGGTGGTACCTGATTCTAAGCAACAAGATTGCACCTTCTTGTTTGGGCTCCTGTTCCGTTGTTGCCGCGTCTGGTTCCGCTTCCCCACTTGCTTGCTTTAAGCCGTCCTAAAGCTCTACTGAGTCTGTCTACTCTACATGAAAGTTGGGTGGTGGTGGTGACATCCCTGCTTCCTCTTTCCAAGAGATGGAAGTTGGCGTGAAAAGGGAAGAGCCCCTCTCCTCCAACTCAGTTTACCACCACTCAACCCCCTCTGTTTCTTCCTAAGTGCGTTAAAAAGGTAAAGTAAAGGGACCCCTGACCATTAGGTCCAGTCGTGGCCAACTCTGGGGTTGCGGCGCTCATCTCGCTTTATTGGCCAAGGGAGCTGGCCAGCATGACTAAACAGCTTCTGGTGAACCAGAGCAGTGCACGGAAACTCCATTTACCTTCCCGCCGGAGTGGTACCTATTTATTTACTTGCACTTTGATGTGCTTCTGAGCTGCTAGGTGGGCAGGAGCAATGGGACCGAGCAACGGGAGCTCACCCCGTCACGGGGATTCGAACTGCCGACCTTCTGATCGGGAAGCCCTAGGCTCTGTGGTTTAACCCACAGCACCACCCGCGTCCCTTCTAAGTGTGTTAGAGCCTGCCAAATCGAGCCTGATCCCGACAGCACTATGGAGTTCACAACAACCATGGCACTTCTGAGTAAACATGCCTAGGACTGCACTTCAAGTGTGTCTCTGCGGAATGGAACCATATTTGGATGTGATGGGGTGGAAGTACCAAAGGCCTTTGTCGTGTAGAACCGGGGTGCCGATTAGAATGTCATACATAATAAGCATCAGACGTGAACGTGTGGGCTGTGTACTGTACAGTATAAAAAGGCAGCAATTGCATAAAGACCGAAATTATGTGTTAATGATGCAGAGTTGAAAAAATACCATAATGCAGGAAACATATAATTAAGAAGAATAAATTATACCCTTCCCTTTGCAGGGGACAGTTAATCAAGTCTCCTTTGCTAAACCCAACAGACAGCTGTGTACGATTATATAAATTAGACCATAACATGAAAGTGGGAGTAAGCATCAACCTGGAAAGACAGTTTTAGCAGAAAAATCTTTCCTATTTTTCAGTTTCTAATTTCTAACTCTGATATGTCCCATTGGAGACCAGTTAATAATTTAAGAAAGCTCATCACATTCTGTGAGGTAGTTTAGGTCAAGATTTAGTTTTGCAGCAGTGTTATTTTTGCTGTCATCTGGATTACATTCTTGTATTTTTATTGTTAGACTTTATTATGAATTATTAGTGAATTGTTTTGATTCTATGGTATGTACATTAATATGAGCTTCTTTCATTAACTTGTTGTTTATGACAATTTAAACTTTGCCAAGTCCTGTAACTGTTGGTAAACCTTTTGATGTGAGTCACCTTGAACCTGGTTTACAATGGAAAGGGGGCATCCAATGGCATCTAAGCCCTTTTGAAACATCTGGGAACCAAATGAATGGCTAGAGTGGTATGATGCCTCCCGTTCCCTGCATTCTGCAGGGTTCCAGAATACAGCTGGTACAGGAATAGCCTGTCTTCATTGATGAATAATGAGCATGGAGTTGGGACAGTAAGACAATCCTGCTCCACACATTTTTTTTTTGCCTGGGCATTATCGCTACACATCAGGAAAGAGCTATTGTCTTCTGAAACTATTGATTGCACCAAATAACATATTTTGTGAGTGAGAGGGAGCCTTGCATTCTTTCTAAGGTCTTAATAATAGAATCATAGAGTGGTACCTCGGGTTACAGACGCTTCAGGTTACAGACTCCACTAACCCAGAAATAGTACCTCAGGTTAAGAACTTTGCTTCAGGATGAGAACAGAAATCGTGCTCCGGCAGTGTGGCGGCAGCAGGAGGCCCCATTAACTAAAGTGGTACCTCAGGTTAAGAACAGTTTCAGGTTAAGAACGGACCTCCAGAACGAATTAAGTTCTTAACCAGAGGTACCACTGTAGTCCCTTCAAGGCAGGAATATGCAGCTGTCCCATGTGGCAGCTAGACTGATGACTGGGAGTGGCTGCCAAGACCATATAACACAGGTCCTGAAAGACCTACATTGGCTCCCAGTACATTTCCAAGCACAATTTGAAGTGTTGGTGCTGACCTTTAAAGCCCTAAATGGCCTCAGCCCAGTATACCTGAAGGAGGTCCTCCACCCCCATTGTTCAAACTGGACACTGAGGTCCAGCTCAGAGGGCCTTCTGGCAGTTCCCTCAATACGAGAAGTGAGGTTACAGGGAACCAGGCAGAGGGCCTTCTCGGTAGTGGCCCCTGCCCTGTGGAATGCCCTCCCATCAGATGTCAAGGAAATAAACAACTATCTGACTTTTAGAAGACATCTGAAGGCAGCCCTGTTTAGGGAACTTTTTAATGTTTGATGTTTTATCATGTTTTTAATATTCTCTTGGGAGCCAGCCAGATGGGTGGGGTATAACTAATAAAATTATTATTATTATTATTATTATTATTATTATTATTATTATTATACAGGCATCGTACCTGTGATTGAACCTTGGTGTTATCAACACCACACTCTAACCAACTGAGCTCCAAAAGACATGATCTCCCAAGCAAGCCTGGTCTAATCACGGACGCAAACTGAACAACCATCTGGGATGTCAAGATTCCAGCAGCAGCTCTCACAACCATGTACATATCCTGGAAAGAGAGAGAGAAAGAGACAGAGACAGAGAGGCTCTGTTTTCACAGAACCAGCCTGCACACAACCAGCTTAGCAGGTTGTGAGCAAGACAGCAGTCCCTAAAGTTCCCAGAGACATGGCTGAGAGCCTTCTGATAACCAATATCATTCAAAGGGAAGCTAGTGTCAGGACAATACCTGAAAGGAGGCTAGGAAGTTCTCCAGGGGTCTCAAGCTGTCTGACATTACTGGTTAGTTGGAATCTGATGAGCACCACCAAGGAGGTTCTGGCTCTGTTAACCAGGGGGAAAGCAAAAGGTGTGCTCGCTTCTAGTATTTATATCAGCCCTGGCCCATACACATGCTTCACAGAATTGCCAGTTGCAGAGGCCATTATTTCCTTCTACATCTGAAGTGGGCTCTGAGACCTGAGTCCACAGCCTAGTTGGCTAAGTCCCAGCCTCTGACAACAAGGTCAAACCCTCCAAGTGTCCCTATTTTCCAGAAACGGTCTCGGATTTACAGAATCTGTCCCAGTTTCTGATTTGATCCTGGAATGTCCCACTTTTCCTTTGTTGTTTAATCGTTTAGTCATGTTCTACTCTTCGCGACCCCATGGACCAGGCACTCCTGTCTTCCACTGCCTCCCGCAGTTTGGTCAAACTCATGCTGGTGGCTTCCAGAACACTGTCCAACCATCTCGTCCTCTGTCGTCCCCTTCTCCTTGTGCCCTCAATCTTTCCCAACATCAGGGTCTTTTCCAGGGAGTCTTCTCTTCTCATGAGGTGATGTCCTATTTTCATTGGAGAAATGTTAGAGGCTATGGAGTTATGCGACTCCTGAGCCATCTGAAGGCAGCTGTGAATAGGGAAGTTTTTAAATGTTTAATGTTTTATTATGTTTTTATATATGTTGGAAGACTCCCAGAGCGGCTGGGGCAACCCAGTCAGATGGGGTGGGTATTATTATTATTATTATTATTATTATTATTATTACTGACGTCCCTATTTTCATCACAGAAATGTTGGAGGGTATGCAAGGTTCCTGGCCTAAGTCCTGCAGTCCCTGACAACTGTGGGTGGGGTGGGGGGAGGTTAAAGGCTCAAAATAAGGTTTCCTTTCTTGCCCACCATGAGAATAGTTGGCATTAATGGTATATAAGTAACGCTTTATGCTTTCGTGTTTCATAGCATTGCCCTCTCTCTTGCATCATGTCGTTGATTTCAATTATGAAAGTGGAGCTGTGGATCTTAATCCCAAAGTGGAATGAGTATGTAGACAATACAGGGAGTGCTGAAAAAAACCCAATCACTTGGTATGCAAAATTGCCAGTAAACGCTCTGTGCGAGAAAGATTAAACTATTATTCATGCTTGCACTGCAAGCATTGCATCACTCTAGGATTGTGCAGACTAATTAACAGTTAAGAGAATGTCACTTTTGCATAGGCGCCAACTCTCAATGGATGCAATCACGGCCTATTTATTGTACCAACAATAGCCTGTTGGAGTATTGTTTTTTGGAGAGTAGTATGGAAGAGTAGAGGCACAATCCAGAGACATCTAAAAGTTCTTACTTTAAACAAATTTGAATAGTGAGTATCCTACATTGCATCCATTTATTAATGCTGTCAGGCAAATGAGATCTTTAAAAACACACACACACACACACACACAAATCCCCATCATTAGCTTTGCAGCGTATATTTGTTCTCCAGTTATACAAATCAGGATTTGTGGCAGTCTGGGATTGTCGCTTTTGCTTCTGGTTTCATTTCCGCAAACCGGGGAGAGGTGAAAACCTATTCAGGAGCTGGTATATACATAGCCTGCTTGGGGTTCTATTTTAAAGGAATTTCTTCTGATTTACAGCAACATATTTTCATCTGAAAGTGCCCCAAGCTCTAGCACCACATGAAAATTGGATTTAAACAAAGCAAATCTACAAAAAAAAAAAAAAAAAAAATACTAGGGCTGGCTGGCTAAGTATAGACCATTCTGTTTCATTTGAAATTAATGGGACTCAAGTTCAAGTACCGTATTTTTTGCTCTATAAGACTCACTTTTCCCCTCCTTAAAAGTAAGGGGAAATGTATGTGCGTCTTATGGAGTGAATGCAGGCTGCGCAGCTATCCCAGAAGCCAGAACAGCAAGAGGGATTGCTGCTTTCACTGCACAGCAATCCCTCTTACTGTTCCGGCTTCTGAGATTCAGAATATATTTTTTCTTGTTTTCCTCCTCCAAAAACTTGTGGTCTGGTGCGTCTTCTAGAGCGAAAAATACGGTATATTTCTCTGGTTTGAGGCTGTTGACAGGGTCTACAGTATAGCCCTGATTCCCATTAATTGGCTTAGCACGTAAAGTTTAAGGGCTCATCCAGACTTCTGCTTTCCCCCAGGAAAACCCAGAAATCTTGGACTCAAGCATCCTCTTAGTAAACCCAGGGGAGACAAAGCTCATAATCAGATACCATGCACAGAAAGAAAGTTAAAACATCACGTTGTGTTTCTCAAAGGCATCATCTCCAGGCCTTGCCCTCCCATAACTGATACTTGGGGGAAGAGGGAGGCACGTTGTTGATGAGGTCACTACACAGTTTGTTCCGAGTCAGTGGTAAAAAGTTTGTTTCTCAGGGGAAACTGCAAGGAAAACATGCGACAAGCAGAAAACTGCTCAGACTTTTGCTTTCTAGGTACAGGAGAAGTGGAAATGTGAAGAAGCCCATAGTGCCAGGGTGGTCCTTGAGAGCATAGAGTGAAAAAAAGGTCTGTGTTGGAAGTTGTGAGAATTAACCAACCATTGGAAATCCAGGGTTTAAATACCACTTTGAACCAATGTTAGGTTATAGAAAGGGGAGGGGGTCTTTGGGATAAGTGATTTGCTGTAACACCTATACAGTGGTACCTTGGGTTAAGTACTTAATTCGTTCCGGAGGTCCGTTCTTAACCTGAAACTGTTCTTAACCTGAAGCACCACTTTAGCTAATGGGGCCTCCTGCTGCCGCCGCTGCACGATTTCTGTTCTCATCCTGAAGCAAAGTTCTTAACCCGAGGTAATATTTCTGGGTTAGTGGAGTCTGTAACCTGAAGCATATATAACTTGAAGCGTATGTAACCTGAGGTACCACTGTATAGCTTTGTTTCATTGTTTTTTCCCTACAAGTTCCCATTTCCCACTTTGTTTACTCTGCTCGGTTGTAACTGAAAGAATGTTCCCCCGAGTGCGACATAACAACTGGTTGTCTTGGGGCCTAGGTTCATTGCAATATTATGTATGAGGAACGCATTATCTTTACATGAAACGTTAATTAAATTTTGCTGGTAACACTAGATTACTGTGGTGATCATTTACATAAAGTATTAGGAGCCCAGGTAGCCTTCTAGAACATGTTCAAGATAAAGATTTGTACAATCATAATGGGTAGCGCTGTGGTCTAAACCACAGAGCCTCTTGGGCTTGCCGATCAGAAGGTCGGTGGTTCAAATCCGCGTGGTGGGATAAGTTTCCATTGCTTTGTCCCAGCTTCTGCCAACCTAGCAGTTCGAAAGCATACCAGTGCAAGTAGATAAATAGGTACTACAGTGGGAAGGTAAATGGCGTTTCCATGCACTCTGGCACTCATCACGGTGTTCCGTTGTGCCAGAAGCGGTTTAGTCATGCTGGCCACATGACCTGGAAAGCTGTCTGCGGACAAACGCCGGCTCCCTTGGCCTGAAAGCGAGATGAGCGCCGCAACCCCATAGTTGCCTTTGACTGAGGTCCTTTACCTTATGTTTGTCAACATTTACTCATGCCACAATCTACAGAAATAAACCATAGAAGAAGTTTAGATTGGCACACCTCTTTACAAACCTAAACCCAGAAATTTCTCATTGCTTCAGGAGAAAGGAATGCATAGCAACACGGATGATAGCTCATGTTCATGTTTCTCATAGACAACAAAATCAGCAAATAATTATGAGGCAAAAAATAAAAAGTAAAGCAGGATAGGCTACCTTAATAATATGTTACTCATGCACTCCAGAGAAGTTATTGAATGTCTTAACACTGTTCTTGTCTTTCTTTTATAGGAACAAGTACTGCCAATCTCGGTTCAACATCTAAAGAGAAGCAAGAAATAATTAAAGAGCAAGGTCTGCGTCCCTTTCATTTTTCTTGACCATCCAACTAGAAGTTGCTAGATCAGACATTAGTGTTTCTCCAATAGCTACCTCTTTGAAACCAAATATAGAAGTTTTTCAAAGAACATGACATGACGGGGATGATTAGGTCTCGCAATTATAGTCAAAGACTGTCATCCATACTCAGTGAGGGGTGGATAAATTAGAGCTTTCAGTTTGGTGCCGAAATGTTTAACAAATGGGCCATGAAAACATTTTTGCCACCAGGGGTCAGAAGTGGCATAGCACTCATATGGAAGGAGCTTCCCACCTCCTAACTAAATGATGATATTTCCTTTCAGACCGGAGAACGAACAAGCAGACTGCGGAAATTTGGCCAGAGGAGGTAATTTCCAGAGGAGGTAATTCTAATGTAATGACTGAAGGTTCATATTCTTCTCTTCAATATGTTTCCGAGCACAATTCAAAGTGTTGGTGTTGACCTGTAAAGCCCTCAGACCTGTAAACGGCCTCAGCCCAGTATACCTGAAGGAGCGTCTCCACCCCCATCGTTCTGCCCAGACACTGAGGTCCAGCACCAAGGGCCTTCTGGTGGTTCCCTCGCTACGAGAAGCCAAGTTACAGGGAACCAGGCAGAGGGCCTTCTCGGTAGCGGCGCCCGCCCTGTGGAACGCCCTCCCATCAGATGTCAAAGAGATACACAACTACCTGACATTCAGAAGACATCTGAAGGCAGCCCTGTTCAGGGAAGTTTTTAATGTGTTACATTTTAGTGTATTTTTGGTCTTTGTTGGAAGCTGCCCAGAGTGGCTGGGAAAGCCCAGCCAGATGGGCGGGGTACAAAGAAACAAACAAACAAACAAATAAATAAATTATTATTATTATCTCTAGAGAACTTTGGGCTACTCTAGCAAAAGATTTATTACTTTTTTATTTTTTGCATAGTGCATGTAAAGTTTGTTGGGTTATTCCTTTTTTATTTTTGGCATGGTGCATATCAAGTTTGTTGTGGTGCACGGGTCAGCTGTTAGCCATCATTCCTGTAGAAACCTTAAAAACAGAGTGGTCAGGGAAGGGTGGTAGCTCAGCAGAAGTTCCCAGGTTCAATTCCCAACATATCCAGTTGGGGCTGTGAGAGACGCCAATCAAAAACCCAGGAGAGCCACTTCTAGTCAGTGTAGACCACGGGTCAGCAAACTTTGTCAGCAGGGGGCCGGTCCACTGTCCCTCAGACCTTGTGGGGGGCCAGACAATCTTTTTTTGGGGGGGGGATGAATGAATTCCTATGCCCCACAAATAACCCAGAGATGCATTTTAAATAAAAGGGCACTTCCTACTCATGTAAAAACACGCTGATTCCAGGACCGTCCGTGGGCCGGATTTAGAAGGCGATTGGGCCAGATCTGGCCCCCAGGCCTTAGTTCGCCTACCCATGGTGTAGACAGTCCTGAGCTGGCTGAACCAATGCTTTGGCTCAATACAGAGCATCTTTCTTTCTGTGTTCCTAAATTAAAGATGGAGAAAGCAAACCTGGTCTCCAATCCCCTGCAAAAACGGAATGGTCAGCAAAAGGGTTGTGCATTGGGAGACTGAGTCGCATCTGCACACCTGCCACAACCAAGAGACCTGCAGGTCTGTCCACAAGTTGCTAATTGGGATAATCCAAGAACAATGCTTGTTCTTCTAGCTTCCTCTGAAATATAGTACACGCCAAAACAAGAACTGCCAGGTGAAGAATAGCCATTTGCAATGTGGCAAAACATGAGAAGGAAGGGGAGATCATCACCTTCCAATTATGAGCAGAGGTGTTTGTTTTTCCTACCTGCAGTTTAGGCAGACACCCTACAATTCCAGGCAGCCAATAAAAACAGGAAGTGTCTCACTGTCATAGTTGTTGCAGAATCATAGCAAACTACTCAAGCATGGGGCCCACTCTGGGAAGGCTGAAGAGGGGAAAAAACTCAGAAAAAAATTGGTGGGTTGCTAAGTAACCAGCCACCTGTCTCCTCTTGCTTGAGGACACTATGCATCAAGGCGCCGCCCGCAAGAAGTGATGCCTAACAATGCCATCTCTTGTCTCCACTTTTGTGCCAAGAAATGCTGTGTTAAATGAACCAGATTATTAATATCACAACAACATATTTCATGCCTCAGGAATTCAAGATTCCAGCAAACAAGCAAAGTTGAATTTCCTTCTGTTTATTTTCTCCTGCTGCAGCAGCAGCAGCAGCAGCATAAAACAGACAGCAGAGAGGTAGCACAGAAGAGTGCTTGCTCCAAGAGAAAATGAAATCAGCAAACAAAGAGGAAATTTGTTGATGCGGAAATGTGAGCTATTGCAAGTGATAAAGAGTTTGTCATTCTGGTACTTTCTTGCTGCAGTACCTGCGGCTCTTCCTTCCGGGCACCTGCAGCACATCAAGAAATAGCACACCAGACATCAGTGTTCCTAGAGCACGAAAGCACACTGCCAGGCACATCTTTTATCTCTTTGGCAACTGGAAATCAGGTGCTGGTAAGTCAAATGAATAGGTTCCTCTTGTTCCAAGTAGAGTAAAGATGGTGCATAAGAAATTAGGGTCAGATCGAGTAATCCAACAGATAGGTGGGTGTGTTTGTGCTGTCTGAAATGAGAACAAATATACGAACCCCCCCCCCCGCCACATCGTTTTGTGCCGAGTCAGGATTTCAAGAAGCTGTGCCCATTTGCAGAGCCCAAGGCAGGCTGCTGAAGGTTTTTTTTTTGGGGGGGGGGACTGTATTCACCAGAGCAGGGGAAGCCAACGCAATGCCCTCCAGATATTGTTGGACTACAACTCCCATCATCCTTCACAGTTGTTCATGCTGCCTGGAGCATCATGTTGGATACCCCTGCACCACAGTACAGTGCCTTTAATAATTGCATTGAAGATGCACCCTTGGCAGATATAGTATGCCATGTCATGTTGCTGCAGGGATGGAAAAACATCCCATCTTCTACATAGTTATTGAAGGTGCAAGAGTCCTCTGTTCTATGGTATCTGATCGTCCTGTGTTTTTTTGGGTGATTGATAGCTATGGGTTTTTTTAAGGGGGTAGAATGTTCAATATGCAAACTTAATACCAAGATGAGGAATGAAACTGCAATACTATGAGAGTCTCCACTGAGTTATAATCGAGGGAAAGCCCACTGGCAACTGAGGAAAGAGAAGTGTTCTCTGAACTTCTGTTGTGATAGGCTATCGCTGATTCTTTTTCAAGTGGAAAGATTTGAAGCAACCCAGCTGTGCCAAGATATACCAGGAAAACTTGGAACATGGCTTAATGTGTCCCAAAGAGCTCAGTAAGTTCCTGACCTATGATTTCACGGAAGTCAGCCAGGTTTTCTGCACTGACTTTGGACCAGTTTCTCAGGCTGCAGTCCTATCCCCACTTACCAAGGAGTCTCCTTGAACTCAATGGTCTTTTCATCTGAGTAGACATGCACAGGATCATACTTTTAGGGTGAATTCAGACACAAAGATTTTCATGCGAGCTTTCCAAATCTTCTCATTAGCAAGTTTCATCAATGATGCATCGGTGCATCATTCATCAATGATGCATCACACCTGGTGTGATTTTCCATTGCAGTGCCACATAAGTATCGTGTCTCAAGGCAATCACACCAAGAAGCGTTACTGTTTCCTGCTCCCTTTCTTAGCCAGAATCCTCCTCTCTTCACCCCTACTGCCTACTCTGTAAATGTGCACTGGTGAATAAAGGAAACTTGTAGTGCAGTGCTAACTATGTCCCCTCTGAAGGAGCTCTGTAAGCCCTGCTGAATTCAATGGGACTTACTCCTGGGCAAGTGAGATTAGAATTGCAGTCATGGACTGTAGCCTTTCCCATCTCCTCAGAAATTTCTCTCTGCATCCCCCACAAATACAAGCTTTTACAAATGGGCTCTTTCCCTTGCCACAAAAGCAGAGAAGCTACCAGAGAAGAATGGAAGGCTGCTTGCCTATGGATACCAGATTTTTTTCAATGAATCCAGGGACACTTTTTTTTTTTTTTTTTTTTTTGAAGCTGAGTAGCAACAGGGAGTCAGTAGTGGGGATGGTGAGGCAAAAGACCCTGGGCCCAAGCACGCATGCATATTGTATAAAGGTGCAAAGCCCTTCTTTCGCACCCTGTGAAACATAAATGCGCAGTTTTTTAAAAAACTGGGCAACGGCCGCCCGCAACTCCTGAGCCTCTCCTGATCAGTCAAAACAAAGGGGGAAGACGGCAGATCTGTACCGCCGGACGTCCCCGGTTCCCCTTTGGCAGTGGTGGCGGCAGTGGCAGTCAGCAGCCCGGAGCCAGCCTGGTAGCACAGTTGGCTCTGGCTGGCTTCGGGAGCTGCTCACTGCTCTGGCGCCCACCATTTTTCCTCGCTGGAAGTCCCCATATGATGTGTTGTGCACAAGACACATCATATGGGGACTTCCAGTGAGGAAAAATGGCGGGCGCCACGGCAGCGAGCAGCTCCTGAAGCCAGCCAGAGCCAACTGTGCTACCAGGCTCGCTCCAGGCTGCTGACTGCCGCTGCCACATTTCCCAGGGACAGATTTGCAAATCGGGACAGAATTTGTCCAGGGACAGATTTGCAAATCCGGGGACTGTCCCCGGGAACGTCTAGTAACCATATGCTTGCCCGCATGCCCTGTGAGGTACAAAGTGGCCATGTGTATCCCACCAGCCTTGGAATAACCTGAGACTTAAAAGTTATTATATCATTAAAAATAAAGGGACCCTGACCATTAGGTCCAGTCGTAGCTGACTCTGGAGCCGAGGGAGCTCCCTGGAGCTGAGGGAGCCGGCGTTTGTCTGCAGACTGCTTCCGGGTCATGTGGCCAGCATGACTAAGCTGCTTCTGGCGAACCAGAGCAGCGCACGGAAACACCGTTTACCTTCCTGCCAGAGTGGTACCTATTTATCTACTTGCACTCTGGCGTGCTTTCGAACTGCTAGGTTGGCAGGAGCAGGGACCGAGGAGCTCCCGTTGCGGGGATTCTTGTTAAATTTGAATACCACCTTTCACCTGGTTCACAACATAAAAACACAAACTGAGAATGCATAATATAATAAAATAATAATAATAAAATAATAATAATAATAATAATAATAATAATAATAATAATAATAATAATAATAAAAAACCCTCCTCCTCCCATGAATGGGGGTGGGGTAGGGTTGCCCTATTTCAAACAGATCCGGACAGAAAAGTTGGTGAGGTTTTTTTAGTTTTACCCAAAGTTGTTAAGCTTTTTGGGCAAAAAAACCCCCGTTTTAGAGCTATTTTTATGGGGAAACGGCATTGCCGATGTAGATGCAGTATTCAGTATATGTACGGACAAACGGCAGCCCTAGAGTGGGGGATAGTCTGGAACTCAGAACTTGCCCACTCACCTCTTTCTAGATGCAGAATTTGAGACATCGCAGCATGGAACTCCAATCAGCAGACAGCAGTAGATAGGCTTGCAACAGCAGCTGGTGAGCATTGCAAGAGGGAACTCCAGAATGAGCCAGCAGAGGCTTCTGTGGCTCTGCAACTTCAAGCCAATAGGAATTTCTAAGATAGATCTAGGGCAGCTCTTGCTTCCCCTCCTAGGTGGATTTCACTTCAGCATTAGTGATTTAGTCTGTGGTGATTCAGCCGGCAAGGTTTAGCAATCCCTTAACTGAAGCATTCAGCGGGAGACCAGCTTTTCAAAGCCCTCTCCCCTTCACAAAGAGAAAGCTTCCCCTCTCCCTGACCAGATCTGTGAGCCCTTCTCTCCGGAGTCACTTTGGTTCAAGATGAACCAGCATCAGCGCTCTTACTGAGGATAGGTAGCTGACAGGGAGGCCAGGCACCCGTCTGTTCAATAACTTAGTCCAACAGTTACAATAAAACATGAAATGCAATTCTATCCAACATGCAAATGAGTGTGACATGCTGGATTCAGACACTTAATGTTTTCTCTGCCCTTTCTGCAATTTTACTATCTCTGCAATGTTACATGCAGACAACAGGAAGTAAATTAGGCAGCCCCTGTTAGTTTTCTCTCTCTGGAAAACCCTTTCCTACTGAATGTTGATGGGAAAGAGTCTATACCCCTTCCAAAAGGGGGCTCTAAAACAAGTTGCCTTCAATCTGGAAAGATTCCCTTATAGAACTTTCTTTATGTATGCAACAACAGCAGCAAGAATACTTATTGCAAAGTATTGGAAGACACAAGAGTTACCCACCCTGGAAGAGTGGCAGATGAAGGTGATGGATTATATGGAATTGGCGGAAATGACTGGCAGAATCCGAGACCTGGGAGAAGAGTTGGTGGAAGAAGACTGGAAGAAATTTAAAGACTATTTGCAGAAACACTGTAAAATTAATGAATGTTAAAATGATGTTGGATTGAAAATAAGTGGCATTAGCAACAAAGTTAATAAGAATATGCGAAAATGAATTGATAATGGATGAAAATATAGAGTTATAATATGTTAAGATATAGAGTTAAGATAAACGAAAGAGGGTAAGGATTTGCTGATTTGATTATTTAAATGGGAATACAAAAAGGGGAGGTGTGAGGAGGCCAAGGAAACAAGCAAATGAGTTTAAAGTTACAAAAAACGGATTTGTTTTTAATTCTTTTTTATCTATTTGTTTTTTGTATTTTGTATTTTTATTCTTCTTTTTTCTTTTTTATGTATGCTCTTGTTTTGGTATCTTTTTCTTTCTATATGACTTTTTTCTATTTTGTAAACCTATGTTTTTGTAAAACCTCAATAAATATCTTTTTTTTTTTTTAAAAAAAGGAAAGATTCCCTTAGCTCGTATTTTCGTAAAAGGCAACAGTCTTCAATGACAAGGGTTGCCCAATTTCATCTCACTTCAGGGTATTACCAGGCAAACAGAAACAGTACATTACACTCAAGGGAGTATTCCTACCTTATGAGATTGCTTTTCTTGAGAACTACTGTCCCCTCAAACATCGTTCAAATGAACCCAATTAATTTCAGTGGTGAAGCCTTGCTAATGGTCTCGTCAAAGGTCAACCACATTTTGTTTTATGGCTGTTGATCCAGCTTTGGCGAGACAGCAGATACACAGAGAACTAAACATCCAGAGTTTTAATGGCTCATTGTTTGCATCTTGTTGAAACCAAGCCCAGATTTGAACTGAGTCGACACAAAGATCTTTCCAAAGTCTTACGCTTAGCTGCCAGATGGACATTCTTGGCTTCCAAAACCTTTTGTCTGAATAAAAGGACATTGACCTCTTGAATACTCCAGCCCCCTTCTACAAGGCTGGACTTCGCAAACTACTTCTGTAGGTACTACTTGTACCTACAAATGTAGGTATGAAAATGCATTCATTTTGCTTGATCTTAGCTGTGCTGCAGACTTAAGTTGGCTTAATCAATTGACTCTCTTCAGAGACCTGCAGTTTCATGAGGGAGGCTGGCAAGGGTTGTTTCACACCATACATTTAAAGCACTTTTTTTGCCCCCAAGAATCCTGGGGACCGTAGTTTAAGGGTGCTGGGAATTCTAGTTCTGTGAGGAGAAACTACAGTTTCCAGGATTCTTTGGAGGGGTAGAATGTGTTCAATGCCTCAAATGTGTTCTACATGAACAGTGTGTGTTGTTGTTGTTGTTGTTTAGTCATTTAGTCGTGTCCGACTCTTCGTGACCCCATGGACCAGAGCACACCAGGCACTCCTGTCTTCCACTGCCTCCTGCAGTTTGGTCAAACTCATGCTGGTCGCTTCGAGAACACTGTCCAACCATCTCGTCCTCTCTCGTCCCCTTCTCCTTGTGCTCTCCATCTTTCCCAACATCAGGGTCTTTTCCAGAGAGTCTTCTCTTCCCATGAGGTGGCCAAAGTATTGGAGCCTCAGCTTCACGATCTGTCCTTCCAGTGAGCACTCAGGGCTGATTTCCTTCAGAATGGATAGGTTTGATCTTCTTGCAGTCCATGAGACTCTCAAGAGTCTCCTCCAGCACCATAATTCAAAAGCATCAATTCTTCAGCGATCAGCCTTCTTTATGGTCCAATACTTTGGCCACCTCATGAGAAGAGAAGACTTCCTGGAACACAGCCTTAAAGTACACAGCCTTAAAGTGTACACAGCCTTAAAGTGCATCTTCATTCTGCAACACATGAAGAGGAGTACTGACAGCTCCAACTCAGATCAGAATTTTTTTTTTTTAAAGAAAACACTTATTCCACCACCTTTTTCCTTATCTATCTGTAAAAGGGAACGGAAACTGAGATATATATATATCTGCAGTAGCTACAAGCTAGGATGACCAGGTGAAAAACAGTGCAGGATGCTGCACCTTAAATACTTCTGTAGAAAATGACATTTCAATAGGAGATGCTTGCGTTATAAGCTATTCCTACCCTGACTTTGCATTCTATATGGTGCTTTCCAGTAGCCTTTGAATAATTAAGTCCTTGTTGAACTCACTGAGACTTAGACTTCCAAGAAGAGGAGGTTTGTGCTTTAAAATGTTCCATAAATTTGTTTATTATGAATAATACTATAGTAAGAAATCAAGTACTAGCATGGCCCGAAGAATATGGGCTGAAAAGCTATTGGAACGAAATTGTGCTCCGGCGGCGCGGCAGCAGCAGGAGGCCCCATTAACTAAAGTGGTGCTTCAGGTTAATAACAGTTTCAGGTTAAGAACAGACCTCCGGAACGAATTAAGTACTTAACGCGAGGTACCACTGTATATTTTTTAAATGTTTTAAAATATATGTGGAATTTGCCATTAGCTCACTGGCACCATCTAGTGTCACATTTGTATAATGCACTTAAAACGCTATATTTGCAGCTGTATAGCTGAGTCCTAAGATGCTAAAGGTGGCTCTGTTAGGGTTCAGAGGAACTCTTGTATGGAGCATTTGTACAGGAATGTGTCCTATTCTACACAGGCCACTTTCCACAGTGCTACACTTGGAGCTTGATGGTCTTACTGGAGTGGAGAGGGCTATTTAATATCTGTTATTTCACTTACTTCAACACGGAGGAAGCCAAGCCTGCTGCATTCTGCTGAATTGGGTCTTGCCCCAAAGTCCTACCCTGACAGCACCACTGACAGCTGGTCATCATCACAGAGCAGCAGGTTGCTGATCTTCTCCCCACGCCCTGCAAAGCAGGCAAGGGAAGGTGGGTGGATGCAAAGACATGGTTAGACAAAGTAATAAGCTACGGCAAAGAGAACCAAAACAGTCCTTCTGGCATAAGGTGTTAGATATTCTTTAAACCTCCACCCCTCCCAAACCTTGGACAGCTGTACCCAAAATGGTGTGCATTCCAATTCCAGCTTCTAACAAAAGGGCTGGTATCAACCATAACAAGAACGCCAGTGGACCCTATATTGTGTTTTCATTTTCAGTGTGTACATCTCGTGTGCTTACCTCATTGCCCTCTTCCAGGGCACCACTTTGAAGTGCCTTCAGCTAGCACCAGGGATGGGCTTCTTGGCCCTTTGCACAGGGAAAAATCCCCTAAAGGGACTTTAGCTCTCACTCCGTGGTACACATACACAACTGAGAGCACTAGGACAATCGTGGGAATGGCATAAGCCGTAGCTTTTTCCCATCATAACTTGACTCAGCTGGATGGGTTGGGCCAAACATTTCTGATAACACACACGGGCTGCCAGACACAGAATTATTGCCAGAATGTCACGCCTGGCTACAGAGAGGCTGCATCCAAGAAAAGTCACACAGACTGTTTCCCAAACCGTGAAGTTCAGAGTCTAAAATTAGCTAACGGCATCACTGAAGCTTTCAACGCAGCTCTCAGTCTGATGCCTATCTAATGTCCGCACTTGTATATTCTCACACACGTGTGACAAATGTAATAAGAAAAGATTCCGCCACAAATTACATTTGAGTCAATTCTTTAATTAAATACCTTATCAAATTCAGTGTAATAACATTTGAATGGGGAAGCACGGCCAAGGTTCTCCGAAACGCATTTGCCAAGTGTTGCAAAGAGCCTGCCACTGCTAAACTTTTAAAAAGGCGAGTCTTCAAAAGTGCAATGCAGCAACTGAAGGGAGATTAATTAAAATATATCGCATCGGCAAGAACCTGCGTGGCTCACTCTTTTTTTGTGTGGTTCGTAATAAACCTTGCTTGAAAAATGGATACCAATCCACGGAGGTAACTAGATTAGTCCCAACATCTGCCTATAGATCATTTAACACAAGGAACATGACTTAAGCCGTGTTTCATTGATATTAGTGTTCTTCACTTCTTTGTTATATGTAGCTTCATGGTTTTTGTGGCTAAATACGTTAATAAATTATTGACTGGTGTTATATGTGCTTGAGCATTTACACATCACTTTCTGCTGGAGTCTACGTCCTGCTTTTATGAGCAGCACAAATATCACAGTAGACAGACAGAAGAAGCTTTGCTAAAATCAATGGAAGCTTGCACCAGCATAAAGGCTGCCTTAGGATTACTGCCTTGGGAGTAAGTCCAATAAAAAGTGAGACTACTTATTGGGCTATAAGCATTGCAGCTTTTTGTATCATAGCAATCACTTTAAAATGAAATCCTTACTGTTGTCCTGAGCCAATCCACGCTACATGTTTTAAATGAAATCTCTATTATAAAAGATGTGCCACATATAAGTACAACATTTTCATCATCTTAGTGTCTTTTCAAATTTATCACAAATAAAGGAGAGGGACATTTTGAACTGGAATTATTGAATCCTGGCTTCCCTTCCCATACCCAGGAATCATTTCTGATTTCCAGAGATAGTATATTCAAGAGAGGATGGAAACACTGCAAATGTAAAACCAAGGTCTGTTTCAAATCCCAATCAAGGATCTAAAGAGTGGGCTTTGCAGATGTAACCCTTTGGGTAGATGGAATGTGCCAGCGAGGTGGAAATGAGATCATGCCCCCACTGCCAACATATGTTCAACGTAACTTCTGAAAAAGCTAAGCATGTACAAACTGTCTGTGTGTACCCTTTGTGCAAGCAGGAATATGCAAGTGCAGTTTGTACATGTGGAGACTCTTTTAGACAGTGTGCTGAATGTCACAGAGGGTGGATACAGCAAATGTGCTCCTGCTCTGCCCAGTAATATGACGTCACAGTAATATGCCGTCTTCACAGTCCTATAATGTATCAGTGATCTCTGCTTTGTGTCATCTGACTCATGGGAAGAACAGTAATTTATGCAGTGAACTATTAAGCAGCATATGAGAGAACCCTCAATGAAAGATGTTTGACAAAGAACAACTGAAGCTCACAGTTGCACTGGCATTACTCTTTTAGGAAAGTCAGAAACTTTGCCCACATATTCAACTTAAAATATAGTTATTTGGTTCTACTGTGACATGCCCAGGTCTGCAGATGAGGTTGAGTCTCAAAAGCAAAAACCTGCTTTGTCAGACAGCTATAATAGTAGCACTTCTATATATATATATAAAGGCAAATCCTTTAAGGACTTATTTATTGTACACCTTCAGAAAGTGAACGCTGGGGGAGACAATGGATGTTTAATAATCATTTTCGACCCACCCACCCTAGCCACAGAGCACCAAGGCATTCCATGGATGATGTAAACTGGACATGAAATGTTGATGCTACTAAACACACTGGACATTTTTCCTGTGTGTGAAAGAGTGTCATGTTTGTAAGACACCCCTCTGTCCGGAAAAAAAACAACCCACTCTGATATTTTGCTACCAGCAGCATTTATGCCCACAAATCAATTGCCAGAGTGGCTTGCACCGTCTTCGGGGATCATAGGGAAGTGACCAGATGTAGCTTCACATTTTGGCAGGCATATCATCTCTCCATAAGGGTTTGGAGGACTGAAAACAAGAGAGGTGGGCAAACAGTCTCCATATGTACACACACATCTGTTGATTAGAATGGCATTAAAAACAAATACAGCTCAAACGTTGAGAGAGGGTACATCACTCTGGGCTCACCCACATCCTCATGCTTGTCCGATGGATGCAAAACACAGGTCCAAGTGGTTTTCCGTTTGCCCTGCCGCTTTCCCCAGAAAAAAAACCACTCTTTACCACTAAACTGAAGCAAATGTCAATCTGTGGAAAGCCCTACTGAGGTTTGTAAAAACAGCAGGTTTCCTTGGAGGAAGCAGCGGGGCAAGTGGAAGTGTGGGTGAGCCCTATGCGAAGCAGTAGCAGTGGCAGAACAGCAATAACACTGTATAGATGGTGCTAGGTTCGCCCCACGGGGGTTACCAACAGCTCAAGCGAAATGTGACTTCTGAGAGCACCTAAATGCTGCAGAATGTTGGGAACTAGTAGATCGTCCTCCTCCTTGTTTCCACAGGTGTCTGTTGCCTGCTTTTCTAAGTCTCATCAGGAGAACTTTCTATTCGCTGCAAACAATGGGAAGAAAACACAGTAAGCACAAATCCAACATGTTGATCAAATATCACATCAAAATAGGACACTCCTCTGGACCCAATAAATAGATTGATAAAAATTAAAAACATGTAAAATCAATTTTGAAAAGTTATGCAATGCACGTTGCCGAGGGGAGAGACTCCATCAGGCAAGGCCTCCTTCCACCTGCCTTGCCCTACCCTCTGCTTCTCAATGTGTATTGTATTGTTTTATGTACTGTGGCTTGCCGTTGTTTTATTGATCAATTATATATTGATTATAGTATTATTATATTATTATATTATTATTATAATTAATTATAATTATATAATTAATTATAATTATAATTATATTATATTATAATTATAATTATTATTATATTATTATTATAGTATAGTATTATTGTAACTGTTGAGTGGATTTCTGTTTAACTTTTATATGTTATTATTATTTTATACTATTCTAATTGATTGTTGAATGTTACTATTTTGATGTAGGCTGCCTATTTTAAAGTTATGCTTTATTATCACATTTTTGTATTGCATTAGATTGTTATAAGATGTACATTTTTTGTTTCTTCAGCTTGTAAACCGCCTTGAGTATTGTAAGATAGAGAGGCGGTATACAAATTAAAAATGATGATGATGATGATTGGCTAGGGCTGAAGGGAGTTGGAATCTAACAACTTGTGGAGGGTTGCAGGTTCTCCACCCCTGAATTAGAGCCTGGAATATGTTCTAAAGACCTTTGACAAAGAAGAGAGTTTTTTCAAGCATGTGTTTTTCCTTCCCTACTGCATAATTACTGCACATCTGCAATGGTGGGCAACATGAATTGGTCAGCACCATCTCCCCTCAAGGCATTTGGGGTGGCTTTTCTGCCCAGCTAACAGGTACCAATGGACATGTAAATACAGATGTACTTGAAAGTAAGGTTATCTGAGCAAAATGGACTGCTCCTTTCCACATAAAAGACATACCAAAGTGTACCTATAGTTTCCACTCTGTTGTCTTTATGTGGTTTTTAACTATGTCTCTCTTTGTGTCTCCACAACAACAGTGTAATGTTTTCCCTGGAATTTAAAATGGATGCCTTCAGCACAATAATTTGTTGTTCCATCATAAGTAGTTTCTTCTTAAAGGTAAAGGTACCCCTGACCATAAGGTCCAGTCGTGACCGACTCTGGGGTTGCGGCGCTCATCTCGCTTTATTGGCCGAGGGAGCTGGCTTACAACTTCCGGGCCATGTGGCCAGCATGACTAAGCCGCTTCTGGCGAACCAGAGCAGCGCACGGAAACGCTGTTTACCTTCCCGCTGGAGCGGTACCTATTTCTCTACTTGTGCTTTGATGTGCTTTTGAACTGCTAGGTTGGCAGGAGCAGGGACCGAGCAACAGGAGCTCACCCCGTTGCGGGGATTCGAACTGCCGGCCTTCTGATCGGCAACTCCTAGGCTCTGTGGTTTAACCCACAGCACCACCCACGTCCCATAGTTTCTTCTTAGGTACTGATGAAAACACTCACACCCCTTCTTAGAGTAGCTGAGTTATTGAAAAGCATCTTTGCTGCAATTCAGAATTTTCCCAGAGCGGCTTGGTTCATTTGACCACAGTGGCAGCAGAAGGTGTCCCAAATGGACAGCTGTTCAAAGAGGTAGATAGTAGATATCATCTTCCAACATGGCACCCTTTAAATCTATAGTAATTTAACACTTAAAGTATGTTCTGGCTGTATTTTGCTTTAGACCAAATAAAGCAAACCAACGAGACAAAGTAATGGAGGGGAAAAAGTTGATAAAGTCAAGCTGCATTGCTGAAGCAAATCAAGCACAATACCAAATTAGTATTTGAAGAAGTGGTTGCTCATTGTTAAGATATTTCCTTTTCATATGTTTTCAGAAACTGGTGGCAGCTATTAAATAACACAGAAAGATTGCCAGCTCTGATTCCAGGAAGGAAACCCCCACCCAGTTCCTTTCTGAGTAATTCAAAATTTGCCCATGATACTTTCAAAACTAGCTTGAGACAGAATTCATTAAGGGGCAAGGAGCACTGTAGAAGCATCTGCAAACAAGTCCCATGCATGACATGCAATGTATGACATCTATAATTCTGAATTAGAACAATTAGAAGAAGATTCATGAGGACAAACAATGAGATTATTATGGGATGCAGGGGCATATATTAAAGTAATTCCATATATCCCTGCAGTTTTAAAAGTTCAAAGCAGTGGTTCTTATAATCGATTAAAACATAAGAAAGAATTGATCCAATTTAAATTCAAAACAGTTCGATACAATTTGAAAAGCGCAAAAAACAGACAAAGAAAAACCCAGCTCTGACTGGTGTACTATAAACTATGTTGGTGGTTTTTATGACCACAGCCTTTTAACATACATTTCAAGCACATGACTTCTTCCAAAGAATCCTAGGAACTGTAATTTCATCCTCACAGAGCTACAATTCCCAGCATCCCTTTAAAAAGCTATAGTCTCTTAATATTCTTTGGGGGAAGTCGTGTGCTTTAAATGTATATTGTCTTCAACATGAGAGAACTTAAGGGTCTGTTTAACTTTCCCATTGAAACAAAAAGCATTTTTCAGCCCAACCCAAAGTGTGGTGACACAGATGTAAATCTAGCTAGATTCAACTGGCCTTCCAAAACTTGGTTGACACTTTTGCCATTTTGGGAAAATCTGTGCTCCTCTCATTCCCAAATAATCTTACCAAACAAGTTCAGCTCTTTTGGGCTAAAATGGCACCACATTCTTATTGTGATGACAATAGATATATAGGATGTTGTCCTTACATACACTCTCTATCATCTATCTATCTATCTATCTATCTATCTATCTATCTATCTATCTATCATCCATCTATCTATCAGATCTGTTTAAGGTCTTATAATTAAAACAGAATCTTTGAATATGCCTAAGAGGTTATAAGAAGCCAGTATAAATGAAGAATTGTTTTGGTGAGTTTTTGTTGCTTCTGTTGTAAAAGTTTTAGAGGTCAATGCCTTGGACAAATTCTTATTTTAAAGAAGGAATGATCGGGGCAAACTATTAAATATCTTCCCCTACAAAGCCATTTAGATAGTAACCATCAGTCACTCCTGTTTATTCTTCCACCTATTGACGTTGACCAAAAATATGCTGCTTTAAAGCCAGAGTGCTTCAGTCGAAAGAGAATTAAATGGAAGAAAATACATTTAACAACATTGCGTGGACCCTGCAAAAAACTTGCACGCATGAGGAGCACTGATCCCACCCTACAAACCCGCCTGGAAGCACTTTAACAACGAACAATGCAAGTCTAAGGCAACGGAGATACTAAATGCTAATCTGAAATGAACAGGGATGAGGTAACTACTGTTCCTCTGTTAAAATAGGTCTGTTTATATTCTAACTCTGTGACCTTCAGTCCTGTCCCAGTTGGATATAAAGAATACAAAGAGTTTCCTCCTAATCTCATGAGGACTCGGATGCCTCTTAACAAGAACACCTATTAACAAGAATGTTTTTGTGTGTGCGTGTGCGTGCATGCACACATTTTCTGTCATGGAGTGATGCAACTGATGCTATTGTGATTCAGAGTCAGGACCTACTCACATCATTATGGGGCATTTGAATATCCTGAATGTGCTATGACTCATGTGTGCTTATGGTCATGTGTGAAAGTGCAACCAAGCAAAGGATGTGACTTCCTACATCTGTGAGGCTTCATTTGGAGACTTCCTTATGAATCCAGTGCCATCTTCTGACCACACCCAAAGCTTACTGCTGTTGGTTTGCTACTCAAACAGATGCTCAGAGCATCCCACTGCTAAATATCACTCTTTGAGCATTCATAAAGGCAAGCTGAAATAAACTCAGAGTCGAGTGTGGATTTCATGCTCTTTATTCAGCTCATAGTGGTGAGGAGGAATGGAAGTTCCCCCAGAATGTCTGCTTTATATACATTATTTACACAATGGGCCCCACGTGATTGGCTAATTCCGGGATTCACCTGTAGGCCAATCAGGTTGCGGATTCACTTCCACCTGGAGCTGGATTGGGTGGCTCCTGTGGACCAATCAGACTGCTGCATTCTGAATCCTATTGTTCTAGGACCAATCAGACTGCTGCCTTTTGAATCCTATTCAACTCAGTTCCTCACACAAGCCAAAAGCAGTATTCCACATGCAGAGGCACACAATGAGGAGGTTCTGGTCTGGGCAGCACCATGTGCTGCATTTCCCCCTGGCTTGTTTCTATAAACAGTGATCATGCACCAGGTGAGATAGGGGGAAGTAAAAATATCCCCCTCAATCATATTGCTTCTGATGTTGTGATTGCCATGCTTCCAACCCAAGGAAAGCACAAGTACCACTGTAAGAGATCACTAAACAAGTCTTTAAAATATATATGCAATCTGTTTCTGACTACCCACATGGCAACTGGTTCATCTGTGTTAGAAAAGAAGGCTGTCTTTGTTGTAAAATAAGCTTATCATATAAATAAGCATATCTTATATACGTTGTGTATGCAAGCTGTTATGATGTGCCAGAGGCATTTTCTCTTCTAGTTATTATTATTACTATTTATTGAATTTATATGCCTCTCTATACCTGGAGGTCTCAGGGTGGTTCACAGAACAAAATCAAAATATAAAACCACAAAATATATAATCAAAATAAAAACAACAACCCAATAACCCCATTTCAGATCTATAAGTTGCTGTTCTCAGGGAGCAGCAAGAACTTCCTGATTCAGTCTTGTTGAAGGCATGTGAACAAACTTAATAAATAATAATAATAATAATAATAATAATAATAATAATAATAATGCTTAAGGACCAAGCTAATCAGTATGCTAGCTATACATATCTGTGCCCTTAAGTGTAGGGTTTGTTTCTTTACACAATTGCCAGAATTGAGTTGTATGTGTGTTTTTGAGGGAGAATCTGTATCAGGACACTAATGTGGAGGATGGGGAAGATTTTATCCCCCTGCAGTGTGATTCCAAACCAGATCAGACCCACCATACTGGCAATTTGCATTTATTTCTTTTCATCCTACCTCCTCTACCTGTTTCTCCAAAGACACTCAAGGTTAATGGATGAAGCTAATGGGTGGGTTACATATATATACTTGTGTGTTTTTAGTTGTATCTGTTTTAATATATACTCTGGGCTACACTGGGGAAAGGTGCAGATACAAAATAAAAAGGGAATAAATAAAAAAGCAATAAATTCTTTCAAACATTAAAAAAACTATAATTTACAGAATCTCTCTCTAGTTGCTTATTATTCATATTAAGTTTACCAGCTCAGTATATACACTCTAAGTATATATTGCAAGAATGAACAAAATACAGAAAGCGTTTATTAAAACAGAAATCTAGGCTTCTGCTTTGACAATCAAATTCTTATCTCCCAAGTTCTTATGGCTGAAATAAAATGCATACTTACTGAATGTCTGTTTCCTCCAGCATCTGAAAATTAAAAAATCTAGTTTAGGAACTGGTAAGAGAGTTAACAAAACAGTGCAAATCAAGGTACAAACAAGAGGTCTAGAATCCATTTTTATCTGAATGCTTTCTAGCTTTCACAGCTACATTTGCAATAAACATATCATGGAATCATAGAATTGTAGAGTTCGAAGGGACCTCCAGGGTCATCTAGTCCAACCCACTTCAATGCAGGAATCTCAGCTAGATCATACATGACAGATGGCCCTCCAACATCTGCTTATAAACCTCCAAGGAAGGAAAGTCTACCACCTCTCATGAAAGTCTGTTTCACTGCCAAACAGCTCTTGCTGCCAGCAAGTTATTCCTGCTGTTTAATCGGAATCTCCTTTTTAAAAAGCTTTTACTGTCAAAGTGGTTGATTTTAATTTTGAAGTAGAAGCAAAAACTAACATTTTAATTGCTTTGCCAATTCCGTGGCATTCCTTTGTTGGTAACCATAGTGTGTTCAAATGTCTGATCCTGTAACAAAAATATGTAATTTGTCCCATAGTACAGCTTCCACACCCAAGGACTGGAAAGTGGCCAATATGACACCAGTTTTTTAAAAGGGATCCAAAGGGGAACTGGAAAATCACAGGCCAGATAGTGTAATGTCTAGTTCTAGGAAAACTGGGGGAAAGCATTACATTTTTAAACATATTTTGTTGTTGTTTTTATTACACAAAACCTATCTTTAGAACAAAGAATTAACATCAGACACTTCCCACACCTGTTCCTGGGTGGAAAGCATTACCAAAGCTTATAGAAGAGCAAGATTTCTGCAAGGATACATCCATATTCACTAAACTTTTTTAGTTCTTTTTTTTTTTTTGCCCATTCCTGTTTATTATTTTGCCTGCCTTGCCCTCTCCCTTCTGTGCTCCACACCCCTGTCACTTGCGCCGCCGCCCTGCCGCCCGGATCTGCCTCTTCTCCTTGCGCCTGCTCCGGGCTGCCTCGGGGGGGTCAGCGTTACCGCTGGGTGGCAGGGCCTGGGGCAGAGGGGCGGGGGTCTGCCGGTGGTTGCTGGCTGAGGATGCCTTGTAGATCAGGTGGAAGATGAAGGCGTTGGAGTACCTGGCGGCGAGAGGCGGCAGAGGGGGTGAATGGGAGAGCAGGGCCCTCTCGGTGGCGGCCACACATTTCTGGAATCTTGGGGTAGGACTTGCACCGCTTTGGGAGAGGATTAGGCAATTTCATGGACTGGAGGAAGTGGCTATCAACCATTATGAGCCACACTGGTCTCCTCTGCCAGAGGTTATCATAGAATTTATCACTGAGTTGGAAGGGACTCTGAAGATCAACCAGTCCAAGCCCCTCCAATGCAGGAATATGCAGCTGTCCCTTGCGGGAATTGAACGGGCAACCCCTGGCATTATCAGCCCTACGCTCTTAAAGAATGAGCTATCCAGTTTTGTTGGGAACTGTTAGGAAAGCAGAGAGCTGTTGCGCTCAGATACTACTTGTGGGCTTCTTCCCTTTGGGGCGCCTTCTTGGCCGCTATGGGGACAGAATGCTGGGCAGGGCGGGTCCCCTGGGCCTGAGGCAAAGGTCCCCATGGGACCTCCAGGCGCAGAGGCAGTCTATCCAGATTCCTCAGTTCCTGAGGGTATTTGGCCACTGCAAGGACAGGCTGGTCTGGCCCAGGTGGGCCCCCTTGGGCCTGATCCTGACGTTCTTCCTCCCCCTTGAAATCTGTGTGGCTTGAGCCAGCATTAAACTTTTTTAGTTCTTTTGAGATTGTCAACAAGCATAGAGAGGTGATCCAGTCAACACTGTGTACAGTACTTAGAATCTCAAAAAATCTGCAATAAAATTCTGCATCAGATTCCTAAGTAAGCTTAGCTGTAACAGGATATGAGGGCGGGTCCTTTTATGGATCTGTAGATGGTTAAAGAACAGGAAGCAGAAAGTAGGAATGAAATGACAGTTCTCCCAATAGAGGAATGAAGTGGAATCCTGACAAAGATCGGTATTAAGACCTGCCGTTTTGTATTTGCTTATAAATGACCTAGAGTTAGGGGTAAGCAGTGAAGCAGCGAGGTTTGCTGATGACGCCAGGCTGTTCTCATCAAACTACAGCTCCCAAGGTTCGTTGAGGGAAGGTGTTACAGTGTGATATCTTTGTGAATTTATCCTGATTCCCTGTTTTGTGTTCACCTTACCTATTCATGAATAATTTGAAAGTGTATTCCGTTCCATGTAAACTGTTTTTACAATGAAGCAGAAAACTAATTATGTTAAGCAAGAAGAGAAAGTCGGTAAACTCCTTTCAAAAATTATACAGTGGTACCTCGGGTTACAGACGCTTCAGGTTACAGACTCCGCTACCCCAGAAATAGTACCTTGGGTTAAGAACTTTGCTTCAGGATGAGAACAGAAATCGCGTGGCAGCGGGAGGCCCCATTAGCTAAAGTGGTACCTCAGGTTAAGAGCAGTTTCAGGTTAGAACGGACCTCCAGAACGAATTAAGTTCTTAACCTGAGGTACCACTGTAATTGTAAATGGGGAAAAATGATACAAAGCTAACGTAAGTTTTTACTAAAGAGCTATCTTCATATTATGCTCATTTCTATTTCTGTGTGTAGAATAAAATAAGAAACTCTCAGCCAACCTATAGGGTTGCCTATTTCAAAAAGTAGAAACCAGGACACCCCCAAAGTTGTTGAGCTTTCTTTAGACAAATGCCACATTTTGGGAATTCCGCCTTTGAAATCCTAGTAATCTCGGACGTATGGCAGCCTTGCCCTTGCACACAGTTTCAGTGCTAATTAAATACTCTCCCACTATATTGTGCTGAAGTAGCTTCCAAACAGTAAGGAGTTGGCACTGATTCCAGTTCCCATTCTATGCTCTGCCCACCAAAATACAAGGTTGGTCTTGCAATGTGAAGGGGGGAGATGTGCGGGGGGGGGGAGGGAGATGGAGTAGTTGACTCAACTCCTTAATTCATACTGACAGGTCATGATAAAGTAGGCGCAACATTCGGGATTGTTGAAGTAGATGTAGTTCAGAACAGCTCCTTTCACCGACAGTTAGATCAAAGAGCCATTTGAAATAAACAAATCTGAAACAATTTATTAAAGTCACATGTGGCATGCTAAGCATTGTACTACCAGGAAAGAGGAAATTATAAATTTTGTGTATTTCGAAAGCTTCAAATGAAGGGATGTTTGTTAATTATACTGTGGCTGGGTGGGTGTGGAAACCGGGGGAAACCAACGGATATCCCATGTCTTTGTCACCCTAAATCAAAAGTCTAGGTGGCCAGCAATGTTTTACGAGTAGGTCTACAAGTATGTCTCATGGAGGTTTTACAAGTGTGTCTTTATCTGCAACAAATCCTTTGGTGGAGATATCCTTTGACTTTAATAAAGTGATGCAATTAAATGATTGTTTAGCCCCCAAAATCTGGCCTAAAACAAAACAAAAGCAGGCAGATGAAGGTGATGGACTATATGGAACTGGCGGAAATGACTGGCAGAATCCGAGACCAGGGAGAAGAGTCGGTGGAGGAAGATTGGAAGAAATTTAAAGACTATTTACAGAAGCATTGTAAGATTAATGAATGTTAGAATGATGTTGGAATGAATTTGTGTGATTTTAGCAGAAATGTAACAAAGATTTAGAAAAATAGACTGTTAATTGGTGAAAGGAGGGAAAGTAAACTTATATTAATATCAAGATAAATTTTCAGGACAAAAATTTGAAAAGAGGGAAAGGATTTGCTGAAATGGATAATTGACTTAGAATACAAAAAAGGGAGGTGTGAGGAGGTCAGGAAAATAAGCAAATGAAAGGAAAGTAATGGGAAGATTTGCTGTATTCTTTTTTTTTTCTTGATTCTTCTTTTTACTTAATGGATTTTAATTCTTTGTTTTTTTCTTTTGATTTTTCTTTTTCTCTTTTGTATTTTATCTTTTCTTGTTTAAAAGGATGTTTTTCGTGATTTTTCTTTTTGTACTTCTAAAAACTTTAATAAATATCTTATTAAAAAACAAAACAAAACAAAACAAAAGCAATGGACATTGTTGCCAGGTTTCACTGCACCCTCTACAAGTCAATCAGGCATGAGTCCCAACTTTGAAAAAAGTGAGATGCATTGCTCACATACTATATACAGATACATGTAGGTAGCCATGTTGGTCTGCCGTAGTTGAAACAAAATAAAAAAAATTCCTTCCAGTAGCACCTTAGAGACCAACTAAGTTTGTTATCGGTATGAGCTTTCGTGTGCATGCACATATCTGAAGAAGTGTGCATGCACATGAAAGTTCACACCAACAACAAACTTAGTTGGTCTCTAAAGTGCTACTGGAAGGAATACTATATACAGCGGATATCTAGCTCTCTGGAATGCATGAAAACACTCATACGTTCCATTCTGAATACAGTGGTACCTCTGGTTAAGAACTTAATTCGTTCTGTAGGTCCATTCTTAACCTGAAACTGTTCTTAACCTGAAGTACCACTTTAGCTAATGGGGCCTCCCGCTGCCACCGCACCGCCGGAGCACAATTTCTGTTCTCATCCTGAGGTAAAGTTCTTAACCCGAGGTAATATTTCTGGGTTAGCGGAGTCTGTAACCTGAAGCGTATGTAACCTGAAGCGTCTGTAACCCGAGGTACCACTGTATTGTGTTTCCAACAATTTATTCACTGTTATCATCACCAGCTTTCCCTTCACTTTAAGAAAAAGGCCTAGACAACAAAACTGTGTTGAATACAATGGTGGGTGGTATTCCGCTAAGGGCTAATCCACACTTACCTTTTGCCCCGTGCTTTCCTGTCGGACACGGACCTTGAAAGCCCGGACCTGTGCCTAGAAATGCAGAACAAAAGTAAGTGTGGATGAGCCCTCTTTCCACCGGCAGAAAGATTTACACTTGTGCAATGGAATTCCACCCCATCTCCAAATCTGCCCTCCCCTAGAATAGATTTAGGGGGCGTGCAGGGGGGAAGAGAATGACATTCAATTGCACAACCGCAAATCCATGCTATACAGTTTAGCATTACAATGGGTGGTATTTAACTAAACATTACTCAGAGCAGACTTGTTGAAATTAATGAACCTAATGGTGCTGGAGGAGAATCTTGAGAGTTCCCTGGACTGCAAGAAGATCAAACCTCTCCATTCTTAAGGAAATCAGCCCTGAGTGCTCACTGGAAGGACAGATCCTGAAGCTGAGGCTCCAATACTTTGGCTACCTCATGAGAAGAGACGACTCCCTGGAAAAGACTCTGGTGCTGGGAAAGATGGAGGGCACAAGGAGAAGGGGACGACAGAGGACGAGATGGCTGGACAGTGTTCTTGAAGCTACTAGCATGAGTTTTACCAAACTGCAGGAGGCAGTGGAAGACAGGAGTGCCTGGCGTGCTCTGGTCCATGGGGTCACGAAGAGTCGGACATGACTAAATGACTAAACAACAGCAACAACAAATGACTAAGGGCCATTCATTCCAATACTCATTCTACACTGAATAAAACTTAGCTCAGGGGTCAGCAAGGTTTACTTCACCTGGGCCGGTTCACTCTAGCGGAGATCCCTCCATGCATCTGCACAGACACGATTTCCAGTGCTGTGGAAGCGAGTCCCTGCGCCACACTGGTTTAACGCAGCACATGGGGACACGCCGAGGGAGCGGCTTGGTTCGGGGGCAGCTCAGGGGCCGGTTAAACGACCCCCGTGGGCCTTAGATTGCCGACCCCTGACTTAGCTGAAGGACACCCAATGAAAAGAACGGTAAAATGATCCAACTATTTTGCAAGTGTATACTCACAGATGGGATAATCTTTGGATTAGCATATGAGAAGTTTAGATGCTCTTTCAATGGCACATACTTTACTGTGGCCTTCTGTTGGGAAACGTCTCAGTTCCACCAAGAGGGCGCTTTGGAGGGGTAATGTCTGGAGTCTTGAAGCAGGAAATTGGTAAAACAGGTTTCCTGAGGCACAAAGCCACTTCTAGGGTCTTATTCCAAAGTGAGAAAGGCAGCAAGGATTTCTCAGGCCTCTCTCCACTTGAGAACATTTGTTTTTCCGCAGCATATTGTGGATGGCAATGGGACCCTGTGAGCGTTTCCTGTCTGGACACTGAAACCGCCTCCCAGCAAGTGACTCATTTTTCCAGTGCAAGTACTCATGCAGAAGCTTGTTGATCAGGTTTTCCTTATCCCAGGTTATAAGGAAAAAGAAGAACGGATTTCTGCAAGGTCTGATTCTCACATTTTAGATGCGTTAATTTGAAACGGCTTCAAGGGAGGACAGAATTTAATGGGGAAACAATAGCTGAGACAGTCCTCCTTAGAACAGGCATTCACAGGATCTTATAAGTCTGCTGGCGCACAGCAGCCATGTGAAAATCCTGGAGTGCTGGCTCCATGCTCAAGGGGAAGCCATGTACACCAATGCATGTAAAAAGTTTAGTCCTGGGTGTAATATCGGGCAGCTGGAGTTGTTAATTGGCCCTCATTTAGGACCTCCTCCCATCACTGCTGGCTTTGAAGAGCCTATGGGAAAGTTCTTTCAGTGCTCCTCCAATGGCCTTGGGCGGGTGAAATATACTCAGAGGCGAGAGTGGATTTCATGCTCTTTATTCAGCTCATAGTGGTGAGGAGGAATGGAAGTTCCCCCAGAATGTCTGCTTTATATACATTATTTACACTATGGGCCCCACGTGATTGGCTAATTCCGGGATTTTCCTGTAGGGCAATCAGGTTGTGGATTCACTTCCACCTGGAGCTGGATTGGGTGGCTTCTGTGGACCAATCAGACTGTTGTATTCTGAATCCTATTGTTCTAGGACCAATCAGACTGCTGCATTCTGAATCCTATTGTTCTAGGACAAATCAGACTGCTGCCTTTTGGATCCTATTCAACTCAGTACATAACACCGGGATAACATGGTGCTGGGCAGGCCTGCAGTGCTAAACAGAGGTGGCAACAGTGGGATCAACAGACCAGGAAGTAGCAGCACACAGAGGCGGAGCTAGCTGCTCCGGCACCCGGAGCGGCACACATGCTGTGCACCTGGGGGGTGGGGCTAGCTGCCCACAGGGGTGGGGCTAGCATCCAGCGGGTGGGGCAACAGTGTCACCCCCCTCAGGGATGACACCCGGGGCAAACCGCACTCACTGCACCCCCTTCCTCCGCCTGTGGCAACGCATAGAGCAGCATCTGCAATGCCTGGAAGTATGAGGCAGGGACACGAAGCACCACAACTGCTTCTCTGTGTACCAGTCGGCTTCAGCAGGCCGCTGCAACTTCCTGCAATGTGGCCAGACGCCATGGAGTGCCACTGCAGATCAGTGATGGCATGTTGCGCCCAAGTATTTTAAGGCGCAAGGGAAATGACACGGCTGCTCACCGCAGCTATCCAGCACTCAGGCAGTAGCAGAAGTAGCAGTGGTGACATTGAGAGGAGTTCTGGGGGTCTGCAGCAAACCACCATTCAACTCTCCCACCAAGGAGCCTAGGCCCTGATGTAACCTTGCTGCAAAGTGACACTACTGCACGGTTCCTGGGTGGAAATGGCCAAATAAAACAAAGAGCCAAAAGCAGCATTAGCATGCTTGCTGGAAGAGACTCCAACTACAAATGGGCAATGGAATCCCTACTCCAACATATTGTCTCTTGGCAGGCAACATTCCAGACACCTTCTTAGAAAAGAGCCCACCACACATCTGACAAATCTGGTGACATCAGAGAGACAGGAAGGAAAGGAGGAAAGAAGGAGAGGTCACAGGTATGAATCACTTTTTCCTATTGGAACGTGAGTCAGCATCCCTCCAGGCGGAGTGGAGCTAACTTCCTGGCAAGTGGGTCACAGTTACTTACCAAGAAGAAAAGGTCAAGGCGGGGAGGAAGCTGGTGTGGTGCAAACACATCAATAGAAGCACCGGATTGGTTCCACTGGTGCATTTGCACCGTCCTGACTTCTCTGACATAATACCTCTCCCAATTTCCCTCCCTGTAAGCAACACTGACCTACCTGCCAGTAAGCTAGAAAAACGGCTGTGCACTACCTGGCAAATGAATTTTGCTGCTAAGGGGAGGGGAAGTATGCTCTGGGACAGGCGTCAGCAACCTGCAGCCCATGGGCCAGAAGCAGCCCACAGACGCTGTTTAACCGCCCCATGAGCTGCCCCTGGACCGAGCTGCCCATTCGGCGAGTCCCCACGCCGCACCGATAACCGGTGTGGTGCAGCACGCGGCGTCGGAAATTTTGTCTGTGCACGTGCGGATGCCAGAATTTGCATCTGCGTATGTGCAGACTCGTGCAAACTCTGGAAATCGCGTGGGGGGGGCGCTCACGCACGCTTGCTATCCAGCCCACAGAGGGGGCTCCGCGGGACTGATCCAGCCAAGGCAAGGTAAACCTTGCCAACCCCTGCTCTGGGAGGTACCTTCCGAAAGGAAAAGGAGACATACTCTTCCCCACAGCTGATGGCTGGATCATTCAGATTTTGGTCCCCTCAACGCATATGCTGCAACACTGCCTCCAAAGCAGAGCTCTTTAGTTTGTCCCATAGGAAATTCATGAGTGTTATACTTCTAGAGGCATACAGATGGGAACTAAACTTGCTTCTTGCTCATATTCTTCCAATAAGTTTGATGCAAAAGCACACGAGGCCACCGCCTTGCTGAAGTTATACTAGATGAGAAGCTTTCTGGGAACCATCTTGGGTTCCATGACAGAAGAAAGTAGGGGTGTACTGTAATAAAATAAATAAGAATCAACGCCTTATCCTAGCTGCATAGTTCTGCCATGGATTCTTCATTGGCTATACTCTAAAGAGTGGCAGAATGTTAAAGAGCTCTGTTGCAAGGCTCCCAATTTGGAAGAGCTTTAAATGTGTCTCCAAAGCCAAGAAATTTAGTCACCCCCATTTTTAACACCCTGCCTTCTTTATGAGCCATGCCTCATCTGGGTGTGCGCTTCTTTATATAAATGCTATCAGTAATCATCTCCATACACAAAGTCAACATGGTTCTGTTTCAGTAAGTAATGCAGTAAGCCTCCAAAATGGCTTTGCTGTTGTGTGATGCCCTGCTTATCTGTTTGAAACACTTTTCCTGTGTATCAGTCAGGAAAAGCAGGCGCAATTAGAACAATACACTGTTATTACATTTCCAAAAATAACTGAAGCTGTAGCTGGGTATGTGTAGGAGAGAAGGTGGAATGCAAGATTAAAGGGGGTGCTTGCTTATCGTCAGCCTAATTCAGCTCCCACTTTTAATCAAATCTCATTTGATTGGACTTCCTGGCTCTACAACAAAGTATTGATTAAGAGGATTTTAAGTAACATATGCCCTTCTCAAACCCATTGGAGCAGATAAACTAAATAATGATAGTAAGTTCTGTTTACTATAAAGTTTTAAAACTATAAGCTTCCCCAAAGGAGATTTATTGTGGAAGTTATACCAATTCTCACTTTGCCGTTTAATAGGGTACAAAACAGAGAAGCATTCATTTTCTTGAGAGGCAGATCTCTAGTGCAAGCTGATTTAAATCTTGTAATTATCTTATTAGTATAGAGCTGGATATTACACTTCAAGAAGTTGGGGGATATGTTTGCAAGGTTAGGCCCCTAAAAAACTGGAGGACAGTTCCAGACTCTCCAAATGTCCCTATTTTACAATGACACCCCTGATTTAGAGAAGCTGTCCTGGTTTCTAATTTAATCCCGGAATGTCCCACTTTTCCTTAGGATGTCGCTACAGTGGTACCTCGGGTTACATACGCTTCAGGTTACATACACTTCAGGTTACAGACTCCGCTAACCCAGAAATAGTACCTCAGGTTAAGAACTTTGCTTCAGGATGAGAACAGAAATCGTGCTCCGGCGGCGTGGCAGCAGCAGGAGGCCCCATTAGCTAAAGTGGTGCTTCAGGTTAAGAACAGACCTCCGGAACAAATTAAGTACTTAACCCAAGGTACCACTGTATTTTCATTGGAGAAATGTTGGAGGATATGGAGTTATCCAACCCCCGAGCCGTCTGAAGGCAATCCTGTATAGGGAAGGGTTTTTTTAATGTTTAAATATGTTTTTAATATATGTTGGAAGCTGTCCAGAGTGCTAGGGCAACCCAATAAGTTGTGTGGTGTATACATAGCAAAATTATCATTATGGAATGGGGACGTCGCTATTTTCATTGGAGAAATGTTGAAGGGTATGTAGTTCTTGGCAGCCTTGGAAGAATGCTGTGCTCAGTAACATTTCTTCACACGCACTACCCTAAATGTTTAAACTGGCATATTCATCTGTAAGGTAAAAGGTAAAGGTAAAGGACCCCTGGACGGTTAAGTCCAGTCAAAGGCAACTATGGGTTCCTTTTTGTTGCAGTCTAGTATGAACAAGAATGAATCCTAGAGTAACCTATGCAGATGAAGAGTAGCGTCCGTGTTAGGGAGCAGGCAAAATCAGCCAGTTTTTGATTGCATTGATTTTTCATTGTCCAATCTTAAATTCAGTTCTCCACATTTCCACAAAAGTTTGGTTGGCAGAAGGGGAAGATTGGCAGAACCCAGTTGGCTAAGTTGAACAGAAAGATACCTCTGCTTGTTCCAGCACACACGCTCCCCAGACCAGCATAAGGTGGGCTTGGATTGCTCTGTTAGTAGCTCTTTTGTAAGTTTCCAAACGAACTCCTCATAAATGCTTTCTTCCTCAAAGAAACAGTATTTACATATAAAAATGCCACATGGGTTCTGTATTATTTATGTGTTTGATTTTTCCCCCTGGCTTACTTACCATTAGTAGCTTTTCTGATTTCAGTATAAACCGTTTCAGGCTTCTGTACAACAGGAGCTGGGAAAGGTATCAATATAGAATCAATTACTTTGCGGTGCGTGTTTTAAAATTGCCCTGTCATCTCAAAAGAAGGAAGCACATGACTACCAATTAGGAAAATGGCCTTTACTATCTGTCCAGGCCTGAAAGTGAACTATAAATAGATGTAATGTTTATCCATAACCCAGGTGCAATTTTGCATTCTGATACACAAAAATGAGCAAGACGTACCTCGGTAATTTCCCAATTATTTAGCCAATCCTGTTTCTGGCGCAACACAAAAGCAACCATAAACAACGAAGCAAGGCTGCAGAGCCAGCCTCCTGGCAGCAGCATCACTGCCACTTACCTGGGAAAGGGCAGGGGCAGAGGCAAAGTTGGATCAATGAAAGCACAGCAGCCTGCTCACCCCAGTTACAGTTAAGTAGCAGCAATATCATTGTCAGGAGGCGAGTGCTGCAGCAGCACCCCTCCAGCCCCTTCAGGTGCAGCGAAGTCAACGAGGCAGCCCTTAGTGGGAGGAAGTGTGTGAAGAGGCGGGTCTTATAGCTGACAAAATATGTGTCACTTCCGTAAATCGGATCACTGTGCTCTGTGGAAAATAACTTGCCTAGCTGAGCTGCTGGCCACAAACCTATTTGACTGCCGAGCCAAGGAGATAAGTAATTCTACAACCTTTAGAAGACATCTGAAGGCTGTCTGTATAGGGAAGTTTTTAAATGTTTAATGTTTTGTTATGGTTTTTATATATGTTGGAAGCTGCCCAGAGTGGTTGGAGCAACCCAGTCAGATCGGTGGGGTATTATTATTATTATTATTATTATTAATAATAATAATAATAATAATAATAATAATAGAATAGGACATCTCTATTTTCACCAGAGAAATGTTGGAGGATATGTTATGAAGTAGCAGAGAATTGCTGAACTTTTAATACCAACCGTTTCAAGAAATGTGCATGTTTGTTTTTAAAAGACACTATTAACCATACACTTCTGTCTTGTTGGTCTAAATTTGGTTTGGTTATTTTTTACATTTACCAGCATATCTCTGCCAAAATGTTTGAGACTGGCAGCAATGCCAGTGGTTTTTAACTGTTTGGGTCAAAGCAATGCAGGATCTGTGCCGCTGCCTTTTCCTATTTCTTCCTCCTGATGGTTTGCCAAAGAGGTCTTCTAACAAGCAACATCCTTGATTCAGACAATTCATCCCCTGCCAAGTCCTGTTTGGCTCAAGATATTGACACTGAGCTGGCCATCTAGGGGCTTTCACTCCCAGGAACAAATCCCACAGACCAAGCATGCTGCTTCGTCCACTGGGATAAAAAGTTAGTTTGACACCAGACCAGACACAGGCTAATGTTACCAAGTAAAACTAATCAATGGTCGATGTAATGATTATATTGTGGCACAAAGACTATAATCAGTTAGACTATTTTTTTTAAGAGTAAAAGGTCAGCTGCTATTTATATGGCTCCATGCAGATGATAAGCCTATCAATTAATTGATCTGCTACACTCAGCCTGGGAATGGCATATTCATGCTCATATTATTGAAAAAGGAAAAGTGCTAACATGCCATTTTGCGGGGAGAGCAACATTGCAATGGTTGCTCCTTTTTGCCTACACTTCCATACACAACACAAGGACACATACTCAGCATATTACTGTTACTGTGAAAGTGGATTAACAGTGATCTTATCTCTGTGACTACAGAATGGATCACGATGAGTTGTGCTAGAATCAAACACTGAAGAATAAGGGCAGCCATTCAGAAAAAAAGGAACCCAACTGTTAAGATTATCTGGGAATGCATAATAAAGCTACCATGTCTTCCCTTGTTTTCCCCTTTTCCTGTGGGATGTTTGGACTCTGGTTATAGTATGTGAGTTAGCTCACTTCCCTAACCCATTCTTTTTTTCTAAAATACCAATTGCCTGCAGTCAGCCTTGGGGAAGAATGCACCTTATGCACACCTGCTCTCTGCAATTAGGATGGTGTGGATTCATCTATAGGGGATGCAGGTGATATGTCAAGGGCTGCAAGCAGAACTGCATGGTTCTGATGTCCTTTCTGGATTTCTGACTATATGCAGGTGGCTGCAGTGTCCTGTTTATGAAGAAACACCTGCTGATCCTTGAAGCGGAAGCTTTATTTCTTCCTGTTTACCAGTAGTGTGGAACAACGGTTTTAAGATATAATCCTGCTCCTTCTAAAATGAATTGGGAAATTACAATTGACACCACTCAGTGGTAAGCCCATTGCTCTTCCTGCTACATGTAATGGCACAAGTCAGCTATTTAGTTACCTCTGTAAGTATCAGCAGCCGACACTTCCACGACAGTATATTCCACCTCGGAATTCTCAAGATCAGGTCCTGCCCCAAAAATAGCAAGAAGATGTTTCTTTGTATTGCACTCTGAACTTGCTGAGGGCCTGTTTTTTTGCTATCTCTGGAATAAACCAGTCACACTCCCGTTGACTTTAGAGGATGCAAAAACAAAGCTTGTGTACACTACATCTGCAATTCAGATTTTTTTAGTTTCCCCCCTCCTGCTTTGGAATCCCAATAAATGCAGCAGATTTTCCCTCCACCAGTGACCAAAACAAACCCAGAGAGTTGGAGAGACTTGTAGGGACCTGCTTTTGCCATGTATGTGTGGAGAGGAGGAGGAGGAGGAGAAGCCATGATACATTTGACCCGACCTATCCTTCCGCAGAATCTATCCCCCTTTATATGGGGCTCTGAAACAAGAAGTGGCAACTTCAAATACATATTTAATATTGTGTTTTAATTTTAAGTAAATATGGATCCCACCTTTCAAATAAATTGCTGCTGAAGAAGCAACCCATGAAAGAGCCATGTCTGATAACTTGCAATTAGATTTATTATATTTATTTATAGTTGTTACTTCTCTCAGAGGATATGTATTTATTTTAAAATATATAAATAACATGCAGATCTTAATTCATTCAACAATGTGCTATTTATAATTGTTTGATTAACAGGAGGCTGTGCTTAAAATTTCTTTGAGTGGGCAGTATCAGCTAATTTTAAACCAAGCAAAAAGGAAGTCTAGCACAAAGTCTGACACAACCCAATGCGTAATGGAGGTATCAGTCTTTCTAAGAGCTAGACTAGAGGATATATTAACTACCTATCTGTGCCCTTAAGTGCAGCATGTTTAACACAAATTGCAGGTGTGATCTCTCCAATCTGGATTGAGATCCTAGCATGTGGAGTTTTAGCCAATTGCCCCTTCTCTGACTCCAACATGGATCGAGGAGCCCATGCCTGTAATTCGTATATGGAACTAAATCTATAATGTGCCTAGTAGAATCTAGCAAGACTTGACAACAGCTAACTTGAGCTTTTCTACTCAGTCATTGGATTGACAATCAGTATAAAACATGGCAGGGATATATCTAAGCATTAAAAGCATTTGCTCATATGCTACGCTAATAGTGTTGACCTTGTGTCAACAAAACATATGGTGGAAGGTGGCAGGTTTGCTTTGCTGTGGGGACGTTGTTGGTGGGTGATAGAAATAATAATAGATCTCTTTGCATATTCAAAATGTCAAGTGATGTCAAAGCAGCAATGATAAAAAGAAGTGGGTAAGGATCGAAAGGTCCCTCTAAAATATTTTAACACTTGTAAAACAGGAACAAGCCTGATTGGGCTTTCTGTTGAATCTTTCAGTATCTGAATCCAAGTGGCATCCATGTAAATTGTTGTATTTTGAAATTTATCCCCGGAAAAGATATACAAGCAGAGTGAAATCACTCCAAGCTGGAATACATTCTGTTCTAATCCTCAATGAACTATACTCTCTTGAAAAGTTAGAAAGACACTCAAAAATAAAAACCCAGAAGTTACCTTGACCATCCTCGTTTGATTTTAAATTATTTTTTTCATCATCTTCATTATAACCTGACCCTAAAATTTTAAAAAACAAAGCAAGAGATGAGCAGACAAACTAATTAGCAGCAGTTTTAAAAACAGCTACAACTCCCTTTTAAGCACAATATTTGTATCGCCACATATCACGTATAGAAAGTCTTAACCTGGGATTTTGCCCTCCACAGTCTCCAATGTGCCCCATCCTTGAATCTTCCTTATCCTTGCCTGCTATAAATACTCACAGTCAGGCCCCTCATTTGATTCTTGAGCTATGCTTTGCAGCCCGCTCCACTGATGGTTATTCCTTTTTCCTATGCCCTGCTCTTTGAGAGGCTCTCGTGGGTTTTTTGTTTGTTTGTCCCTTCTTTTCTGCTTCTCTTTAAGCTCCTTTGACCAGCTTGAACTAATTCAGACCCTCCAAGCGCCCCTCTTTTCCAGGGACGTCCCTGATTCAGAGAAGCTGTCCCAGTTTCTGATATGATCCCAGAATGTCCCACTTTTCCTTAGGATGTTCCTATTTTCACTGGAGAAATGTTGGAGGGTATGGAGTTATTCAATCCCCGAGGTGTCTGAAGGCAATCCTATGTGGGGAAGGTTTTTTAAATTGTTGAATGTTTTTATGTATGTTGGAAACTGCCCAGAATGCTAAGGCAACCCAGTAAGATGTGTGGGGTATAAATAGTAAAATTATCATTATGCAACGGGACGTCCCTATTTTCATCGGAGAAATGTTGGAAGGTATGCTGATTACCTGGTGGCAACCCTTCTGTGCTTTTGACTACACATCTGTATGATGAACTTTGCTTAGATTGACTAGGACAGCTAAGGTTTGACCAATTTGACATTATTGGGTCTCATTTTAACAGGTAAAGACTCCATTTTAGGATCATGCAAAGCCAAGCCAACTGATATAAGAGTGTTGTGCTTAATTTCCTATGTCTGAACATCATACTTAGCAGTCCAGTACACACAACACACAGTCCACCTCAGAGTGTCTAGCAGGCTCACACCCTCCTCAGGTGTGTTTGGCCCTCCCTTTCCTGAATAAAAATAAAAAAATTGTCCAGTAGCACCTTATAGACCAACTAAGTTTGTTCTGGTATAAGCTTATACCAGAACAAACTTAGTTGGTCTATAAGGTGCTACTGGACAATTTTTTATTTTTATTTCGACTGCGTCAGACCAACACGGCTACCTACCTGAATGCCTCCCTTTCCTGGTTAGCAATAAATGTGGTTTACTTCGACATCTGAAACCACTGTAATCCTAGTTACTGCTAATCAAATGCATTTTTGTATTCTTTACAAAATTCAGAGAAATGCAAATTATGAAGGCTAGCTGTATTTTGGTTTGCACATTGTTTTAGAAAGTGCAGATTGAGTAGGTCCACCTTTTAATTCGGACTGAATTTATTTTTTCCCCCATCCCTACTTGAGGGCCAGGGTGGCATAGCAGGTTCTACAGTTGCAGCTAAAGGGATCAGCGAAGCCCCCTCCCAAGACTCTCCTACTTCACTCACATCCTTTGAAAGGTGCAGAGGATGCTTGTAACCAGGGTGGATTTCATTTAAATCACTAGTCAGTAAGACTTGATTTAAATTTTTTTTTTTAACAGAAAGACTCATTCTTGCTGGTATAACCTTAATATTTACAACCAGACGAAGGTTTCGTTTTTGGAATAATACATTTTCAGAGTACCGTATTTTTCGCTCTCTAAGCCGCACCAGACCATAAGACTCACCTAGTTTTTGGAGGAGGAAAACAAGAAAAAAATATTCTGAATCCCAGAAGCCAGAGCAGCAAGAGGGATCGCTACGCAGCACTCCCTCTTGCTGTTCTGGCTTATGGGATAGCCATGCGAAGCCTCTTCAGGGTAGCGGGATGAAGGCTCCCTCTGCCCTGAAGAGGCTTCACACGGCTAAACTAGAAGCTAGAACAGCAAGAGGGAGGGCCGCGCAGCTATCCCTCTTGCTGTTCTGGCTTCTGGGATAGCTGTGCAGCCTGCATTCACTCCATAAGACACACACACATTTCCCTTTACTTTTTAGGAGGGAAAAAGTGTGCCTTAAAGAGCAAAAAATACAGTAGTTTTTACAGTTACCGTATTTTTCGCCCTATAGGACACACTTTTCCCCCTCCAAAAATGAAGGGGAAATGTGTGTGCGTCCTATGGGGCGAATGCAGGCTTCAGGAAGCTCTGCGCAACCCTCGGGAGACCGGCGCCACTTCGCGCCCACCTCCCGATGGCTGCGCAGAGCTGCCTGCTGTCCCGGGGCGAGCGCAGCTCTGCGCAGCCATCCGGAGCGGGGCGCGAAGTGGCGCCCGCCTCCCGATGGCTGCGCAGAGCTGCCTGCAGTCCCGGGGCGAGCGCAGCTCTGCGCAGCCATCCGGAGCGGGGCGCGAAGTGGCACCCGCCTCCCGATGGCTGCGCAGAGCTGCCTGCAGTCCCTGGGCGAGTGCAGCTCTGCGCAGCCATCCGGAGCGGGGCACGAAGTCGCGCCCGCCTCCGGATGGCTGCGCAGAGCTGCCTGCATTCCGAAGCCTGGGGAGACCTGTGCGACTTACCGCTGGCCTCCCTAGGCTTGCGGATAGCAGGCTGTTCTCGAGGCTGGGATTGGGGGAAGCTCGGGCTCCCCCCGCGCCAGCCCCGTGCCGGGGGGGGGGATAATTTTTTCCCTTTATTTCCCACCCAAAAAAACTAGGTGCGTCCTATGGGGCGGTGCGCCCTATAGGGCGAAAAATACGGTATATCAAAAATTACTGATTTGGTTATACTATTAGAAATACATAAAAATTATTGTGAGGTTTAATAAGTTAACTGTTTATATTTGGACAACTTTTCTGCTTTACTGGAAGGAGAAAAATAATCATTTCCTTAATAACAATTTAAACCATTTCTTACAAGTCAGTTACATTTGTTGTGAGACATTAGTGTTGAGTACAGTATAAGGTTGGGCAAGAAGAGGGGGGGAGAGGCTTATATTCTTTTGCATAGTGTATGTGTGAGGTTTTGTGTCAGCGTCAACTTGGTGGGTTCTTTCTAATCGTTTATTACATTTCCTTGGTTGTGAGAGGTATTGGGGGGACAGGGTGTGGCTGGTTGTCTGTGCTTGGCTGCAGTGGGGATTGTTTGCATTTGTGAGGGTGGGGAGGGCTTGTTGAGTCAGGTAAACCAGATTGATTCACATGCTGTCAGTGGATTCTTGTTGTCTTGTTGGGCTGTGTATGTGATAAAGGGGAGCCATGCTGGGGTGAAGGCATCCTCTTCTATTTGTCCCCATGTCAGTTTCAGTTAGGGACGTGGGTGGCGCTGTGAGTTAAACCAGAGCCTAGGACTTGCCGATCAGAAGGTCGGCAGTTCGAATCCCCGTGACGGGGTGAGCTCCTGTTGCTCGGTCCCTGCTCCTGCCAACCTAGCAGTTCAAAAGCAGGTCAAAGTGCAAGTAGATAAATAGGTACCGCTCTGGCGGGAATGTAAACGGCGTTTCCGTGTGCTGCTCTGGTTTGCCAGAAGCAAGATGAGCGCTGCAACCCCAGAGTCGGCCATGACTGGACCTAATAGTCAGGGGTCCCTTTACCTTTACCAGTTTCAGTTTATTGGTTAGCTTTTCTATTAAGGCTGTTTCCCATACAATTTGATACCATCGGTCCGTGTTTACTCCTGACTGGTCTCTCCAGTGTCAGACTATGAGGCTTCTTTCTAGCTGCTAAGAGTAAGTGGGTTATAAGATGTGTATAATGTGAGTGGTCATTATGATCTTGGAAGAAGTTCAGTATGGCCAGTTCTGGGGTGAGTTCTAATACCTGTTTAGTTATTTTGCATATCTCTTGTAGGACTGCTGTCCAGAAGGGTTGGATTTTAGGGCATTCCCACCACATGTGGAGATAACCTCACAGGGTTGTTGTAAGCACACAAAAAACTGAAGAACCATGTATGCCACCATGAGCTCCTTGGAGGAAAAGACGGGATATAAATATAATTAATAATAACAAATATGTGGCCCATGTCCCTATGTAACTGAATCTATCAAAGCCAAGTTCAGCTGAAAAACAAAAAATGTCAATCCTTTTGGGTATATGAATAAGAATCTTTCATTTGGGCCAGGTTTGAATAATGGCATGATTTCAAGGTGGAGGTTCTAAGACTAGGAGAGAGAAAGGGAAAAGGAGTCTGAAGCAGACACTATCAATAAGGTCATTAACCATAAGCTACCGAAATAGAATTCCCCTTCATTATTCTGTCGTGGTGTCAGCTTCTCACCCACTGAATTGGTTGCTGCTATAGAACTGAGAAAAGAAAAACAGAACAAAGAAAGAATATGAAGCACTGGTATTTTAACAACAGAAGGTCATCTTTTAATAAAGCTCAGTCTTCCCCTTGATCTCAGGGATATAATTCTGGGGACATGCAATCTAAAGAATCACGGATTTCCACAGATGCTTCTAAGACACTAAGCTGTTTCATAGATGTGCAAAGGCATCATTGGATGTGCTTTTTGATGGTAAGCACCCTTTATCACAGTGGGACGCGGGTGGCGCTGTGGGTTAAACCACAGAGCCTAAGACTTGCCGATCAGAAGGTCGGCGGTTCGAATCCCCGTGACGGGGTGAGCTCCCGTTTCTCAGTCCCAGCTCCTGCCAACCTAGCAGTTCGAAAGCACGCCAAAAAGTGCAAGTAGATAAATAAGTACCACTCCAGTGGGAAGGTAAACGGCGTTTCCATGCACTGCTCTGGTTTTGCCAGAAGCGGCTTAGTCATGCTGGCCACATGACCCGGACTTAACTGTCAGGGGTCCTTTACCTTTACCCTTATCACAAGTCCCTGGCAATTACAATCTAGGTTGGCTTGGCCCCACGTAGGCCATTTTTCATTGGAAATGTGATACCAGAAGAGCCTCAGATCTGAAGGACAATAAAAAGCCGAATTATTTTTATAAACAAGTATTTATATGATTTTTTTATGTGCCATTATTTTGGGGGGGTGTCCTGCTTTGACTTTAAAGTGGCTCACAACAATAACAATATGAATAATCCAAAAGCAAAATAATTATTTGGAAACAAACTAATTTGTTTGCCTGGGTTGCTGAGGCATAATGCTTCCCTGCCACAGTTAGACTGCCACCCCCACCCCGCCAGGCCAACTTTATATTTTATCTCATTTGCTTGTTTTAGTATTTTAACACTGAAAACCACACTAGCAGAAAGGCAGTAAAATGACTGCAGCGTGAGGATAGTACCTTGGTGGCATAATCTTCTGTTTTCTTTACTCTTCTGACGTTCTTAACACAAACTCCTATACAGTGGTACCTCGGGTTAAGTACTTAATTCGTTCCGGAGGTCTGTTCTTAACCTGAAACTGTTCCTAACCTGAAGCACCACTTTAGCTAATGGGGCCTCTCGCTGCTGCTGCGCTGCTGCTGCACAATTTCTGTTCTCATCCTGAAGCAAAATTCTTAACCCAAGATACTATTTCTGGGTTAGCGGAGTCTGTAACCTGAAGCGTATGTAACCTAAAGCGTATGTAACCTGAGGTACCACTGTATCTGCTTGGATTATGATTATCATTTCCACCGCAAAAGATTTGCACAGGCAAATGACACATCTGTGGACGGGGCAGGGGTGAATATGCAAACCTTATCCCAAACATCCTTGTGCTCCTTGCATCCCACCCACCCTGCCAGCCCCCAGTCTTCCTCCTGTCACATGGGTGATGTCTGCAAAGGGCTTTTGCTGGCATTTTCCTGCATGTGAATAGAACACCTCTTACTACGGCTGGCTCTGATAAAGCAGGGCTTTCGATAACATAGAGGAGTCTTCTTGCGTTCAAGCAGGTATGAGAAGAACCCCATGCAGTCTGAGGAAGACGGGGGCTGGGGTGAGTGGGTTGTGCGCAAGTATGTTGGGGCAGTGTTTGCATGTGAACTCCTGCTCCTGTCCACCCTTTGAGCAATTGAATGTTCAGGTGAATGCCTGAACATGCCTATGCATAGGACAGCATCAGGGACACATCATCACCACATTTATTAGAAATAACTCACTATTAGCACGGTAAGAAAGTCAACCTACCTAGTCAACTCCAAAGGATTGCCTTTAGCTTCATAAGGGAAAATAACAGCAAGTTACTAAAATATACCACATGTATAGAAAGTCAATTGCATAAATAAATGAACAAGCAAACCATGTTAGCGCCATGTTGTTCCTGCACTGATGGATGAAGAATTCTTAATACAAACAATTCGTAGCTCACCCATCACTGCCTTATGTCCAACAACGAGCATTGGTATTTGGTTGTTAATAACAACCCCTGGTTACTAACCCACAAAGTTATGTGTACAGTATGAATGTGTACAGTGGTACACAGGGACGGGCAACATTGAATTTTATTTGTCAGCTATCGCAAATACGAATAAAATGATTAAACTAAAAAAAGAGGAATCATCGAGTTATTGTAATGAGCATTAAGTACCACTTTCATGAACTTCGCTGTCACACTATAGCAATCAAAAAGACCAAACCCACAGTTTTGACTTTCAACAGAATAGCACTTAGTGTTGGACTATAACTCCCATCAGCCCTAGCCAGCATGGTAAAAAGTCAGGGACGGCAGCCAACACATTTGGAGGGCAGCATCTAGTCTATAGCCACCCTGGGTATAGACAGAAAAGCATCTGTTCTATTCACCCCACATCTGAATACTAAAGAAAGTATCTCACCCTTTGCCCTCTTCCGAACATACCACCAGGAAGCCGCAATGCCAATAGCAAGGAAAATCAGAATGATGATTATCACAATGAGCCACTTCTTCCATGAAGCCAGAACAACTAAAAATTAAGGGAAAAGCAGATCACGTGTCAGGCATGGTACGGTATCACCACCATCACCCGCAACAACACCAATCCTTCACAAGAAGCAACAAATCTCTTCTGATGCTCAGGGGTGCATTTCCACATCAGTATGAAAAATGTGTACAAATATTGCCACCCCCAAAATCATTCCTGTTCTCAGGTTGCTTAAGTTCCAGGTGACCTGTTTACTGAGCATTCATCCTTTCCCACTCCCCCAATCAGACTTTTTCAATAAGGAAAGTGACAGGAATATGCACTGGAAAATGTGGGATAAATATTTGCTTGACACAAATCCGTCCAACCTCCCTGAAAACAAATCAGGACGAATACTCAATGAGCAGGCCACCTGGAACTTAAGCAACACTGATGTAGGGAGTAGTAATAATAATAATAAATAATAAATTTTATTTATATCCTGCCCTCCCCAGCCGAAGCTGGGCTCAGGGTGGCTAACAACAATAAAATAATACAACATTCTAAAATCATTTCATTAAAATTAATTCAACTCAAATTGATGGCAACCATTAGGCTAAAGTTCTGTGAAGATTGCCAAAGGAGGGAGTCAGGCTGTGCCCTGACCAAAGGCCTGGTGGAACAGCTCTGTCTTGCAGGCCCTGCGGAAAGATGTCAAGTCCCGCAGGGCCCTAGTCTCTTGTGACAGAGCGTTCCACCAGATTGGAGCCACAGCCAAAAAAGCCCTGGCTCTAGTAATGTTGTCAAACCCCCCTATTTGACTTCCCACATTCTAACATCAGGAAGAAGCAATATTCCACTGACATGACACGAGGGCGCTGACAATTCACCACTAGAAACCCCAAGGTACCCTTGCCGAACGACATTTCCAGGGTTTCCTAGAACGAGGAAACATCTGCTAAAACCCCTTTAAAGTTTACACTGCAGGTGTGCCTTGAAGAGGTTCATGTGCCTCATCCTCCTTGCTTCTGGCCACTTTTCTCTTTCCCCTTTATCCCAAGAATATCCTTACAGAAAATGCAAATACAAATGCAGGAGGATTTGGGGCCCAAGACATTCTGTCGCCACACATATTTACTGTCATGTACACAATTCTGGGGATGCGGGTGGTGCTGTGGGTTAAACCACAGAGTCTAGGACTTGCCGATCAGAAGGTCGGCAGTTCAAATCCCCGCGACAGGGTGAGCTCCTGTTGCTCGGTCCCTGCTCCTGCCAATCTAGCAGTTTGAAAGCACGTCAAAGTGCAAGTAGATCAATAGGTACCGCTCTGGCGGGAAGGTAAACGGTGTTTCCGTGCACTGCTCTGGTTCGCCAGAAGCAGCTTAGTCATGCTGGCCACATGACCCAGAAGCTGTACGCCGGCTCCCTTGGCCAATAAAGCGAGATGAGCGCCGCAACCCCAGAGTCGGTCACGACTGGACCTAATGGTCAGGGGTCCCTTTACCTTTACCTTACACAAATCTGGAGACCCGTGACCAACAGTAACTGTCCAAACTGGGCTACTTTGGAATACACCTATTTGGAGCCTCCGGAAATATGGGTAGCATTTGGATCAAAATGCATTAATACCCGAGGTGCTATTTAAAGAATTTCATCATTTCGAATGCTATGGCACCATATGTCCAAATAAATAAATCAGTTCATGAACACAACGTACCGTTGACAGTCATCATGTTGCTCTCTACAGGTGATTTTGCTTGGTTGTCAGCTCTGCAAAAGTACTTCCCTCCATCTTGGCTTGTAAGGCTATCTCTGTACCAAACAGCAATGCGTTTTGTCTTCTCTGTTACTTTATACAAAGGTTTGGGGTGGTTTTCTCTAAAGAAGGTGAACTCAATAGGATAAGATCCTGAACCAACAGAGCAGGAGATTGCGAGCTCTTTGCCATCTTCCACATCTCCATGTGAAGGTCTCCCCAAGCTTATGCTACCAACTGGAGCTGTGGATTAAAGTACAGAGAAAAGGCTGAACAGCAGTGGAGAAGTGCTGGCTAGATGGCAAATTATAAATGCTGGAAGTAGGTTAAGTTAAGAGCAATTATACATAGAATTCATTTCTAACTAGCATGGGAGGAACCCCTGCCAATAAAACCTAGTTATTTAGTACTTTTGTTTCCTTGTTTTTGAGTTCAAAGAAGTCACTGTTTAACATAGTTGAACTGAGTTACATCTTTCCAACAATTACACAAAATTAAATTTAAAAATAAAGCAACAATGAACAGTCAGATAAGTGTTTCTGAATGTATTAAAAAGTTGTGTCAAAGTGTATATACCAAAATTATTATAATTATTACAGATATGAAATGATGTATAGTAAAGTGTATTGCTTAGAAGAGTTAAAGCATTTAACCTTCTAAAACAAAAACAAAGTGCCTCTTTTAAAAAAGCACGGGACACTTACCTATCACTGTAATGTTTACCCGAGTGCTTCGTTGTGGAACGGAATGGCCGTTTTTAGCTTCACAACTGTAGTCTTCTGGAACATGTGCATTGGTTGCTTTGACCGAAAACTTTGCCGGTTCATTTACTTTTACTTCTGTCTTGTTAACAGATATGCCTCCTCTGTACAAAGTATATGTTATAGGTAGAGTTCCATTGCTGGAATAACAGTTTACAGTGAATAACTTCCCCAATACTGCTACTTGGGAAGTCGGTGGGGAAAGTCTTGGTTTGGAAACAGGAGCTGGAAAAAGAATTAAATGAAATAGGTGCATAAGCAGCTACATGAATAATCCTGCTTAAAGTCATTTTATAAGGTGAGCAATGAGAAATGCACAAAGCTGCCAGGAAGCAATGCTCTGTGCACTTGAAGAACTCTAATCACACAGAGAGCAGTCAAAATATATAAAAAAATATAAAAAATTGTCTAGTAGCACCTTAGAGACCAAGGGACATGCACTGTGCATGTTTTCAGGAACATTCCCTCTTTAAAATGCCTTCAAGAGGGAAAACCTCACAGGCCAACGTACAGTAATATCTCCGTGAACGTCCGCCTCGTCTAGCATCCATTCTGGCAAACGTCTGCAGCAAACCCAGAAGTACCGGAATGGGTTACTTCCGGATTTGCTGCTCGCGCATGCGCAGAAGCGCAGACCGCTCCATGCGCATGCGCAGACACGGCAATTTGCCCTGTGTCCTTTTCAGCTAGCGGCCAGGGCTTCAGAACGGATCCCAGTCACAAAACAAGGTACGACTATGCTGATAATAATAATAATAATAATTATTATTATTATTATTATTATTATTTATTATTATTTATACCCCGCCCATCTGGCTGAGTTTCCCCAGCTACTCTGGGCGGCTCCCAATCGAATATTAAAAACAATACAGCATTAAATATTAAAAACTTCCCTAAATAGGGCTGCTTTCAGATGTCTTTTAAAAATAGGATAGTTGCTTATTTCCTTGACATCTGATGATATAGGAAATATGGCTCATTTTTTTGAAAACAACTCCCAAGGCTAAACCCTGATAAAGCACACTACTCTTCCAGCTCTCATTTGTAGAGGTGATTATGATGAATAATATCAGCACAGTATTATTAGGACTGATGCAGGCTGAATGCCACCTGAGATAGAGCTGATGATGTCAGAAGAAACCCAAGGGATCTCGGGTCTTTGTGCTGTTCCTAGCATGGCTGGCCCTCAACAGGAATGTAGGTTGCACTGGGTTTTAGTGTTCACTCTCAAGCCATACACAGTTCATTGAAAGAAACTACCGGTAATCTTAACCCACCTGTGAGCAGTAAAGGGGAGTTGGGTTCCTGTACCATTAACAACCCCTCTTTTCCTTTTTCAGATTGTAAGCCTAATTCTTATTGCTCTTTGTGAGTTGCGGTGGGAGCCTATTTGACTGAAGAGCACTGTAAAAATGTGGACACGCAGCCTCCACAGCCCATATCTCCTCTGAAATCCTGAGAAGGCACCTCTGCCACCGCATGCTGATGATTGGTCCACAGAGAGAGCCCCACAGCTTGAAACCCCAGGGCCCAGAAGCAGCTAACAGCTGCAGAGAAAGCACCAGTCTTGCATGGGGCCGGATGCAGTATTCAAGAGGTGGAGCCTTGAGTACCTGAACACCTAGCCCAGGCTGTAATGATCCAGGGCACTGGCTTGAAACCGTCTATCAAAAACTTCACTCTTGTGGCCTATCCCCACAACACCTAGTCACTATGGGCCCTACTAAAGCAAACAGTCTAATTGGTCTACATCTAAAAGATATCGAGCATCAGAACAACCTGGCCACTATAAGAAATTCTGTCCTTAGTACATTCATTTTCCACTTTTCCATTTTGATTCTCTGGCCCCATATCTGCACAAACTTATTATCCCAAAATACAGACGTGCTTTTACACTTGCAAGACTGGGTGTTTTGCCATCTGTGGTACTTGAGGGTCGATTCCGAAAGATCCCACCTGAGAAACGTCTTTGCCCCTGTGGAGATGGTAGCATCGAAACAGCGGCACAAGTCCTCCTGCCTTGCACTTTTTACAAAGACCTGAGGAACGAGATCATCACCCCACTCGTACTAACCGTCCCATGGCGCTCAACCACTGCCACAATGTCCTTTCTTCTATCAGATCAAAATGAGCAGATAACAGCAAAGGTTGCTAGGTTCATAGCAGGGGCAATCAGAATAAGGGCCACCAACTGACTGCTGATTCAGGACTTTAAATTATGCTCTTATATCAAATATCCCTTTCTGCCTATATTGTAATGTTTTATTGTTGCTATGGCCATTGGCTAATGCGAATAAAGTTTTATCTATCTATCCAGGGCATTGCTGAGACTGAGATGACTTGTGTGGCCTGTCCTAGCTGCAGGATCACTAGCTGTGCTCCTTGAAACCCATACTTAGACCCCTCTCCATGTTGCTGACGCTGCTTTACCTTGCCTTCTTGTCTGAGTGGGGCTACTGATCTCCCTTTTGCTGGGGCCATCACCTATCTGCATTAGTGAGCATACCCAGGAAAGCCGCCATTCTGCAAATAATTCTACTATATCGCTTCATCAGATGAAAGACTTTCATATTTCTCAATCAACTTACCATAAACATGTAGCCGCGCAGGGGCACTCTCCTTGGCAATCCCATTTATCTCAGCTCGACAAACATAGACTCCAGTGTCGCTTACACGGACCTTGGTAACAGTATACACATCTCTGCTTGCCACTACTCTGTCGTCTTTTATGACTGAGAAATGTATTGGCAGTGAGCTGTTAACTCGACATTTAATTTGTAACAAACTGTTTTCATCCCATCTTGTTTGATTATGAACTAGAATCGGCTTGGAAAACAGTTCTGTAAAAGATATGTGGGGAACAAACAAGTTAGATATCTAGAGCCTTCCTAGCTGATCCATTTATAATATAATAAATATGCAATCGTTCGATATTGATGGGGCACCTCAGAGGTCTATATAGTCCCAGGCACCTAAAAAAAGCCAAGCCAGGGACTCAGACCATGAGATTTCCAGTTCAAGGTCTGGAATTCCTTACATGTGTTAAGATAAAAGTAAAAAGGTAAAGGGACCCCTGACCATTAGGTCCAGTCGTGGCCGACTCTGGGGTTGCTGCGCTCATCTCGCTTTATTGGCCAAGGGAGCCGGCGTACAGCTTCCGGGTCATGTGGCCAGCATGACTAAGCCGCTTCTGGTGAACCAGAGCAGCGCACGGAAACACCGTTTACCTTCCCGCTGGAGCGGTACCTATTTATCTACTTGCACATGACGTGCTTTCGAACTGCTAGGTTGGCAGGAGCAGGGACCGAGCAACGGGAGCTCACCCCGTCGTGGGGATTCAAACCGCCGACCTTCTGATCGGCAAGTCCTAGGCTCTGTGGTTTAACCCACAGGGCCACTCGCGTCTCATAAGATCAAAGTACCCTCTGCTTATTGAATACACAGGTATAAACTCAGACTGATCTTGCTTGTATGAAAGTGCCATGTTATATTGCAAGGCATCACTAATTGACAAGCGTTTCAAAAAGTTATACGAAAAATGCTGTTTAATGTCACACAGCTCAGTAATGTCACAAATCATGCACAGTATGAACATTCACTTCACAGCTTTCCCTGCCCCTTCCATTTATAATTTTCATGAGATGCCATGCAGTGCTGCGTGGAGTTAGGATGATTAATTTTTGCTCTTTTATTACAAATGGACCTGTTCATTCACCTACTCATTTGTTTAGATGACTGTAAAAGTTTGGGTTTTAGTTTGTTCGTTTTTCAGTTCACCGTTTACATTTTTTTTTGTCTCCACACAAAGGCACCAAGTACATAATGCAAAACACAGTTGTTTCTAAAACTCTAAAGCACACAAATAAATCAGCAGCTATAATTGAACAGTAATAGCACATCAGACATTAAACGTGATTGAAATTCTCCCCTTGCAGCATGGCAAGGCCTGAATCAAATTAGAAGCAGGCCTGACTACATTGCAATTACTCGTAGGTGCCTGCAACTTATGTGAGATTTCTAAAAAGCACTCTTGGGTCTATTGCTTTATTTGAAATAGTCCCTAAACTAGTTGCGTTGTCTGCTAAACCCTTGGGGGGGGGGGAAGTCTTCAGACTTCAGCTGGATAAACAGAACTGATTTATTAGTGGAGATTATACATAACCTTTGGGTTGAACTGCATTGCCTGCACATGGTTGCAGCTTCCCTGAAGGCCAGATTACACATTACACACAAGTACATGGACCTGTGCGATCGGCTACTACCCTTTCCCCCAATTGCAATCGAAATAACACAGGAGGGAAGCCACAAGGAAGGTACAACAATTTGGAGTGTGCAAATAGGGGTGGGGGAAGGCAATGCACCTACGATACTGGCCCAAATATACGGTAAGCCGCACCCGAATATAAGTCGCGCCTTTAAAATTCAAGGGGGGGGGGAGAGAAACAAAATACCTGAATATAAGCTGCTCCCTTAAAATTCCGCAGGCACTCACACCCGTTCCATTTTATCGTATGTCTGTTTCAGCAGCGATATCATAAAAGCCAATTTTGGTAAGGTCGTGAATTTAAGCTGCACTTTAACTTTTCACAGTCAGAATTGGGGGTGGGGGGAGTGAGGCTTATATTCAGGCCAATACGGTATTCCCCTATACTGCTGCCCCTCTCTCAATCACCTTCATCCAAAGCAACTGCGACCAGAACTTTCATCTTTCTGGTTATAAATCTAGATCTTTAGCTATTCCAACCCTGGATACTCATAGAAGTCCAGACCTAGTACAAATAAAAGCATTCCATGTGTGTGAATTCGCACAAGTGAGAGAAAGCTCTTACCTGCCACCACAACATTTACTGTGCTGATTTTGGACACGCTCCCAAGTTCCACTTTACACATATAATTGCCATTGTCTTCCATTGTGGCTACTTTAGAGTACTGCACAGACGGACCAGACTTTGTGCTGTTAAGAATCGTTTTGTTCTTCTGGATTATCATCTCAATTTTGATTCGATCCTGGTGACGTGCGATGGTTGTACAGTCTACACGCAGGTGATCTCCTTCTGTAATGTTCTGTGGTGGGTGGACGGTTAAGGTGGGAACGGAAAACGGTTCTGCAACAGAAGGGGGGGGGGGCGAACCAATATATATATTTAAACCAAGCCTAAATAAAACAACATGTGCACAGATGGTATAAGATTTACTTTTGGTAGTTTCCCATTCATTCCTACGCCTGCTTTTGACTAGAAATCCTTTTACACATGCAGGAGTAATTATTTAAATATTTAGGGATGACAATAAAGGTTAAAAATTGACCAACTTACCAATGACAGTTACAATTCTTTTGTCACTGCGCTCTGATTTCTCAGATCGAGCCCCCAAAGTCTTATGGACCTCGCATTCAAAAAACAAAATGGTGTCCCCCGCATTAATTTGATATTCCAGTTTGGCAAAGTTTTCTTTAAATGCATGCCTCTCCCACTGCTGTTCAGGGTCACGCTTGTGGTTTTTATAAAATTTCAAAGAAAATGGGGCCTTTTCTTCTGGAGCTTTACAGCTTAAAGACACCGTTTCGCCTTCCATCACCTCTGTTTTCTCTGTAGTCAGAATCGGCTTCCTTATTCCTTTTGAAACGAAAACAAACATGAGATGTTCATCAGAACATGCTTATCTGAGGTGGAAACTAGGTGTTACTTTAAATACCCCTTGGATGGGATTGCTGGTGACTTTTTTCTTTATCTTTTACAGAGAAAGCAGGTGCACTGTTGGAGGAAGAGGCGCGCCAGGGGAGCGCACTGCTCCCGGCAGCGCGATTCCATCGGGGTGCCATCGCGGCTGCCCCCCGCCCACGCTGGGCGCCACACCCCTATGGGTGGCACACCATGCCCCCAGGACGCATGCCATGCCCCTACAGGGAGTGCGCCACGCCCCCAGGACGCACGCCATGCCCCCGGATGTGCGCTAGCCCCACCTGCTCTTCACCCCCCCCCCCGGTGCCGGAGCATGAAGCTCCTCCACTGAGCAGGTGCAGGCACATGGATCTAGATCTCTCCCCATCCCAGTTTCTCACCAAAAAACAGAACTCTCAGCGCAAAGAGCAGCTGGGGGAGATTTTTTTTTTTCAGAAAAGCCTACAAAAAATCTTGGAGTGGGCAACATTGATGTTTTGTAATCAAAACACACAGGTAATCCCAAGCAAAGGGTTTGCCTACATGTTTAAAACAGTGCCTCCTGATCATTTTGAAGCGGAACCCTCCTGTAACTCAGTCTTTTGGGATCCACTTGCAAATGAATTCTACCTTTCAAGCCCTACTTTCGCCCTTTACAGCAGAAAACTCAAGACTATCCAGTCAATTGTAGGACTAGACAAGTTTCTCTTCTATTTTCCATTTTTCATATTAATCTAAGTAAAGATAACACAGCATGTATACTGAGTAGAATTTAAGCATGACATATAATAAGGGAGGGAGCAAGCAAGCCTGTCTCGTAAAGGGGTTGCTCAGCAGTACTGTTGTGCTATAAATCTGGTGAAATCGACAAAGAGACAAAAACACTGGATACAATATAGGGGCCTGATCAGATGTTGCTTCCCCTTATCTGAATAAGACCCTTAAAAGGTGAGTTTATGTAGACATAAACTGAAAATAGAGTTATTAGTGCATCTGGGAAGACACAGTCAGAAGGTAAGCATTTTTCCCCTGAATCATATTTGTAAATTGAAGAAGGATGGCAGATGATGACTGGAGACAGTGCCTTTTCTGTGATGTCCCAAGTCTTTAATTTTTTCTAGCAAAATTAATATACTGCTTGATTGGAATAAAACCTCAAAGCAGTTTACAAAAAAAGTAATACATTAAAATTATTGATTAAAGACAGTGAAAAACAGGCATTCAAAAACATTCCAAACTAATTAATAAGCTAAAAACAGATGTAGACGAATCTAAATTGAAATGTCTGGATAGGTTTACCAATTGCCCAAACAAAAATATTTTAAGCAGGAAAGAGAAAGCGTAGTGAAGGCATGTGACTGGTTTCAATAGGTGGGGAGTTCCAAAGTGTAAGTGCTGCCACACCCAAATACTGATTTCTTACAAGTGTGGAATGAGCATTATGTGGCACATGTAACAGGGCCAGTTCCACAGATCAAAGTGGTCGGGTGGTCATATATGGGGTAAGGTGATGCCAGAGATGCTCATTTGGTGCCTACAGGGCCAACTCAAAACATTTTGGCACCTGGGGCAAACCGCAAAATTGCACCCCGTTCCCTGCCAGGGAAGAAGGGGTGAGTGAAGATCTACATCAGGAACAAGGCAGAGAATAAAGATCAACATCATATGTTGCCCCTGTGGATCTTGCCACCCTAGGCTGTCACCTCACTGTGACTCATAGCCAGCCCTGGATGACTAGGTTTTAGGCACTGAATCAAAACATTTTTTATTTTCCCAACCTTTTAATGAGTGACATAATCTCTACTTATTTATAGCTGCTGCTACTATTGTTTTATTGATAGTATTCAATGGTATTGACTTTTCTTTGTTGTGATTTTATTTGTAATTACAGTGGTACCTCGGGTTACATACACATCAGGCTACATACGTTTCAGGTTACAGACTTCGCTAACCCAGAAATAGTACCTCGGGTTAAGAACTTTGCTTCAGGATGAGAACAGAAATCGTGCGGCGGCGGCGAGAGGCCCCATTAGCTAAAGTGGTACCTCAGGTTTCCGGTTAACAGTTTCAGGTTAAGAACAGACCTCCAGAACGAATTAAGTTCGTAACCTGAGGTACCACTGTACTGATTATGCTTTTATTGTTGGAAGGTCCCTTGATGGGGGGAAAACTTAATACTGAAAGGCAAATAAGAAATACTTTAAATGAGAAGTGGGGAACCAGTGTGGTCCTCCATATGCTGTGGAACTTCAACTCCCATCAGCCCTAGTCAGCATGGCCAGTGGTCAAGGAGGATGGGAGTTGTAGTCCTACAACATCTGGAGGGCCATATGTGTAAACAAAAGCAAAAAAGCAAAGAAGGGAGGAAAGGGGGAAATAGCAAAGTTGTTGAGAGAGAAGGGGAGAGACAGATTGAGAGCAAGGTAGAAATTAAGGGGTGTAAACCCAGTTATAAATGAATTTTAAGCAGTGACAGGACATCCAGGAAGAAACTGCAGGAAGACGTGAAGAAACGATGGTGAGAAATTGAGAGAAAATAACAGAAGAAGCAGGGATGGGGGAGCTGAAGGTCAGCTGAGTAAAAATGATATTAATGCTAAGAGACGATATAATGAAACTAAAGAGAAAAAGAGTAGAGGACCAAGGAGATAATTGGGAGGGACACCAACAGAGAAATCAAAGGAAAGAGTATCAGTGGTAGAGGAAACGATTACACAAAGGTAGATTGAGAATGTAGTGGTCAATATTTCATATGTATTAACCAGGTTTGGCCAACATGTGGTCCTCTAGAACTGGTTGAACTACAGCTCCCATCATTCCTGGCCATTGGTCATTCTGGCTGGGGTTGATTGTCCAGGACCACAGATCAGCTACTTCTGACATAAGCAATGGTGCTATTTTAGCATACAGTCATATTAGAGAATACATAGGGAGGATGAATATGAAGCACTCACCATGTACTTGAACAGCCACAGTATCACTGGCCTTTTTCTTCCCTTCCACATCCAACACACAGCTATACTCTCCAGAATCAGAAAATCTAGCCGTTGGGATTGTATAATCTGCCCACTCTTGCTCTGATGAACTATTGACCAGAAGCAGTCCATACTTGATAAATGAAAAAGTATAATTCATCTGGAATTGTTCGCTCTTGCTGATGTCCGCAGAGCAGTTGAGGGTGACCGACTCTCCATTATTCACTTCCACAGATGGAGCAGCACGGAGTGTCACGCTATTGATGGTGAACACTGGAAAGGAGGAGAAATGTTAGTGACAACTTATAATCCACTGGCAGAGAGGAGGAGGAAGAATGCCTCTTCTAAGATGGTGCCTGTTGCCAGGGCTCTTGTAAATACAAGTAGTCTTGTGACTAATTTGGGTCCATTAACTTCAGTGGAACCACGCTGAGTGAGAAGAGCACTGGGTGCAACCTTCAGGCGCCTCACCATCCTTGTGACTCTTCTCTAGGTACATTCTAGTTTGCCAATATCCTTCTAAACTGTGGTGCCGTCCACAATGGGACATAGTAAAGGTAAAGGTAAAGGTAAAGGGACCCCTGACCATCAGGTCTAGTCGTGGCCGACTCTGGGGTTGCGGCGCTCATCTTGCTTTATTGGCCGAGGGAGCCGGCGTACAGCTTCCGGGTCATGTGGCCAGCATGACTAAGCCGCTTCTGGCGAACCAGAGCAGCGCACGGAAACGCCGTTTACCTTCCCTCTGGAGCGGTACCTATTTATCTACTTTCATTTTGACGTGCTTTCGAACTGCTAGGTTGGCAGGAGCAGGGACCGAGCAATGGGAGCTCACCCTGTTGCGGGGATTCGAACCACCGACCTTCTGATCAGCAAGTCCTAGGCTCTGTGGTTTAACACACAGCGCCACCTGCGTCCCATGCGACACAGTACTCCCAAGTAAAGAGTCACCAGACAGATGTTTTAGAGGGGGTGCTTTCCTCATCCAGTGAAAAGTACGACACCTTCTTCCATCCCTACAGAAGCAGTGGGTGGAACTGGAGAATTATAGGTGTCAAAAGCTCCCTTCCCCCCTCTCAGGCTGCCCCAGGTGCCAAGTTATTTCGCTATCTTTATGGAGTCCATGATGGCTAAAGGAGAAACAAACTTTCCCCAGCTAGCTGGGGCAGCAGCATGCGATTGGTTGGTACACATACCCTCTATGCAGGAGCAGAAAGCAGGATAAGGAGTTAAGTAATAACAATAACAATAAATATGTTGTATCCCACCCATCTGACTGGGTTGCTCCGGTCAGTATAAAGTAGGCATAGGCAAACTTGGCCCTCCAGAAGTTTTGGGACTACAACTCCCATGATCCCTAGCTAACAGGACCAGTGGTCAGGAATGATGGGAATTGTAGTCACAAAACATCTGGAGGGCCGAGTTTGCCTATGCCTGGTATAAAGTACAAAGTATAAAGGAACACATCCAAACAGAAAACATGTTTCAAAATCCAAAACTGGGCTGCCTTCAGATGTCTGTGAAAAGTCATATGATTGTTAGTCCTTTTGACAATAATAAATATCACTGACTTATAGAGTAGCCTTGATTATGAAGAAGATGATGGTGAAAGTTTAGGAGAAGCACTGCAGGGTTTCCTTTCCTTTCAGTGAGAGCACATTTTGCAGTACTTATAAAAATCACAAGAAGAAACCCCATCAGTGTTGGCAGGTCTGCCGGCTCCTGAAAATACCCTTGTTCAAGCATTCCCGTAACTGAATTTTTGATGTTATTGTTTTAACTGTTGTTGTTTTAAAAAACTGTTTTGTTTTAATTATCATGCTCTTTAAATTTTTGCTTTATTTAATATTTTAGTTAAGGGGATTTTAGCACCCAATGGAACTGTTATTGTGTATTTCCTTTTTTAAATTTTAATATTAAAAAATATCGATTTATTGCATTTTCATTATGTTTCATTGAGTTTGTAGTTGGAAGCCATTTTGGCATATCAGTGATAATTTAACAAATAAATCACAAATCTACACCAGTGCACAATGGAAACAAATGGACTCCTGATCCTGAACATTGCTGATCCTGCATCTGATTTTCGCAACGGTCGTGTGGATTCCTGTATCCCAGTGCTTCCTGACACTATTTTGCTTTCTCTCCCAATACCTGAAAGGCCTCACCTTCCAAAGATAGATAGCAGGTTTTTTGGTGAGAGTTTATCCCAGCTTCAGTGCTGCTCAGGTACGCTACCTTTTCACAATTTATTGATCAAAGAAATTTATTTATTCCAGATTCACCATTTCTCCAAAGCCTTTTTAGTCATCAGATTTTCCATGGAAATTGTAAATAATATGGGAAAGCATTTTGATCAGCAACTGAACTTTGTAAAACAGGGTTGGGTGAGCTAAGATACTCCATAGTAGATGCACATAAATTGTGCCGTAAGTCTCACTATGTTCAGTGGGACTTATTTCATAGTAAGGGTATTTAGGATTGCAGCCTAAAACTGGTATAAAATTTCATTCTTAATCAACAGATTATCTAGTGGCTGCAGTAGGTCCACAAAATGATACATTTCCTCTCTGGGGTTGTGATTAGCCTGATAATAGTTTGCTTCCCTTATCTACAAAATTAAGGCTCTGCCTCAGAGTCCTTTGTCTCAGAGCCTTCACACTCATGCACATAGCAAACTCCTTGCAAACTCACAGCACTGTATAATGTAAAGTGCTGCTGACTTTTGTGATGAAACCTCTGGCAGCAATTCGCTGAGCTATTATAATGTCATTTATTCTATGAACTAAGTTGTATAATGTTTGGTTTTGACTTCTTTAAGGGAAAGCTGTTAGTTTGCCTGGAACTCAAAACTCGTATTTATTTTTCTATTAA